>NC_135081.1:23880000-24250000 GCF_051107435.1 Chaetodon auriga | reverse complement strand
AAATGCCTTTGCTGCGTCTCTGCAAACGGATGTTATGGGCTGAGTATTGCGCGCTTCAATGACGCTTCGTGTCCTTGTTGACGAGTCGTCAAATGTACTCTTTTCCTATTCACAAGGAGAGAAAAGGGGCAGTAGTTTGTATGAAAATGAACTTTGCTTGAGTATCTGCTGTGTAACTGGCATGCCATGAAAGGAACGCTTATGCAAAGAGAAATGGCCTGCGGGGTCTTTACCATGACCCAGTTCAAACTTTGCGGGAGGCAAAGAAACCTCTTCACGGCTTCACTTCTTGAATACAGTGGAAATGATGGAATACATTAATGCCAATGGAGGACTATGACCTGACACATAAATCAGTGGCAATGAATATGTGCCCGAAATATCTAAGAGAGATGGGTAGAGCATTCTGTTAGGTCCCCAGTGACAGTAGGGGAACTAACTAAGTGGGGAATAGCTCAAGTGCTTAACAGTACAGCAAAAAGTACAGGCTGATTGAATCCGTGCACTCCCACTCCGCCAGCAACCTCCTCCAGCTACTACATTGGACCTAATTATCCCGTGTAAGTGGCAGCCTGGGGAAACCGCATCTGAATACTCAAAACTGTCTGTTATACCTCACAATTTAAACCTGCGTTACACTGGTTATCAGCATTTTCTCCCGCTTCAAGCTCCCCGTCCCTTCTCTGAAGAGCATAATTGTCTTGATATGCTCATCACGTACAGCGTGAAATGTTGATTCCACCTTAATTATCTTCCCCAGGGGTCATCGCAGTGACTTCTGCAAAGTAAATAAAGCAGCGCTGCATCCACACAGGCGAGCCTCACAGTGTTGGTTACCCGCCGCGCTATTTTAAGTCTGTCTGAAAATGAATGCCTCGTTCGCCGTAATTAAACAAGCCACCTTGACACATTTCAACAATTAACTTTTAATCACTTGGATCTCCCTGAATCAAAATCCCATGGTTGACGTTTATGACTCAGTCCTGTCTGTGGCCGGGGCGAAGGGTCAGTCTCATCGAATGAAATCTGAAATAAATCATGTGAGGTAATTGAGAGCGTGGAAGCGGGGGGAGGGTTTTCTCATCTGGTGACCAAATTATGACGTATGAGCAGAGCGTGATTGGCTGCCGGGACGTCAGGTGTAACTTTCCAACAGAAAGGGATGTCAGCACTTTGCTAAATTACCTTCATGTGAATGATTACTGAAATTTCCTTGTGTAACTTTCGGGATATTTGAGTCATTTTCTGCCTGATACAAGGCCTTTTGTAGGATCTGTCAAACAAAGCAGGTGCTTTCACAAACCTTCTCATCACCTGTTTCCAACGTACGTTTATTTCACTCCTCAGTTTGAATCCCCTTAACAAAACCAGCAATGTCATGATGCCTTTAGTGAATGATGAAAGCAAAGAGAGAGCGTGCTTCATACTGACGCTCCCATCTGCATATGTCTTATGCATTCTTTTCACTCTGCAGCAAATTGAACTTGAAGTCGAATTCAGGACATTTTTCTACACTGAAGCTCAATTACACTTCACTTACTGTAGACAGCCCCAGCACACATTTCAAAGGAAATCTCTGCTGGCTGTGTCACAACTTGAGCGTTTTAGCAAATTTAAGATGATTCACTTCTCTCTGTTTTGACTTCCGGGAGCAACAGTAGATAAATATGATAATATCAACTTTATTTGTCAAGAAGCGACTGTAGCTCAGCATGAATGAGTCACTCAGCTGTTTCAATGGCGAATGTGAAGTAATCTGTTTAGATTTGTTTGAAGAACGATGAAGGGCATACAACAGGGCATGCTAATAGTTTGTCAGATGTGTTTAAACTGCAAAAAATGACCTGCAGTATAAGGAAAAATGGTCATGGATGAACATAAACCATGTGTTTGTGTAAATTCTACTTAAAGCTGTAACCAATGGCTGTATAGAAAAAAATCAGTTGTTACTGTTAATGTGTGTTGTGCTTTTGAATTAGCATTATTGAACTAGGATATAAGGGTGAAAAGGTACAGAAAAAATGGCACTGGAAGACAGAAATTGTCCAGATGAAAACACAACTGTATCATACATTTTATTACATTTGTAATGAGCATGTGCACCACGTGGAGAACTGTACTTAAAGCAATAGTTACACATTTTGCAAAACACCAAACTAACTGTTTTCATGTTATGCTAAGCTAACCAGCTGCAGCGGTATCAGTCTTTCAAAATGTCAAACTATTGCTTTAATCTGTCATTATTTACATTCTATGGTACTCTTCTATGTTATACTGCAGTGGGAAATATTGTTCTCTCTACCTCATTACATATTCCATGCTATTTGAAGGCTTTAGTTACTTTGCAGATTAAGATATTAGACACAAATATTAGAATATAATGCACAATTATGCACACAACTACCCATCAAGTAGTTAAAATTCACTCCATCATTGCAGCTACAACATTAGCTGATTTCATATTATGGGTGAGTATTAATAATCCAATAATATGGTTCACATAAAGTGTAACACCTTGAAAGAGGGCATTTTGCATATGTTTTATACTTTTTCTTTGACATTTTACAAATAGTTTGTTTTGTTTTTTGAATGCAGTACTCTGTGGTACTGCTACTTTTACTTGTGTAAAAAATCTGAGTACTTCTTACACCACTGCACACAGCACTACTTTAGAAACACAGACTGCAAGCTAAAGGTTTAGAGCCTTTTAATGAGTTGGTCAGCCCCAAAGTAGCTATAAAAGAGAGGGAGGAAACACTGTGGAGACATGTGAAGGAAGGAGACTCACCCCACCTGCTGACTGGTGCTACTTCCCAAGTGAGGAGGGAGAGCAGGGGGCAAAAATGGCCCCAAGACAGAGGGTCTGTCACAGTGTAGCCAATGCCAGGCTGATTTCACGGTTGATGTCCCCCAGAGAAGAGAAAGATGTGCCATTAGTGGCTGTAAGTATATTTGCCACCAACAGGGGTCACTCTGTGTTTAGCATAAAAGAGCGGCAGCTGATGGGAAAAACAGTAACAAAAGGGAGAAAAGGGCAATCAGGATGCAGCAATGAATGAAGGTGAGTTTGGGGGGGGGGGGGGGGGGGGGGGGGGGGCTACACTGGTGTGAGCGGCTGGTCAAGGGGGAAATGAGATGAGTGTGGACATTTTTGGGAGAACAGATTGAATCAGGCAAATTAACCAAACCAGTGTCAGATGGACAGGTGTAGAAAGACAAAGAAGACAGATTGCCAGACAGACAGCAGGGGCAAGGGAAGGGATGATGGAAATGAAAAAAGAGATTGAAAAAGGGAGGTGATGGAGGGACTCCAGTGGGCTGGATACCATTTGGCACTAACTCCTCCCCTGTTTCTGCTTCTTGAAAACTGGTCAGTGAACATTCTGGAGAGCTCCAAACATCCCACTATAGCTCAGTGATGGCGATGGTGCTATGATCCTCAGGGAGTGAAAAGGATGGATTAGTCCATTTTTATTGCTTGGCGAACGCACCCAACAGCCCTGTCTGCTCATCAATCATTCACAGTATACTCCCATTCCCCAGTAAGCTGCCCCCTTGTCCTCTCTTTTCTCCTTCCAAACTCTCTCTTTCCCTTTCCCATTCTTCTTTCGTTCTGTCTGTTCTCCATTGTCAGTCCTCAGAGCCTCGGAGCACAAGTTGAGGTACATTAAAGATGAATGGGCACGGATCTTCCCATAGGATGCTGTCTTAAGTTTTTTGGAGTGAAGTCTGTTTCATTCCCTCTTCACTCCTCTGTATTGGTTAGCTGTAATGTGAAGTGAGAGTTGAAGAGTGTTTTCAAGGTAACCCTCCTCCCCTACAATTAGCAGGAGCTTAACGGGCATCGAGCCAAAAAGATTTTACTCACAATTTAACAAGCAGGAAAACTCCTCGTTAGAGAACTGCACTTTCATTTAACTGTTTACAACAGTGCTCCAGGTAGTGTTGAATTTAATGGAATAGAAGAAAGCCTGGGGTTTATGCTCACCTGGGAGAGAAACCCCCAACTCTCCAGAGACAGGACAAAGCTTTTGGAAGGGCAGGGGTTATCTACAGAGCTGTGGCCCTGCAAAAAACCTTCAACATATCTTATGTCCACGCTTTCCACATTTCAACCCCAAATATTTGGAATTTCTGTGAGCCATTTAAGACCACTTGGCCAGCAATAGGCCTTGATGAGATGTGGGTTAATATCTACAACATTTGCACAACCTGGCTCAACATAGCCAAGCCAAACCCGTGTGTGCTCAGCTGCCGCCCTTTGAAACTAGTATTGTTCAGCACCAAATATTAAGATTTTATATGTACACCAATTAAATTCTCATTTGCAGTAATAGGTTCTGGTTTTATGAAACACCCCTTGCTGTTTAAAGGCAGACAGCTCTCTAGACAGCATCAGCGTGCCTCAGTTTTTTTTTCCCCATTCGATTATTTTTAGCTTGGTCAAAAAAAAAACAAAAAAAACAAATTAATGTTTCTTCTCCACTCAGAGATCGGAAAGTAATTTCACTGTTCCCCCCTATTTATTTGAGGAGCAAATGAATTTTCCGTGCAAGCCACCGCGCAGTCTCTCTTGTTTCCTAACAGATGTTTGAGTGTCTGCGTTGCATCCTGGGTGATTAACCCTGGATTTCATTCGACTAAATTTGGATGCTCCAGATTCTCGTCAGCACTGTCGTGGGATCTGAGCGCTCGCACGCAACACCGAGGTGCTTCCTTATCTATTTTTGATATCTGCCAACCACAAGGGCTGATATAAGAAAATGATATGGAGCATAGCAAGCCGTCACCACGAACAGTGTCACAGTCCATTATTTAATGCAGTGAGACTCGTTTTGTCTCCTGTTAGCGTTACCTCCTCCACACAAACAGCAGTATCTTTCTAAAGCCAATTTCAAAAACCACACAGTCACAAAAGTAGGATGTACTTGTTTTTATGACGACATCATTAAAAGAAGTGCGTGTGTGTGTGTGTGTGTGTGTGTGTGTGTGTAACTGGATTGGCTAGAGCTCCCCTGTGTACAGTTAAGCTACAAGAGCTCCCCGTGTCAATATCAGTGTTTACATTCACACTCGACTGTGACTCAGTTTGGTACTTCAGAGGATGGATGGTTAATCTTGCCTTATGTCAGTCTTAACCTCCTTGGCAACCAGCCAGATTTATAGACTAATGACTCTTTCTGCAGACTGGGACCAGCAATTAATTCAACACAGTGTTTGTGGAGTGAATCAGTAACTTCTGGTATCCCCCCCCACCCCCCCCCCACCCCGTGACGATAGCATTTAGCTCGCCTTGTGCTCACAGCTCCATTAACTTCAGGGTTTTTGCCTGGTTACAATTTTTGTCAGTTCTTCTTACGGTTAATACTCAGACATATTATCACAGAGGGAATCAAAGAAATGCAAATTTAGTTGCTTTGATTAAATTCTCCACATTAATCTGTGGTGTGAGGATTGGGCAGGCAAGAATAAGAAAAGCAAGCTTGTTAAAGGAAAGTTAAGACTGGAATCCACACACTAGCTGGAGAAATTAATATTTCATTGACAGGTTTCATTTATAGAACTATGGTATATATGCATTTTTTATTTATTGTGCACCTTTTGCGTCTGACTTTCTCTGAATTGCATTTTAATTGTTTCAAACTGCACCGATCAAGATGAAATGTGCTGTAGCTCTGCACTTCCCCTCAACTCTGTCGAATTTTTAGGGGCTTTTAGCTCATTGTTGTTGTTTTTTTTCAGCCCCAAATTGCTGTTTTGATGCAGGCTTTTTTTCATTTGATAAACCCACTGCATGCTGGCTTCCCAGCAGCAAAGGGCAGACAGATGAAATTAGCAACTAGCTAAACAGTAGCTAAACAGCCAGATATTTTCCTCAGGAGGAGAAAACAGAGCAGAAAGGTGAGTGAATATAAGATCAGATGAGAATATTAGACCTTTATATATCAGGTTGCCAAAAACATGACTCCAGATAAATGCAATGTTGCTGGATGTGTTCATAAGCAACAGTTTGCTAACATGTTAGCCACAGCAACGGTGGTAATGTGTCAGTGCGATGTTTACAGGTTGTTTCGAATGGCCAAAATAAATGAACAAAGAAATACATCATAAAAATCTGTATTTTCTAAAGGATTTTTTGTGTATTGTGTATTGAGCCCATGCTTTTCAGTCACTGCCTCTAAGAAAAATGCATGATAATATGTAGAAATTGAACTTTCAATGACATGCCTTTAAGCACAGCACTTGAACTCCCAACCTCTCCTTTGGAGTTAGGAAAGACACTCTGGGCAGCAGCAACAGTCTCAATGGTTGCCTTTCCAAATTGGTACTTTAAACAGAAATGCTTTCTCCACCAGTTGACTGAGAGTTGCAGAAATATGCTCAGGATTTTTCTGTTTGCGCTTCACATCCAGCACAGACAAATGATGTGTGTGCCTTGCTAATCTGAGGTTTTATAGAGTCGCCTTTGGAGATAAATCGAGATCGAGCACATGCCACATCAAAGCATCAGAGCAGACTGAGATGCAGATGGACTTTGTGTCCCTTCATTACACATGCACTAAACCACTTGGCTGTGATTTCACTTGCCACTGGTGAAGGGATCCGTGGCCACTTAACCAGCTGTAGCCTGAGCCCGTTGTGACAAATGGCTAAACACATTTATTTCTCTCAATCAATATTATTGGCTATACCTGCGCCACTAAATGCTCATGTAGACGCGTGTTTCCAGCTTCAGATAATTCTTCCCCCTTTTGTTCCCCGTCTGTCTGTCCTTCTGTTCTCCTCCACCTTTTCTCTCACTTGCTCCTGTGTCTTACGCTCACACACACCTATACGCACACACTTACACACAGACCCGCACGTACACATAGGTTCATGTGTAAGGATGGGATCTGGGTGCCATGACAACAGGGCACATCAAAATCCAATTAAATGGAACTTCCTCCCACTTCACCAGACCGACAAATAACTTCCTCCTACTCTCTTCTCCCCTTTGCATGAAAATAACTTTGGAATGTTTAAGTTATTCACATCTGCCGTCTTGTAAAGTTGATAACATTAATAAGTCAAATCAAACTGGTGGAGGAAATGGGCGGCTCAAATTTCTTCAGAATGAACAAGCAGTGACCTGCAGCACAAATGCAATTTCTCCTGGCGTGGTACTACACTACATGACATGAACACAGGGCGATAATGGTCCAATAATTGCGTAATAAGAAACAGGCCACTCATGCATGCATAATATTCATGCATTAAATTTCATATTTAATGCATTTAAAATGGGTGGAAAAAACTCAGAGTGGAATTATTCAAACAGGCTCCATGTGTTTGTGCTGTTAAGAGCGATGTAGATCTTTGCATCATTAGCTACCCTCCTCCTGAAACGTGCCATATTGGATGATACATGTTCAATGGGATGATCTACATGCAGAAAAATGGCAACTTGATCGACCACACGTGTAAAACAGCGCACCGACACACTGTAGCAAAGCTAGCTTCCTCAAGACCTGGGCTTGTGTTGCTTCGCAGCGATGCACGCATCTGCAGATCCCCATCTGCTGCTGGGTTTCCACAGTGTGTTAAACGGAGTGGGCATCATCAATCACTGCCTCCCCCTCATGGGCACTGCCAAGCTCCCAGAGAGAGAGATGCAAGAGCTGGGCAAGACAGAGAGAACCAGGCTCCCTGCCTCCAGTGAGAAGCAGCTTACATATTACGCATCCGAGAGGCTGGCCTGGTAATGTCCCTCAAGGGCTGCCTTCATGCTGTGCTCAGTGGATGCTGGGGGAAAGGCTGCCGCTGCAAGACTAAACCCACGAGACCAAACATCACATCAATGCCGTGGCGAGCCTTGGGAGGCCTTCCACTGCAGATTGAGAGGCCAGGCCCACCACCACAATTAAAAAGCAAATGATTAACAATTAGCCTGCAAGAGACAAATAAACAAGCGGTTTGCAGGGACAGCTTTTCCACTGCTGTAGACCCATTTGTGTAATGGGGGAGCATGTGTATTCTGTTCAAGATAGTGAAGTGCACTCCATGTGCTGATGAGTGTTCATAGCCCACGGGGCTCAGCAGGGTTTGTTCCTCCTACACCATGCCGCCCAAACCCACGCACTTCACTCGTCTGAGCAGAGAGAGGAGAAAGAGCGAGGTCATCTGTTTCGTTTGTAGCACACTGTTGGCCTCGGCACCACTCGTGCTCCTCTGTTGTGGACAGATTTGACTATTGTACAATTTGCTAAATTAATAGAATTTTCAGAAAGCCACATCCTGTTGTTGCTCGTGGGTCAGCGTTACATTGGATCTGTTCCTGGATTTCTCCTGTGCTATGGCTGCAATGACACTTGTCGAATGCTGACTCAGAACGACTTTTATAAATTGTAAAATAAATCAAAAGACACAGGAGAAAATACACTTGATAAAATCCTCTGACAATTGAATGATAAATTCGCTGGCCCGTACCCGAGAGCGCTTTGGATTGCCTGGAGGTTATTGCTGTGTACTTTATCCACTGTTGGTCATTCATCACCTGGGCATAGTATCAGCCACAGTCTCTCACTCACATATGCAGAGAGAGAGAGAGAGAGAGAGAGAGAGAGAGAGAGAGCGAGCAAGTTCAGGCTACAAGTCATGCACCTATAATGTGTTTTTCTGTGTGTAAAAGTTAAGATAACAATTCATGCATGATTGCTACTGTGCTATACTGTCTCCTCCTGTCTTAATTATCTTGGTACAAAACTCATGACCTTTACTTTTCAAGTTATTTTCACAGAAACAGCTGAAGCCGAATGCATAGGCTTCAAAGGGCACAGGTTAAAACTATTTCTCTTCTAAGAAAACTGAGATTACATTGGATGAATTAAAATGCTGCTTGTGCTAATTATTAAAGGGTCAAATCACCCAAATTAAAAAAAAAACATGACTCATTTACCTCTGTCGGTATCTAGTGATGCAGAGAGATTTCTGCCTCCACCCCAAAATGATGGCAGTTAATTGAATCTCATTTGTTGTGGTTAAAGCGCTGAAAAATAAATAAATAAAACCCAACAACATCTCATTCCAGAATCTCTGACCCTGCTGATAATCCACAGAACACAATGGATGAGTCGGAAATGACTCACGACATAATATTTACTCTGTTTTATTTACTGTCCAACTGTGAAAATATATTATTATATCATAGTGTCCTCAAAAGTCCTGATGTAATAAAAAACGCAGCGTCTATGGCATGTTCACCAAACATTACTTCAACCATCATTGTCTCAAATATCTTTTTACTGCTCACTATGGACGAAGCTATGGAGTGTCTGCTGTGCAGGGTGAACGAGTGAACGAGGGTTTTCAGACACAGCCTCTGCACATCATTTTCATTTGCAATTATTTCTTCAGAGGAAAGATGTTCTCATGAAAACTGTTCTAACAGGAAAGAGATGTTGGTTCAGAGCTGGGTTTAAGCCAAACAATTCAGGATGGTAAAGCAGAGCTGACGATGCAGCACAAGAACATCTAAACCACAAACAAGAAACACATCTGAAAACAGTATGACGCCACAGCCCGCTGTTGCTACTTATCAAAGAGCAAATTACTCCACATCTATAACATCCAGAGTTTAATTTCTGCATCTGTGTAGGACACAAGTTTGAGACATAAACATATAGACTGACTGTGCAGCACAAAGCCGCTCTGCTATGATGTGAGGACAAAACCAACAGCTGCGTCTTAGCATCATGGCGACATTTGTGGGCGACAACAGAATCCTGTAAATCTCTTTAATAATTGCCATATCTGTGAATTTCCACCTCACTGTGTGCCCACCTGCTGACACTGATGTCACGTGAACATACACGCAGGATCTCACAGACAACGTCTCGCTTACTTTCTTATGAATATATTAAGAGCGTATCTCCATCAGTTACCCTGGTGTAACAAGGAGTGATGCTCGACACCCTTCGCCTGGAAAATTCCCAAACAGTGTGGAAGTCTCCTAGATTCAAGGTATGCATATTCATGAGCCATAATCGTGGCTGAAGCTCCTTAAAACTTCATTACATATTCATACACGGGGACTTTTCTTATATACACAAGCTAAACTACATTATGATAACTCTACACTTTAACAGTATACTGAATTAATCGGGATAACGGGAGAGAACTGGAATCACTGCAGTGGTTCAAGGTCAATGCATTGTTGAGGCTTGTGTATTTAAAGACAAATGACTAATTGCAATCAAAATACTTAACCCAACCTAAATGTATTTGAGACCAGAGGAAGCCTGGATTAAACATGTTAACCTTGTAAAAGCTCCTTACACCTTATTACTATGAGCTTAACAAACGCTGTGCTAATTCACTTGGCCGATAAGTTGGAATTTAAGTGTGAAACAAATGCTGGCACAGGCCGCTGCACTGTAGATAGTCGGAGTGAAAAAAATATAACAAAATAGACACCAAAGAAACAATAAACACATGGCTAATAGACAGTACAGAAAGAAGAAAGTGACGAAAGCCAAGACTGTCATTTAGAAATAGTGGACATCTTGCCAAACATCTTACTTCAGCTTACAGGGAGTGCGATTTCTTTTGAGCTGCTGCCGTTTATTTCTCATCCATCTGTCAAGAGAGAGTTGCAGCTTGTCGGCAGTGCACTCACCGCCTTTGTCTTGTAAATTCAACTTCTGACATCCACGAGACTGCAGAGGGTTGTCGCTCGACAGAAATAGACTTCTGTTTTTGTTTTTTGGTCTTTTTTTCCCATTTCCTAACAACAAAGCACCTCTGTATCAAAACCGCAATGGGTGTACCTTGAAGTAGGAGCCATATATAGAAATCTTGTAAATCAGGCAGGAATTAACACTGAGGTGGCTGTTGACTTGGAACATTTCAAACACCTTCAGAAAAATGATGATGTTGGCGATGACAGACGAAAGCATTTATTATGAGGGAGTCAAGCAAGCCGAGAATGCCCTTTGTTCTAATAGAGCACAAGAACATTGTGGTAGTACCTGGGAGGAATTAATGGAAACGAATGCATTTTTCATTATGAGTCTAGCAATTAATGCCCCTGTGAGTCTGATATTGCTTTTGAGCTGAAAATGACTCCCCTTCAAACTAAACTTGTATGTATTTTGGAGTGAAAATGAAAAGTTTTTCTAAATCAATACGTAATAGCCTGAGATTTAAAAATACTGTGCCGGTACACTGCACAGTCTGATGTGGGATCAATAGAGAAATGCATCTGGTTCACAGCAGGAGAGATGGAGGATGGATCAATAATAAGCAAATTTCCAGAAATTGCAAGAGGTATCGACTATTTAATTAGCCATTTCTCCCAAAAGGTGCATCAAAGACTCGGGATAAAGAAAGGCTTTGTGTGAAACTTAGACGACAATGTGCAGATGGGTGAACGCTTGTTGCAGGACAGAGAAGCCGTCAAAGTCACATGTTCTGTCCTTTGTAGTAGACTAAATATCTCATTTAGGCCTGGAGAAGAAGTATGAGTTTACCTATAATGCATCATGTTCAAGCTGTAGATTTGTGTTTCTCCTATTCCCAAGAAACGTACAGTAGGGTGAAAGATAAGTATGCTGATAATCTATAGTCTGTGTCAAAGTGGCCAATCTCATGAAAAGGCCAAAACCAGCAATGAGCGGATAAGCCTGTTAAACCAAAGCCTTATGTTGCTCATTCACATCATTGAGCCGCACGGCTGACGTGACGTGACGTGATCCTTCGATCCTATGAGCATGGGCAATGAAGTTGATTTTCTAGACGTACATACATCGTCCTGTATCAAGAAATGGGATTTTTTTTTTTGCTCAATTCAAGGGATTTGTTGAAAACAACGAAAATACATGCTTTCTCTTGGATGTCCGTAATGGTTCAGACAGCATTTTACATCACTGGTGTCCCTGTTGACATTGTGAAGGACTTCAGATTTTCAGGCATTCAGATCTCTGTAAACACCAACTGTGTCGTTAAGGAGGCACAACGGAGAAATGTCTTGCTGCTCGGTTTCTACCAGGACCACAGAGAACATACTGGTGTGGTTCAGCAGCCTGACTCAACGGGACCACAAACAACTGAGGATGACAGTGAAAAGAGCTTCAAAAATCATAATCATTGCCACAGCTTTGGGACATCTACACCCCCCGCTGCAGAACAAAGGCCCTAAGAATCATGGAGGAGACCAGCCACCCACACGGTGGGGCATCAGGGCATCAGAGCTCGGACCAGCCGACTCCAAGACAGCTTTTACCCTCAGGCAGTCAGAATAATCAACAGAGGGCATCTTACATAACTTGCGGTGATTTATTCTTTTATGGGATTTCTTATTTATTATTATTATTATTCATAATTTATAGTTTTTAAGGGCTGAGGGAGCCACAGCACAGACACTTCACTGCATTTTAATGTACATGGCACTTTTTAAGTGTGTGTGACAGTAAACTTGGACCTTGACCTTGAATAAGAAAAATATAGATCACCACTAGTTTTCTCCTTTAAATGGGAAATATATCTGGATTTTACTCAGATCTGATTCTGCCCTTGAGGGCGAGTTCTGCAGCTGATAAGATGACGTTTATAGCCAAGACATGAGTGGGAGTAATTGTCCAATGATAGAATAAAAATTGCACTTAACAGCGTAAATGTATTAAAATTATGTGAAAGCAGCAGCAGCCATCCATCACAAACTACATTCCACATCCAGATTTTTCGTACAGTAAATATTGAAATTTTGGGTTCATTTTGCTCGTTTTCCCCCTTTCCAGCCACCATCACCCAGACTTTGATGGCAGTGGCTCGCTCCTCTAGGCAAGGTGAATATTCACTCAGAGGTGTTTTAATGCAGAACAAACGGAGAGAAACGATAAAAAGAAAGAAACAGCTGTGCACAAAGGCCAGATCCACCTTTACTGGATAGCACGCAACAAACATGAAGACAAAACAGATGAATCATGAAAAACAGAAAAAGAAAACCTGGAAGAAAAATCTGATGGATGCCTTTGTGAGGAAACACAGGGAAAAAAAAAAGTGCTTACACACTGAGGCTGAGTGACGCTTATGGGCATTCGAGCTTCTCTTGTGATGACTCCTCTCATGATTTATGTAGGTAGAGGCGTCTCCTCTGACCTTGAGAGCCGCTTCACTTTGTGCTGATGTTCAGGTTAACTGGGGAATGTGGGAATTGGAGGTCCCTCGGAGGCATCTTTTTTCTTGACCTCACACAGATTTTCAGTGTGTGCTGCTATCATGATCAATATCCACCTCAGTTCATGTGGGTTTTTCAGAGATATAAGGTACTGATGATAGATTGAGGTTTGGATATTGCTTTGAACCCACCATGCCTGGAAAATTCATTTTTGATATTACGCCAGTGTGCAGAACATTGACTTTACTTTGCTATCAAAATATAACACTAAAATGTGAAATGAAGCGTTTCTGGAAATGACATTGTGAGGATTTCATAATATTAAAACAGGCTTTTTTCATTAGCTTTATAAAATCATTAGCAAAATATTCTCTGGGTGAAGTCGCCTTTCTCTACATATTAATCATAATTGAACCATAATGGACATTATCCAACATCTCCTTCCTGTCATTTCAAAGAGTAATATTGATCAACTGAAGCTGACTTTCATAAATTCTCATCAGCACCCTGAGGGGGATGTTCAAAGCTACTAAATCAGTGTATTCGTCCAAAGATTTTAAATATTCAGATGAGTCCCTGAGGCTTTGATGCAATAAAAGCTTATTTACCGGGGCATGGCAAACACACCTTGCATCTTAATACACTGACAGAGTGAGAAGATGAATAGCGTGGTTACATCTGTATCATGTTCACGCTAGATCAATCTGTCACTCTGCCGCGGTTGGTTATTCAATATTGTCCTTGGCCGTAAACTCCACCAAGTGAGATTTATGCTGTCAGCGCGAGCTTGGGGAGGAACAGACAAAACCACCACTCAAAGTATTGTGGAGGCATTTGATTTCCCTGATTTGAATTCATCGCTTCACTGATGGAATTTGCATCCGGGTATCTTTCTACTTTTGCTTTTCAGAAGTCGCTCATGAGAAATGCCGTAATTGTGAGTCCAAAACCCTGCTGAATACAAATCATGCCATCACACCAAGAAAGTAAAATCCTGCAATCACTTTGTTCCCTGTCCTCAGCGCTACAGACAATTCAGTAAATCTGCAGAATAATTAGCATGAAAACCGCCTTCTTTGAGAAAATCACAGCTTGTGGCAACAAGAAAATACAATTTTCAACATGAGACAGAAGCATATATGAAGTCAGTGATGACTCACACAACATGTTCGCTTGGTTCAATCTTTAGTGTGGGATGAGCATTTCCAGTGCCATCACAGTCTTGAGTGTGTACTGGCATGTTTGCTTACAGCAGCAGCATAATTTGAAGACAACTGTAAAAAGCAGCGGGGTACATTCATTCCTGTGGGACCTCTCTTTGCGGTTCCTGGTAACAACAGCAACCTTCTATTCCTGACAAATGAAATGTTTATGTGTCCCCCCTGTTTTACTTCTAATGGCACATGATTAGATGCTAAGAGGGTCTAATCATCTCCAAGGCCTGTGTTATGTAAAACGCACAGCCAAGGTTAAACATTGCCTGAGTCACATTTCCCACTGTTTGTTCAAAGTACTTTATTTTTACATAAATCTGCTGCGGAGGAGCATTTCCAAACAATGTACAATAAGTCAAGGCCCCTCAACAGTCCCAGACTAAATTATACAGGGTTATATTACATATATTAAAAAAAAAAGTATTTGTCTTTTTTTTTTAGGAACCTGGCAACCTTACTTAACAGAAGTCTGACAGGGTGAGAAAAAAAAGAGCTGTGAAATCATGATGCAGGATTTAAGTGATGAAGGTGAACTAGAAACTCTCTGTTGTGAACATCCATTACAGATTTCAGACCAACACTTTGTTTAGCAGTGTGCCCACATTGTTTTCTTGTGCATTGAGGGATTCTTAGCGACGTTACAGATGACTAATATTCAGTTTTACCTACAAGTGAAGTGGTTAAGGTAATCTGGCTAAACCGTTGCTGGGCTTCGCTAACCTTAGCCTTAAAGGCACAGTAGGTGATTCTGGAGAAAGAGTTTATTGTTGAATCTCCTTCCCAGGATGTCAAATACTGATGCTTTAGGCCAGCCATCAGACCCAAAGCGACCAAAAGACTCAACAATCAACTGCTGTGATTGGTTGTTTTCTTTCAGGTTCCATTAGGAACACTAGGAAGAACCAGAGGAAGCTGATTTTTTCTCAGGTTATCTGTCTCATATATTGTCAGAATATAGTGGCAAAAACTTTTTTTTTTCTTAAATAAAAGTTAATTGCTGAACCTTTAACCTCATTTTAATTGAGTATCTAACTATACTTAACATTTGCACAGTGTTCCCCTAACTTTAAGTTGCCTAAATGTAATTTATTAAAAACCTTAATCAAGCCTTTATTTCAAGGAGTGCACACAGACACTGGAAATGAAAAATGCAATCTGTCAGATATATCAATTCCTCTAACAATTTAATGAATATATTTTGGAAGGAACATTTGCAGAAACACAACTGGATGTTGGAGACAAGAACTGTGATCGGTCATCTTGTTCTACTGGTTTTGATGCTGGTGGGGATTACTGAGAGTGAAGACAACATGAGAAAGGCTCAACACACATCTAGCAAAGTAATTTTCCCACTGATCAACGCTCTCCATCATCATGAACGAGAGAAGGAAAATACGGCGAGCACACACAATAGTCTTACACTGTCATAGATTAGCCTACGTGATACGATTCATCGAAGTCTATGTCTGAGCTAATGGAGCTCGGTTCAAGCAGGATCATTAGTAAATTGTGTCACCCATTCAAGCTGATCATCAGCTGATAAATACGTACATACTCGTCTATATGCATTATTGGGTACATTACAGTTAACCACTTTTCAGAAACCAGCGGCTGAGGGGATGCTGCAAACTCACCCTTCCACGCTTCACTAACATTTTTAGTTGATTCATTAACTAGACTAGTTACATGATACATGTTTTTTAGAAACATGTAGAATTTAGAAACATGTTTCTGCCTAAGAGCAGCGTATCGTGTGCACATGAACATTGTGACTCCTTGGCTCTGCCTGCTCTGTTCCCCTTCAGGGTTTTGTTTTCTTTCGGACTGAGCCACTGCGTCCAATTCAGCTGCAACTATATGACGAGAATGTTTCTGACTGAACTTAAGTTAAAATAACTACAATTACACTGTGGTCATCTACTCATGCTGGCCTCTGAGCATCAGTCAGCAGACGCTGCCGGATGACACAAAGCGGTGAAAGCTCCCTTATTAATGAGGTCTCAAAGGGTTCACAACCCTCAAACTGTTTCTTTCCTTGTCTTTCTCACAGTGTTGTTTTTTTTTTTTTCTTCACACACATAAACAGCACACACACGTACAGTTGCTTCCCACACACATTTTTTCTGTGTACTGTTGATGGTTGCAGGCAGTAGAGTTCACGCAGCGGGTCAAGTTGTGGGTCAAAGGTGGCTGAAAGATGAGCAGACATCTTCGGAAAGCTTATTGTTCATTGAGTTATCATTTCAAACTGGTGTTTGCAGAGGACAACGGACCATGCTGTCCACTGCCCTCTGCTGAGCTGCTGATTGGTTCCCAATTGAGCTGCTCATCGTCCTGTTTACTCCTGGTTTACTTCCCCCTGTAGTAGAGGAGCTGTGACACTACTGACTTCACAGATTTCCATTTGTGTGAATTGATATTTTCATCACATTAAACAATTCCCTCTCTAGGACCCTGTTTTCAATTCTACAAATCTAACATAATCAAGCTCTAGCTGATGTGGTTCAAAGAGGAGCCATTCCAGCGATATAGCCCTTGGGTTCTGTCATTTCCCAGCCAGAGGTGAACACATAGGGAAAAAAAACCTTGGTAATATATTTTGGATATAATTACACCGTGTGTTATAAAGTCTGGACCACCAATTCCCAGATTAGTTATTGAAATAAAATGAAAAGAGCTCTAATTGACTTGGCTTCTAGTGATTAAATGAGACAAATAATCACCTGACCCTGAGCAGCAACAGAAAATAAATGGGGATCTTCAATGCTCTGCACATTCCCTTTGGTGCGGCCGAGGCCATCACGTGTTTGCTTCAAATGCAGAAGGCATTGCTGCATTTGTCAAGCAAATGAGCATTTTAAATTTGCAGAGCTGTAATGTGACATAATCAAGTTATAATTTATCAATTAGAATAATTAGGAGGCAGATCCAATTTAATTAAAGTGTTGAAAAGGCTCAGAGGAAGCCAGCCACACATAAATGAGCCTGTGTGTGTGTGTGTGTGTGTGTGTTTTGGTCTGTTTGTGGCTTCAGATGCTCGGGTGAGTTTACTGTCATTCTCATTCACTCTCCCCCTAATTGATTTAGGTTCTTGGTATGTGGGAGTGGAGCACATCGTTTTTTAATCGTTCCTTTGTACAGACCACCCGGAGGGAAAAAAGATATAAAAAAGTCAAATGTAATGCCTTGTGGCATTATGAGAGTTTGGCTGTGCGTCAGTGGACACTAATGAATTGGCACTGTCAGCAGTGTGAACTCTAGACCCGACAGCGGGGATGTGCTTAGTGGTCGTGCTGAAGCATGTCAGCAGGCTAGGCCCAGTGAGCTTGTAAGACAGAAATGAAAGAATGAGAGAGAGAGGAGGGGGTACACAGAGAGAGAGAGAGAGAGAGAGAGAGAGAGGGAGGGAGAGAAAACCACAGACAGCAAAGGCCTCATCAGCCACGTTTGATAAAATCAGCTGGCTCTCCTCCTGCTCTTAAGGACGGAGGATTCCTCTCCACCTGCCCAAGTTATCACTGTGTCACACACTCACACTGGAGATTACCTTTCATAATTTGGTGTTGTATCAGGTGCGAGAAATGCTCTCTCGCGCAGTCATTTAAAGCGAAGGGAGGATTTATTTTCTCTCTTTAAATCACCCTTCCTTTCCCGCTGCTGCCTGCCTCCCTTCATCTCCTCCTCTCTCTTCATCCTACCACTCCCCCTTCAACCTTCCTTCTTCCTTCCCTTGTCCTTTTTGCCTCAAACTTGAGGGCAAACGGCTCACAAGAGTAACCTGACGCCTCCTGCAATGACAAACGGTCATTTAAAAAGACCAGCCTGTCAGGCAGACAGCACGGCAGAAAGCATTGCAGAGACAGATAAAGGAAAAATAAACTCAAGGTAAGGAGACAAACGATCAGGGTGAGTCGGGCAGGAAGGGATGAAGACGAAGCGCGAGGAGATGAAGACTCCTCGGAGGAAAGAGCCCGAACGTTCCTGCCTCCCTGTCCCCGCGTGAAGACTCACTATATTTTGAGTCAATTTATTAATCTATGCACGCTGCTGACTTCCAATCAGTGAGTCTGCATGCATCCACTTTATATTTGAAAAGTTTCAAGTTGATCATGCTGATCCTCTGTGAATTTGATGTTGCTGAAATGTCACTATAAATAATCATTTGAAGTGTTCATCTAAGCCCATAAATAAACAAATGAATAATTCAGTCAGTAAGTCGATCTATTATCCATCCATCCAACCATGTGATCCCCAATAGACCACAGCATTCAGTGACGTCAAGCGTAGAACATCTCAATTAGATTAATGTATTTTACCTGCAGAACACAGTCAGAAATATATATTATATGATCTTCACTAAATCAGTGTTGGAACCAGTGTCCAGCAGTCCAGCAGCTTATTGAACGTGTAATAAAACCATGCTGTTATGATGCTGTAGATTAAAATAATGATGTTTCCGCCAACAGCAGTTGGTTTCAGATGAACTTTCTGTTGCTAGCAGCAGCTGTTACTTGCAGTTGCTACTCTGCTTTTTCATTGGGTCCACAATGCAAGAACTGGCAACAGTGCTAGTTCTTAGAAGGCTGTTTTGAGGGACTTCTTGAGCTCCTGTACTTCAGAGAAGATACTCTCCCAGCACTAGAGGAACCTTGAGTCACATGATTGGTCCAGAAGTAAGTGCATGCTGATTGGTACATGAACCAATACAGCACTGTGTGCAACGCTGGGCATGAAAACAACAGCTTGTACTCGTACCCTTAAAGAAATGGAACAAAACATGGACAAATGGACTGACAGTAAAGTCCAGACATTGTTCTGGTGTATGTTGTGCAGATGTTATGTTGCTATACCAACCGCTGCTTGGCTTACATCACTTCTGTGTTCCTCTGGCTGTGTGAATGCAAATGGAAAAAAGGCCCTTGAAGGTATGTTGCTTTCGGGGGAGCACCCCATTGGGCAGTGCCTCTCTGGGAGTCCCCAGAACTGTTTGGTCCAAAAATATCTATAGCTACATCAGGGACTTTGTCAGATCTGACCAAGCAAATATTGGGAGGCATCTTTTATCTATCCTAGATACCTTTGCTGGAGCAAAAGGAAACAAAACAATAGTCTGTGGGCCTGTCTAATACAATCAGGCTATCCATCTCCATAGAAAACAATCATGTAGCCTATCAAAATTTCAATAACTGCTTTAACCATCAAACATCTAATTGAAGAACAGGTTTAAAACAAATCTGACTGCCACATTTGTGCAATATCAGGACATTAGACTATTCTTCACATAGGCACTTTGCCATGCTGTGTTTACTCTCACTATCATTGCTCTCACGATCGGATTTGACTGGCTCCTCCCATGGCATGTCATCCTCGCTGCCATGCAAGGCATTTGATATGCAGCATCTCTTGAATCCATTGACGATGCTCTCTGGGGAAACTGTATCCCATGTTTGGAGGATACCATTTACAAGGCAGACGTATGGCAGGCTTCTGAAGTTTTCCAGACGGTGTGAATGCGTGATTACCAGACCATCCAGTTTGTGTATCTCTTAGGCAGATTATACTTGAATGGCTTGTTGATGACTATGTCCAACACTGTTGCTGGTATGATCACTAGGTCACCATCGCCCACACTTGTCTTTTGACTAGTTCAGTCAAGTGTCTATGAAATGCATCAAAAACCAGCAAATTGTTCTTCTTTCTGGGTCCCCCATGCTCGACAAGCTCGATCCAGCGCATGTACAATAATGTCAGCTGTCTCGTGTTTCAAAATCACTTACCGGGGGAGTTTGGTTCCATCTGCGAGGCACGCCAACATGACAGTGATTTGGTTCTTCTCATTTCCGGTAGACTTCACAGCAACTGATTCTCACCTTCCTTGTGTGCTGTGACAGATGTTGGAGTGTCAAAAAGCACAGTCGTTTGATCAGCATTGCCCATCTGATCTAAGAGTGATTTTTCCACAAGTTAATGACATAGCGCTGCAAAGATAGTAGCTTCTCTCTGATGGCTGAGGGCAAGCGCTAGGCAAGACTTGCCTTGTGTCGCAATGATAGTCCATTACGCTGCATCATTCTTCTACATCAGCCGAGGCTAGCTTTGAAGTCGATGGAGGGCATGTTCAGCTCTTTGGTGGTTTCCAAGGCCTTCAGCTGAATGACGGCTCTGGTAATGGGCAATCCATCATTACATTTTTCAGTCACATATTCACACACTCTCCTGTCAGTCTCCTGAAAGTGGCTGCTTTGAGGACCACGATAAGATTTTCTCTCACTGCATTTTTTGACAGTCTTTCTGAGCCATCTTTGAACATTACTCTCTGTGAGTTCCGAGAGTTGTTTGATAACTCTGCTGCATTGATCACCATGATCTTAAAACTGGCATCGCAACTCCTCCTCAGTGATTAGGTTGTTGCTCTTTGGCACCACCCGTTGTTGTTAATGTATACTGTCATTTAAAAGTCTAAGAAATATAATCAGATTGCATAATCTATTTTACGATCCGATCAATACGGTATATAGGGATTAACGAAAGAAAGAAGGAGGGAGTTCGGACACAACCACAGTTTGACTGACATTCTTACGTTCTCTATTCTATCAGATCTGAGACCAAGGGACAATCATCTTTTATCTACTTCGCAGATGCCCTTCTTGTGCCCACTTGTGCCCATTTTTATTTGGGGTGTTTTGTGATCATTGATTTGTAATTTGTTTCCTGTAATCAGCTTACTGCTAACCAAGCTAACCATCAGATCAGCAGAGAGTCAGAGTTGGACTAATACTAAAATATGTCCAGACATGAGACTAATTTTATATGTGGCATAACTGCATGTTTGGTCAATAGAATGGACACAAATCAATGCAAATTCCACTGCACGGTCAAAGACACAGCTGCACAAATGTTTCAGCTTGACTGAAATATTTGTGCCTTTCTTGAGGCTTTATGAATCTGTTTCATAAAGTAGAGAGATGGGAGGAAAAAGAAGAAAGACTGGAGGGAAATAACAAAGAACTGGAGTTCCTGGTTCCCGTTGGTTGCTAGCTAGCTTACAGCTAACGCCAGTCAGTGTTTGTGATAAATAAACACAATCTGCACTTAAGTCCTGCAGTCCTTGAGGCAAATTTGTTTTCTGTCTGAAGACACCTTCAGACTAGCTGGCTATGTGTTGCTAATGCAACAGTCTTAGCAACTGTTAGTTTAATGTTGGGCTATTACATTACTGTATTTACTTCACTTTTGTGGACTTTTCCTGCCATGAGGGACAGAGTAGCTTTTGTGAACCCAGTTTCCTTGTTTCCACACTAATTCATTTTGACAATACCTTTGCTCTAATGCTTGTTTGTCTCATTGTTTTGTGATTTTGAACGATATGTAACACATTTAAGAATCTTAATGGAATACTGTTCTGTTTCTTTTTCAATGATTTTACAAGATTTTATTGTAGTTTCCCATTTTGTACCAACAGGAAATAGAACAAGACATGCACAGATGGACGTCAATCAAACTGCTATTTTAGAAAGCTACTGCCAATTAAGTGGAACAAAGACAAAGAAAATTATGTTTGCTCAGATGTAATACATTAGTTTCGGCTTCCCGAGGTTTCCTGGAGATGTCTCGTTGCTTTCAACCGTTTGCTGTATTTTTTTGTCCAGCTGTGAAAAGCTCCTCTTTTTCCTTTGTGTATTGTGTTGTGGGACAATAGTGTCCATCAATATTACACTCAAAAATCGCGCTCGTGTAGGACTGACATGTGAGTGCACTTAATTAGTTGATTTCCCAGTGTGAACACAGCACACCTTTAAGAACTAGTATCGAGTATAGATTTGGGATGCAGCTGAAGAGTGAAAAATGTCCTATTTGGAGAAGCGCAGTGCATTATATGATTTGAAGAAGAATTTGAAATTCTTACAGTTGTGTTGTTTGGAATAAGACAGGTGCGTGTATGCAATCAGTTGTTTCATGTTGGTGTTCAACTTTTTTCTAAAAAGAATCTGATTTTTTTTCTCCTCTTGGTTCTACCAGCAGCTGAATTTCTAACCTCAGCATACTGCAGAAGACGAAGAAACAACAGCAAACTCCATTCTTAAATATTCATTTTTTAACTTCAAATTGACACCATTTTCTCCTTGAAAACTTTCATTTTTTCCTAACTGAAAATTTCTATCTCAACTTTGGAACTGTGGATTCAGCCAGTGATAGTGGAGGGAGGAGACCTTCACATTGCACCCAAGTCACACAATGCATGTGGGGCTTCGCCATATGAATTCAATTTTCATTACCCCCCTGTAATAAATGCGGTGTGAATCCTGGGAGGCCATGGCAGCAAAAAATAAATCTGATACATGAATAAACGATGTCCCCGGGGAAGGCAGGCTCCTCCTTTGTGAGGAAGATTGACTCCTCCAAGATGGGACACATCAGCCACAAGCAACGGAAACAGAAATATAAACTGCCGACAGAAAGGCGCTTGCTCACAGACTTTCTGTTCAGCCTCCCAACCAATCTCAAAGCTGTATATAATAATAATAATACATATTCTATGCAGTGTGACTGCAAGCCATCAAATTCTCCCAGAGGTCAGCACTTTTGTAATTTCCACACTATGAGAATGTAATTAAACTTTGACGCAGAAACTTAGTCACTGCTCTGCACTTGTCAGTTCCGTCTCCATGTCTTCAGTCTAGCCCAATCAGGTTTGTGATGCATGTGCAGGATGATGTTGGTGTTTACACAGCTCTGACTTTGTCAGGTTCCTGGAAAGTGGATGATCTGCTGCTGAATTATATTTTCATCCCACTTCTGTTGCAACACTTTGAGACTACAGTACTACTTGTGCTTTTGAGGTGTGTTTGTGCTCTCCCGGCAGCCCCAGAAAACATAAAAACCTCTTTATTTACCTCGATTTTTTTCAAAGATATTTCTCATCGACAGACTAGCAATATTTTTTGTTTACCTTGACAGCTCAGGCTGCTGTTCTAGCACCATCACAGGTGGTGTTGTGACGTAGGCTGCCAGGTGCACACATTTATGTGTTGTCAAAGTTGGCGAGCCATGATTTAGTCATTAATAAAATAATCCTACCAGGTATCTCCTGTCTGGGATGTCTAGGTCATCACGTGGTTACATCTGGAAAGAAAGGTATATTACTACCTGACAGCGCATGTCAGACAAATACTATCAAGAAAACATTAAAGTGACAAGATGAAGAGTTATTAGTGATCACAGCCCATCATCTGGTCACTCTGCTGGTAGCCCAACCTCAATAACAGTCACAGAGCATCTCAATAGCGTTTCATTAATTCACAAATCTGTGAGAGAACAAACACTTAATTTACAAATCGGCCCATGCCACTGTGGTGAATCTCACTGAGGGCTATTAGCTCGACCACAGAATTCAACCTTCTGCAACCCCCCAATCTGGCGTCACAGCAGATGGGTGAAGGTCTGTGATCTGTTGAGGCAATTTTGTGCATGGCTGCCATGGCCTGTCCTGGTGTGACATCTCCTGCTGCTAGCCGGGCTGTACCCTGACCTTCACACTGGGCTGGTGTACAGCTGTCTGGCTGGGAAATGCAAACACACACTTACCCACACACCTCCACGCCCCCCCCACACACGCATATAACACACTTGCAATCCCTGGGGGAAAGCAAGAAGTTCATTTGTTAGTGAGGTTTTGGTGTTATGTGTTATTGCACAGGCCAGCTACAGTGCAGTACAACAAGCTGGCAGGGAAAAGGGCAACATACTCTGTTGAACAAAACGTCAGCTGTGGCTTCAAAAATTGGTGCTCACTTGGTCGCAGATTTAATTTAGATAGGTGATGAGGATTAGGAAAAGATTATATGTGTGTGAAGTGATTTTGACTCTGGAAATGTCAAATTCAGAGTAAAGAAGAGGAGACGTAAAAACACACACTCATGCTCACACACACATGTGCTCCAGCACCATCCCCACCCCCTGCACTTCCTATTTGTCGGGTTAGAGCAGGAGGACACATAACGTAAACCCAAAGAGACACTTCCTCCGTGGGGAGAGATCTCCTCTCATTACGAGCAGGATTGACACTGGGCCTGGCCTGTCCAGAGGGAGGTCTAAGCCAATAAGAGAGTAATTGAAAGAGGCGCTTGACTTCCCGTCTGTAACAGCTTACAGACCAGGGCTGATGTGCCTCTAGGAGCATGGCTTTTAGAAAACAGATGGGCAAAGACAAACAACATGAAAGTTGGCTCGGAATTGCAGGGGGAGAAAAAACAATTCAAAGAGAGGAGGCATTTCCACCTCCTAGATTATCACGTTTCTCTCCTCACATCAGTCTGTGAGATGGCTTATCTCAAACCAACGCTGATTTGCCGAGCAGATACATGATTAACATCTTGTCACATTTGTCTCATGTAATGTACTTATACAAAAATGACTGAGCTGCATAAAGCTTAAAAATAAGAAAATAAGACGAAACACGACAACAGAAGAGTGTTCCACAGCTTTCCAATATATCCAGAGTGGCTGTGGTCCTGAGTGTCAACTGCTGGAGCCAGAATGTGGAGAGTTAGAGGCTGTGCCATAGCATCTTGTCTCACTGAGGTGTGTGTTGAGTCCCGGCGGCTAGACTTGTTACGGAGATGACAGCATGTTTTGTTTCACTACACAGCCCTCGCACTGACAGTCTGAAAGCCTGCAGCCAAACAAACAGAGGCAGCAGCGATGCCAGGTATCTCAAGATCTCGCTCTCTCTCTCTCTCTCTCTCTCACACACACACACAAACACACACACGCAAATACACACTTGCAGTACATACAAGCAGAAAGGAGATACACACACGCAGCACACACACTACAGGGTGGAGAGACACATAACCAAGCAAACACATTTTGATGTTCTACAAAACATCTGCATCACTGCAGTACTTTGGCGGAAGCTGAGAAATGATGCAATTCCTCGTCCTTTTACACCACAAGGGATTATTTTACATTTAAATGATATGATTAAATAATCTATAGTGGTAATTTGTAACAGTCAGTGATCCTCTGGAGTCAATAAAGTCTTCTAGGTGTGAATAGTACATTCTGAATACAGTCCTCATCTTCGTGTGGATGAGTAGATGCAGGTTATGCATCATTTACCGTACTGTACGCACCTGTGGAGCATCAATAATTTAAGCATACACTTGAACCCCAGGTGTAGGAACAAGACAGGCCTTGAAACATTCCTGGAGAAACTGCAGTACTTCTCAGATTGACGCAACACTCTGCATGATCAAGAGACTGAGCTGGCAGTGTGAACACACTTTACTAAAGAACAGAATGTTATTCTAAGACTTGTAGAGTTTTACCCAGAAGCTGCTCATGGTGTAGTCCTCTGCTATTGCAATAATCCGGTTCTTTTGAGCCTTAGCATTCACAGGAAAGGAGGCAGCGAAAGGCGGGTTTGTGAGTGGAAGGCTTCAGTTTGAATCCCCGGACTGCTGATGGAAGCAAAGTTTGGGAAACTAGTATATTCCAATAGTGCGAAGAGGTTCTTTAACAATGTGTTTAACCCCCAAATACTGATGGAAGATGAATGCAGTTTGTGTGTACTGCAGCAAAAATGAGATGCAAGACACTGCTGAAAAATGCAGTTTATTATCAGCTGATGTTACCGAGATTACTGGAGGTTTTCTGTTATGTGTGAACTGTTCAAGGGTGTAAATTTGACCCCTATGGCTTTCCAACCCAACAAAGGGCTGGAAAGCAGGATGTTTTATTTGGAAGCTCCACTTTTCATGCAAAACTTTTAAATGTGATCTAATGAGAACACACATCAATGTGGGTGCGTGAGTCATTATACGATTCCTCATCGGTGAGCCACGTTTGCTTCAACAGTTCCGTTCGGTGATGCATGATGAAAGAGTTTTATTTCCCTGTCCCTCGATCTTATTCCTTTGACCAACTCTTTCCTCCTCTCTGATTATCATCTTCACTGTGACCAAAGCAGCTGGTGAGGAGGAGGATGAAATATTGATAGTGTGGGAGTAATGAAGTCTTAATAAGAGGGATCCAGTCCAAACAATGAAAGAGAGGGTCATTCGGGGGTGGAGGAAGGTGTGACGCCCAGTGCGCCACATCAGAGCCATCCCTCTTGTTATTTTATAAGGTCAACTCAATTATATGGCCACAACAGGTAATTTATTCAATTGGCAAACTTAATAAACGCTAGAGGGAACGCTCCTGCCAGCTTCGACTGTGGACTTTGTCACTTGCAATTTAAATTACGGACCTGACCCGGACGTACAAGTTACTGAAAACAGACAACAGATAATGATCTATTGCTTAAGAGAGGCTGCCAAAGTGAAAGAGAAAGACGGAGGGAGCTCGTAGGGGAGTTGGGAAATGGGAGGGGCCTTATTTAGCAACTTCTATTTCCACATTCGCACTGAAAACAAAGGGAAGAACAAAAGAAAAGTACCTCTTGAATTACTGGGGGAGCTGGCACACTTGTTTTCTGTGCTCTGTGTTGGAATAAAAGATTTGTCTGCGAATAATTTATTCCAGTACTCCCTTTGCCATTTCCCTCTCCTTCCCCCAGTGATACACAGAGGCTTTTTGTGGTAGAATTCCAAATGATAAATACTGCACATTTATAAAAAGTTGAGAGGGGATATTTAGAACACAGGAAGATACTGCGCAAGGCCTTATGCTTTATTCACGTCCCTGTGGGAGCCACAGTATCCAGGGATACGTTATGTAAAACTGGTCAAAGCCATGCTAATGTGATTTTGAATGCATGACTTCATCATCTGCGTACCACAGGTACTGCGCTGCAGCACAGGTCGCTCAGACTCATATGTCACCCAGAGCCAAAGGCCCCTGACTGATATCGATAAATAATTATAAAATTATAACCTACATTGTTCATCATTACATTTACGAAACAGAAAAATAAAAATAAAAATGGCTTCACATTTAAGCCTCTCAAGCTACGTGGGACCAAGAGAAAGAAGAAGAAATGGTTTTTTAAATGTGATTAACTAGATCTGATGATGGGCAATTAAAATTTGTGCTTATACATTTTTTTTTTTATTACTCTATCCTTTAACAGTCTTGCTATTTTGGAGTGCAGTGTTACGTTGGATAATGCTGGTGGGAATGGACTTGTCACCAAAGGGGCTGCTGTTGAAATGATGCATGTGGGTGTACATTTGGTGTATTGCTGTCTTCGCCTGAAGCAAGAGATGAGAATATCAGAATAAAGAGACGTCTCAGAACATTTTATTTTTTTGGTTCAACACTGACACACACACACCACCAGAAAAAGGAATAATGAACCAGCCACATGCAGAGAAACCACCTCACATGCTGTATGGACGATGACACGTGAACTGACATATAATCTATAACCATTTTTTCTGTCTTCTCTCTTATCTCCCCTTTTCCACGTCATTGTACGACCAAACTGTTGCACCTTGCAACGCAGTAGGGTCCACCGGAGTCCTTGGAAAGCTCTGATCTGTAGAGGAGCTGGACAGACAGAATAAATGACTCATTGAAGGTTTATGAGGCATGCTGACATCCGTCGCTGTGGCAAACCACGTATCCCGCCTGGATGAGAAGCCACTCAATAAGACACAGGAATGTCTGCGCACTGGAAGCCACAAATGCTAAAAACATAATAGTCTGTTAAACTAGCAGTGAAAAGAACTGGAGGGAGGACAAGATTAGATTAGATGTCAGACATTGCCAATAGAGATTTGTGTGATATGCCTCAATATGACTCCACTGTCCTCGAGTGAAATACGCAACGCACACGTGAGGATCTATTTGTACACGGTGGGTGCGAAATGAAAATACACTTTTCCATACCACCGCTCATGAAGTGGAGTGGTTGCAGTAGTCATCATTTTTTAGCTACAGCAGCAGCCTTAGAATAGAAGTGAACATTTGACAAGGTCACTAGTGTGAATTTTGGCACGGAAAAAAAAAATCTGGGTACGGGAGAATAATAAGACGTGCTCTCAGACCCCTCAACAGCTGCCTGTTAAGTGCCCTTGATCAAAGAATAGCTACTATTTCAATTAAGCTACCAAATAATCGAGGACTGCAGCAGGCCAGCCAGTTGTAAGGTGAAAGCGTAAGTCTCCCGGTCCAACACTGCTCCACAGGTCAGTGCTATAAATAGTTAAGTCTGATTTAACACTATACAAGAAAAGCAGTGCAGTAGAAAGGCAGCCTGTCATGGTGCTGAAATCAATCCATCACTATAGACCCTTTGACAGTGACAGCCAAAATGCAGTCCCAGTTTAACGTCATAATTAAGCCAAGTGTGGTCCAAATCCCTTGAAGTGTTTCATGAGCCTGGACACACCAGGAATGAAAATGGTGAAATTTCACTTCAATGGAGGTGGTGGAATCACAGGATTCGTTTGAGGGGGTCAGACTTTGACACTTTGACCATTGACTAATAGGAAGCCGTCTTGAGAGAATAACCTCCAAAAACGTATTGTCCCATGAGCACTCATGGTAAACTAATGAGCTAATGAGTATGCTGACTTCACTAACCAGCCCTGCAAGTCACAATGCGCCAAGCCTTCCACCCCACCTTTTTCACATGAAGGAGTGAATGTCATGTTGTGGTGAGATCGCCGCTTTATGACTTTTCCAAGAACTGCCATCATGTCACAAAATTGTCTTGAGGTTGGGATTTAGATTTCAAATATGTGGTCGATTTATCAGAGCAATGCCTTCTTGGGATTGGCCAGCAGGGCGGCTGGATCAGCACAGTTGAAAGAAATTGATGATATGTACAAATGAAAACAAACAGAGGCAAAGTGATGCATCTTAAATGTTGTTTCATTGTAAATAAACATGGCACTGAAGCTAATAGCTGTTAGCTTATCTGTTTACTGCATCTCATTGGGTGAAAGCTCAGAAAAAAAGCACATTTTAACATTATTTGGTCACAGACCAGCTGTTATGTTTAGACTCTGGTCTATCAAGAAGGCAGCTGTCTCAATTGTAAACTGAGCATCCTCCCTTTCTTGGGAGTTTGGACTCCTGAATTCAGCTTGCCAAGGTCAACCTCCCAAGGACGGGAGTTTGAATGTTGCATCGTCTGTATTAAGAAAGCCTCTTTGACTCTGGTGTTACTCAATCACACATCTCTTTGTGCATCCTTGTGTAGGAGAATGTCTACTTCTATTTCACAGAGGATTTCACTTCTAATGATCTGTGTAGCTACGACCATTCTCACCATGGATCAACACAAGTGTTCAACCCTATACAGATGGATAGAGGGCAGTGCCACTGCTAATAGTGTTACAGTCCCCACCTGTGCTATAGTTGGATTTGTACATTATTGATTGCAGTTTATGATATCTAAAGGTCTCCATGAGGAATTCTATCACAGCCTAAATAAGCAGTGATTTGCATTTTAAATGAAAAAAGACTGTAAATGGTAATCTGAGTAAGATATGCAGAGCAGTGTCCTGGGATTAATAGAAACTTTGCTCATGTAACTTTGATGTTACCTGCCACACCTTTAGACTTTTCATCTGGTGGCTCCACTTTAAATATTCATGCCTCTGGTCCTTTGTCGCAAGCATCAGGAAATCCCTCGCGATTCCTCTCTCTTTTTGTTCTGTGTGGAGCCACTGTTCATGTCCCTTGGTATTTACGGATGACTGCATAGTTTTTGTTCCTGAACTTCCTGCTTCCAGTACTGTAATTTTCCTGTCTTTCATAATTACGGGTATCTGTAAAAGCACTTACAAGTAAATGATGACTTATTCAGTATTTATAACCTGATATTATTGCTTTCCAGCTCTGATGCTGGTGTAGGAGCACCGACGACATGCTGGATTGCAGCAACACATAATTTTAACAACAGGGGTCACATTCAGAGCATCAGAACATGAGGTGCCTGCAATTGTATGTTATAGCCTGTATCCTTTATTTATTAATGATATCATGTTGATTAGGTCATTATTAAGACATTTTTCATGTGCAAAATAAAGAAGAATTACGTGGGTCTCTGGTAATTTGGCATTTGGGATAACCATGTTTGCACTGTGGATATTGATGCTGCCAGTCTGCTGATGGCTGCTCCCATGAGTCCATGTTGACCATGTTGGGGGGGGGGGGGGCAATATTGCGGCTAGTGCATGGACGACGAATAGAACACTTCTAATAATAATAGAAAAGCTGGTATCTGACTTTATAAGTAATCGAGGTTTGGGGGTAGGATTTGTTTTTGTCACTCTCTGCAGTCTCATTGTTCTAATAATATTATTATGACGTTTGCATAATTGACTGATCATACAATTTTTCTTACTCGGTCAAAGAGGTGGTGAATGGAGGCGGACTCATCATGTGCCAAACCTCCTCTGTTTAAAAGGAGTGTAATAATTTGGAGGAAACCACAGCGGTACTTCACAATCAGCGATTTTACATCCCACCCCTAATTGAGCATTGGTGTTTGTCAGAATTCAATCTGCCTCCCAGTTCTTCCCTCCATCATTCTGTTTAAGGAGTTTTAACCAGATAATTGCAGCCTCATCTACCATAATGTGCTTTTTTAGGCTATTGTCATCTCATCAGTTAAGTGCTGCAACCAATTTATATGAGGGTTAGCGTGTCACTTGGGCGCTGTGCAAACAATATCCCCCCTTAATGGGGAGAGTGAATCTGACATTTTGTTCTCATTGTATTATGCACGCTTGTACTGTGAAAGCCCCGCTGTCGACTCTGTAGTTATAGGCAGCTTGTTGTTCTACAGGCTTCATTTCCATGAATCACTACTGTGCAACAGCAAGAGTGATACAAATGTAGAGCGGACTCGCTTTCAGTAAGCCCCGGTTCCTTTGCCACATTTGTTCAGTCTGATGCAACATAGAATCAGCTGTGTGCTCTCCGCTCCCTGAATCCTGACAGCATCTTTGCTTCCAGTTTTACAGGTATGCTCCCCTACAGCAGGGGCTGTGTGTTTTTTTATATGAACTCACCACTGACCCTGCTGACCACAAATCACGCTGAAAGAGGAGCGAGCGAGTAGTATAAGCCTCCGTCATGAGAGGGGAAAGTACCTTTTAAGATCCGTCAAAGCCTTTGCTAATCGGGGTGATCCATCCAGGGCTTTCAAAATGTCACATCCCAGTCTCGTTCATTTGCATAACCTCTAAAGCATCCCAGAGAGCGTGCGGTGCATTGATTTAGCCAGTGGCTTGGGAGATGCTTCCCTTGTTGACATAGTCGTCTAAGCGAGTGTGACTGTGGCACTCCTTAATCCACTAAACTGTGTGGCGAGTAAGTACTCTGCTGCAGTTTTACAACCCCATCATGAGTCATTCCCACACACTCAGGCTCCCTAATCTGCTGACTACTCCTGGGTAAATATCATTATTTGATCTTTGATAAATCATGAATATGTCTAGTGGTGTTTCCCTTCTGAGGGAGCCTGAGCTGTGTGACTCTGAGATCCTAACTCAGCAACTTTAAAGTCCATTAATGGATGATTTCCAAAAAAACACCAGCTCTAAGTGCATTAAACATTATGACTGTTTAGAGAATATATTACACCAGGGGCGAGGGATTAAAAATTATGTTACTTAACACGTATTTCTCTGTTTTCTCTGTTTGTGCTGGTGTAAGGGGCTTGAGCCAGGTGTGGTCCAGAGGGCACACTTACCACAAATTAACCTGTGCGTATGCACAGTGTACAAACAGGCTCCAAACAGATTTCTATTCCACCTGAAAAGCACATTTTTTTATAGCATAACTGCACAACTACCACTACATCCAGTACATTTTTCATGACACATTACTGGGTGAAATATTTCAGGCCAGTGATTCTCCCAGTTTGGACTGAGGTATATTATTTTACCGAGGTTCAAAGTTCATTCTTGACGTTGAAAAGACTCCCATCAGGAGGTCAATTCAGTAGCTTTTTTGAAGCTGATGATCAGCTGCTAAAGGACTGCTTCTAAGGTGGAAAATATATTTAAACATGAGCTTTTAAGCCAACAATGGACGAGAGCTGAGGGAGAAAAGGGAAATTTCATGTGAGTTGTGATAGAAAGCTGAGGAACGGCTCCTGAATGGACCTCATACTGGTTTCTCCGCTATTTTGATTAACACTAGAGTGGACAGCAATGGTCAAGCTCATAGTAATGTTTTCATTAATTGTATTTTTTAGTTGTACTGTAAATTAGTTGTAGAAAAGCTGCATACATGTAAAACAAAACTATGAATTTGCAACATGTTTAAGATACAGAATGAAGTATTTTGTTTTCTTTGCACCATGGTTTCATCTCAACCACGAATCCTCTTCCCTGCACTGTATTTTTATGTGAAGCAATGTCTCTACAGTCAGCTAAAATTTTATCTCACTCTTATTCTTTCTCTTCAGCCGCATTTCTGGATTTCAGTAGAGAGCAGAGCGAATTATTATGCTCACATGTCTGGTTCATAACAGGCTAAAAGTCACACAATTTGATCTGCAGAGAAAAGAAACCATAGGTGTCTTGAAATCTGTATCAAGTCTTATCTGTAAAAATGCAACTCAACCTGACCACTCCGAGTGTATCAGAGTTTTCCTCAATGCGTATCACATAACCAGTGGAAAAGACCAGAGAATGACATGCATGAAGGAGAGGGAGGCAGACAATATTGTTGCCTTGACAAATATGCTTCCTGCCTCACAACTCTGAAATGTCATGTTAGTTTGCTGCAGCACACGGACGGCTCTGATGATGCCATCTTGGAGTGTGACAATCTGTGTTGTTACTCAAACAACAAATGTTGTAATGACTTTAACTCAGCTGTGTGTGTCAACTTTGTCTAAAACATAACTGTACAGAGGAGGTATTAATTTAATTACTGTGTATTGTGACTGCAGCAGTGAACCTAACATATGCATGTTTTGTGTTATTTATGCCGGTGCCACATAAACTAGTGGCAAGAAGGGCCATTTTCTTCCTGTTTAAAGACTCTATTGACAGGTCAGTAAACGCCCCGCCCAAACAGAGACTGTCCAGTCATCAATCACAGCTTAGCACCATAATTAGGATCCATCCAGCTTTGAATTTCTCTTTATGTTGAAGTGGTGTGCACGGAGCTGGAGTGCAGCAGGAAAATGAGAGCTCTGACGACGAGAAAAATTGGCAGGTACAATGTAGATTCTTTAAATCACTTGTTTTAATTGTAGGTTTATTCTTATTCTTACTTATCATTATCCTTTTTTTAAATCATCCATTGTCTGAAGTTTTATTCCTCCTTCATGCTGGCCTGTTTATCCTTACATTATGGTGTATTTTACTGTTGTGTTCATGTGTTTGTTGTAAACCACTTTGTAACACTGGGTTTATAATTGCTATACAAATAAACTCCATTATTATTATTATTATTATTATTATTATTATTATTATTATTATTATTATTATTATAGTAATAGTAGTATTAGTATTAGTATAGCTGTTATCCCTCTCCATCTTGGGGTACAATGTGAGGATTCATCGCAGCTTCACAGTTGGATATAATCTTGAGGTTAGGCTGTGACCCATTGAAATATGTGCAACTGGAGAAAAAGAACAAACAGGTGGCCCTTCCTGCCCGGGAGCCACAACAAAGAGCATCTCATTAAGGAAACTTTCTCGTTGTTCCAGGTCTTTCAGCACCATCCAGATATTTTCTCTGAGAGCAGAGACACAGACCAGTGTACAGTCACAACTCTGAAAGGCGTTCTAAAGCACTGAATTTGTTCCAAATCATCACTTCAAATTATCATGTACTCTTGAGTGCCTCAGAGCATCAATAGCGATCATTTTAGTACGTTCTCAGCTGTCAGCAATCCCCAGCACTGAAGAAACTCGAAGTCTTTTCTGTTGCTTGCAGGCCAGTCAGCCAAAATGATTAGAGTTCCAGGATACATCCTTTTTTAAAATGTGTATTTTTTCCCGACGGACATCAAACACCAAAGAGGCTACGGTAAGATAATGGAGTGGCTAAGTGCAGCATAGAGAAGCGAGAGAAATGATGGTAAGTGAACTGGAGTTAATTTGTACACTCTCACACAGGGGACCATCAATGCATCATTTATCACCACCTCCATCTCCCAAGTTATTTATCCCTCAAGACACTGTTTCCACAGATAGACACCATGATGACATGGCAGTCTGGTCAAAGGAAATTAGAAAAGACACAGTGGCGGGAAGTTCAGTGAGTGGACCTGACCCACTGGTGTCATATCGCTGCTGCGTAAAAAACCGATACCTCCTGTTCTGTTACACATGTGATGCTGGAATGGAAAGTACCATTGTGGACACGCTTGAGGTGTCACCAACATGTTGAGCACATCTCCTTTCTCCTCGAATATTTGCAAAACCGATTTAATTTGAAATCCTGTATTATTTACGTCTATGTTTACAAGCTTGGAGTCTTCTTCCTCTCTGCCTTTGTTGGAGCATTGCTATATATTTCTATGCATTACTGCCACCTGTAGATCAGTGGAATAGTGTGTAATCATTGGTAGAAATGTAAATTGTAACCCACATGCAGAAGATAATAACATGGAGTCACTCTCAGAAAAACTACTGGAGGTCTGAAACTCCGCAGGGAGCCATTACTGGAACGGATCAAAGAACTCATAAATAATAATGTGTAACGGGAAAGGGTCGATCATCGTGTCGAACCCATGGAGAATTATCACCCAACTCTGCAGTTCCTTGTTTTGGTTTTCTGACCCAAAACTTTTCTGTTTTGACTCAGTCTCACCGCTCTGATCAGAGTTATTTCCAGCACATTTCGGCACCTGCCGAGCACCAAACAACAGACAGACACAGTCAGGGACTAGCTAGTGAACACAGAGGAGCATGTCACAGCTAAAGAGCCAGATATTCCTTTTAGGAACTGGGAGAGACCAAAACAGAGGAAAAAGACAGTAAGTTGGACTTATATCCACCATATGGCCAAAAAGTTTCCTAGTATTTGCTGCTTTTCTCTGTTTTCTATGATCATTAATTGAATATCTTTGGTTTTTGGTCTGTGGGTTTGGTGAAATATTTGCCTTGAAGAAAACTTGGGTTCTGAAAAAAAAACTTCTTGGTGTTTTGTGACATGTTATTGATATACAGATTAAATGCTGATGAAAATAATAGTTGCAGTTGTACATTTCAAAAAGGCTTGAAGTGTACTTTCATAAACAAAATATATCATTTATATTTCTAAAAAATTCCATTGAATTGAGTTTTCGGTTAAACTTACTTACTTTAACTTACTTTTTTTTTTTTTTTTTTGAAAAGTTGCATGTTTCCTCAGACATTTTTTTTTCTCCCTTCCTGCTGTTGTCTAAGTTTTATTTTAGTCAACTACAACTTAGCTGTCAAACAGCTGTGAGTTATCTCAGCACAGCAAACTGCAATTAATACTTTTGACAATAACCCAACGACACAATGCTTTCTGTACGAGCTCAGTCTGCAAAACAATAAACCATTAGCATGCATGATTGTGATGTATTATACGGAAAATAAAATAGCGCCGTACTTCATATGCTCGGGGCACTGAATCGATTGGGAGTTGCAACATCAGCTCTGTGTGTGTGTGTGTGTGTGTGTGTGTCTGTATGTGAGAGAGAGAGAGAGAGAGAGAAAGAATGATTCATGGGGGAAGCGCTGGGGGGAGGTTTAGGAATGATGATGAAAATCAATAAAGAATAATAAATGAGAAACAACTGGGCAGATTATAGAGGTTATTAGGATGTGGAAGAAGACTGGCTTCGTCCTTTCAATTCACACGGGAGTACAGCGGGAGACAAAAGCATGGAAAACACCTTAATGTGGAAATTCTGGGTTGCATTCGCTGTACTGCAGGTTGTTCTCTGCTTCTTTTCATACAATAGAGGAGAGGATGGCTGTAGCCCCAAGGTTAGCGAAGCAAGATTGTGAGCAGAAGGTCACCGGATTGAACTTCTCTGAGTGCAGGAAGGGAGCGAATAATCTCCAGCCCCCAACTATTAATTAGGTGCCCTTGAGCAAGGTCTGCAACCCCCAACTGCTCCAGTGCATCTACTCAAGGGTGCACCGTATGGAGCATCTCCCAGGTGTACGTGTGATGTGTGAATAGCAGTCCTCAGACTTTTCCTGATAAATACATTTTCAGAAAACAACAGCAGCACCACAGTACTGCCGGTATTGTTGAATGCACACAGCTCTGTTAGCAGGAATGCAATCACTGGCACAAACAATGCTAGGAAATTAAAAAGCATGTGCTGCTTTTGCCTCGTCTTTATCTTTAAGAAAACATACAGAAGCTGGCTGCAGATTAATTAAAACCTTATAGTGTATTGATTAAAATATGCCTGTGGAAGAAAGCTGACAAAGAAATGGACAGCTGGTGCCTTTCAAGGAAATTCTCACGCTTTGTCAAAAACAAATTTGGAGTTATTTAACAGACAGGTGAAACTAGAGATAGCTAAACAAACAAACAAACAAACAAAAAAAACCTAAAATGAATCTTCATCCAACAGCCTGAAGAGGAGGAGTGGATGAGGATACACCAGTGTGGATGTGCCTGCAGTCATTGCAGTCCTGTGGTAAACACAGTGATGACTGTGTTTACCACAGGACAAAATTGTGATGAAATAATGACTTTACAAGGTAAATTTGACAAAGACTTTCCCCATAGATCTATTTTGCTCTCCACCAACTTTTTGCCATAACATTAAACTACTTTGATAGATTGTTTTTGGTTATGCAAAGTGTCCATTAACTGAATTGCCGGAGTACAAACCCAAACTCTGATTGTGAAAGTGTCTCTGTTGCGATTTTATGTCACAAATAAATAATATCAGCAAAGTAAACCAAACTTCTCCAAGAAAATCTGCCCTCTTGTCTGCAGCCAGGATCATATTGGCCGTCTGGTGCTGCACAGATGGGAGAAAAGATGCTGGTGAGAGCTTTGAGAGGGAACCAAAACAATGAGCTGCAAGACCCTAAAATGCTCCATCCAGCCGAGGGGAACTGTGTGACAGACACACTTCCCTTTACGCATTGTTATCTGGCCTGTTGTTAATATGAAAATATTGTTTATTGTAAATATTGGTGATTGCAGTCTCACAGTGCTTTGTTTCAATCCTTAAATAAAAATCTGAGGTATGGTGGACTAAGTAATCCTGTGTGGAAAATAAAGCAAGGCTGAGTCGTTACTGAGTGAAACTGGCTTTCATTCATTCCCAAGCTAGGCAGGACTCATATAATTTAACAACACTCATTTAATTTAGCACAATTACAGCAGCTGTAGCAATAGGCACAGCGTGGTTGGCCAACCACCAATATTGCATATTACTCAGGCGATCAGCTCAGTTTTTATTGTTGGGTAGTGCATTACCCGGACTTGAGGCCATGCATTTGATCAGGTGCTTTGATGAAATTGCAGAGGCTGCGCACAGCTGGCTGCGGTGGATGGAGTGGTTGGAGGGACGGGGATGTGGGGAGGCAGGGCTGAAGCAGGGGACTCCGAGCTGAGAGCAGACCTCAGAGAGCTCCATCTGTTCCCTTCGTCAGGTCCTGATGGGCAGGAATCCCCGTGCCAGGATCCTGCTGGCTGCCCCTCCTACTGGAAATGCACACACACCCATTCACTGCCATTCACAGTGACACAAGCACAAGCAAACATAAACTCAGATGTACAATACACACACACGCAAACACCTCGCAGCTGTAATTGAAAATTGCACTCAGGATGTGGCTTGTCAGAGAATGTAAAAACTCATTTTTCTACCTTCTCCATCCTCCACTTGCCCTTGACCTCGTGACCTTGGGGTCAGCAGAGCTGCCGGAAGGCCACACGCTGGGCAACGTTCCGCCTTTCAGCAGACAGTGGAACAACCATCTGCTTTTGATGCAGTGCTCCTCACAGCTAATTCACCCACACAAGCGAGGTTGAGACTATTCAAAGATGACATGAAACGCTGTTTGTCATCTCTTGTGGAGGGAACAGTTTCAGTCTCATCTTTAGTGGCTAAGAGGATTTGTCTCAGCGAGGTGCCTCTGCTGTGAGTTTTAAATCACTGTTGACAACAGTTTCTCCCTGGATTAGATCTCCAGTTTCATTACGATGGCCCTGATAGCATCTCCCGGAGAATTGATAGAAGGTGGCTTATTATTTTACACTAAAATGTCTCCCTCATCACCAGACTGAAATTAATTTCAAGTTAAAAGAGACTTGTGTTGCCTCGATGTAGGACAGAGCCACATAGTCCCTTTTGAAGCTACGGGATAAAATGCTCCTTTTGAACTTGCTTGTCAATCACTATAACTTCTCTGTAGATTTGATCTCTTGTATTTCAAAAGCAGACGCTGTGTGGGTGGATACCTTTGTGTTTATAGCTGTATGTGTGAACTATGAAGTTACACGCACACAGTGCCGACTGCTCGACTGTGTCACTTCAGCGCAGTACAATTAACGTAAGAGCAAAGAGGACAATGGAGCATTAGATATTCTTCGGCTTTGTGTAGCCTCACTCGTGTGATCTGTTGTTTAAGAAGTCTGGATGTTGAATAGAAGACGAAAGGGTGTGGGGAACCTGTGTGAGCACAAGTGGAAGTTTTTGTTTGGAGAGAAAATGAGACAATCCCCATGAAAACCAGTAGGATGTATTACTGTGTCCTCTGATTCTACGACTGGTAGTAATTTTCTAATCCCCCACATTGTGGCTTTAGGCCACAGATACTCGCTTTTGACGACACGTTCATGTGTGCGTGATGGCTGCCTCCTGCATCTGTTTGGAGTTTTGGTTGTGCATGTCCTCAGAAATCAACACTACACATACACAAGATGAAATATGCATATGAACAGTCGGGCCAGGATGAGGATGGGAGCAGATGCCTGTTGCTAGAAAGCAGAGGGTGAAGGCAAGCTGCTCTGCTGAACTGACTGACTGTGTGTGATGTGTTTGAAAAGTACTGGCGGTGTTTCTCACCATCAGTTTCTTGCTTTGGTAGAACAAGAAAAACAGACGCTCCATCGACACGACGTGCTTGATTCAGGGGCCTTGCATATCATCAATGATGGCGCCGCTGTCGCTTTTAAAATAAAACAGGAACCTCCATCAGAGCGGCCATGTTTGTTGTTTACATCAACACAAAGGAGGTTCGATACTCTTCTAGATGGTGGGCCCTCTAGTGGTATCCTCCAGTAACACACGTAGTATGTAGGCAAGTATGTAAACAATTATGTCTAATTGTCACCTCATCTTTGTCAATAATTTGGTGACATGCATGGCTGCTGTTAGTTATATAGTGTGATACAGTGTTTGCGTTTTTAAAGACTGTTAGGTAGCAGCTTACTAGCCCGGCAGTCTGTTCAGATCAGATCAGAGCTGAGGCACAAAACGTGATGTAAAAGTAGGGTTTTCACACAGAGTTTCATCACAAGCAAAGACACAACTTTGCTTGGCTGACCGACACAAATTTTCATTTAGCTAGAGACTTGTTACAACCGTGAATAATTTTTGTTGTTGTTTCTAACATAATTTAAAATAACTCTCGCTGACGATGTGTGAGAAATGCCCCTGAGATGACATGAGTAAAAGAGTTTGTTATTTAAGTTGTGAGGGTGGGAAACTATGAGATGCACACAAGAAACTAAAAAGTTCAGGCGACTGAAACCACTTAGTTAAGGTCAGGGAAAGATGGTGGCCATGTTTATGCAACAGAAATGTGTTAATAGCATTAGACAGAGTATGAAACAGTAGGCGTTGCAGAGTAGTTGCAGTAAAATATGGCTGAAAGTACATTTATTTAAATACTGAAAAAATTAGAAAAAGTAAGAGGAAGACTGCGATAGTGAGACAAATCTGCCGGCCATCAGTGTTACTTCTCAGTTTAATGGGCACAGGCGCCATGTAAATGGGTGAAAGGTGTATAGTGCAACTGTCTGAGGAAATCAGGGGCTGTAAAGAATTAATAAAGGCAGCGGTCCACCCCTTTAACCATTTTGTAATTCACAGATTCAAATCTCATTTGTGGGCTGTAATAGCAGGGATATCCTGTCATAACACAACTGTGACAGGGAAGTGCCTGCCTCAGTTGGACCAACTCATGCTTGATAGTGCATTATCATTAGCGGGGAGCCGCAGATTAATATTTCATTAGGATTGTGGCTTTGCAGGGGCTTCCAGGCATACCAAGTGATATGTTATTCCCTGCTTCACACCGATTACTCTCTCACAGGCAGGGATGGGATACAAGAGCTCTTATTATGATGGACAGAGCAGTGGAGCAAGGTGTTGAGGGGTAAAAAAGAGATATCCCTATTTAACGGTGAGTAAGCATGGCCGGCCAAAGCGGTGTATCATCACTTTTCAGGGCATGGCCATAACAAACCATTACTGGGCTGCTGTGGGTGGTGGGGAGGAGCACGAATCTTAAGAGGCCGCTTGTCATGAGGAGCGGGGGTGGCTAACTTCCTTTGGATTGAAATCTGTAGAAAAACAACAGCAAAGGAAGAATTCTTAAGAGAGAATATTCTGCTGTTGAGTGTGAAAGATAAGGAAAAATACGACTAATCAGAAGCTTCTGTGAGTTGTAAATCACTGCAGGACTCTTACTTTACCAACTCTTTCAGTTTTATCAGAGACTGTTGTAATTACACAACTCAAGGTCGCTCCACTAATGCTAAATCTATTAGATATCAGAGTTTTATGTGCAAACATAAATGTTTTACACAATCGCTGCAGCTCTCTGAAAAAGGGTTTAAGCAGATGGAGAGGGGGTCTAAACTCATCTCGGATGGACTGTCCTCGCAAAGCTGATTGCCAGGCTTCTTTGTGCATTGCTGCCACCAACTGTTGATCAGCAGAACAGAGTTAAACCAGTGGAAGGAATGCACATCGAGCCCCCCCCACATGCTTGTGCGTGTGGATGATTAAAAGCATTGCTCCATATTGCTGCTAGTGGTGACAAACCTTGCAGGGTTTCTTTAACCTGTCTACAGTAGCAATGAGCTTTTTGTTTTCTTGTGCTCTTCGTTGTCTGTCTGGTGTTTTCTTGTACATACAATACCTTTGTTTGTTGTCCAATCAATCTATCAATCAAACATCTACGGCCCCGATTCCAAAAAAGTTGGGTCGCTGTGTGAAACATGAATAAAACACATTGTTTATCATGGCCCTCATCGTGGTCACAGTCCTGTCTGGTTTTTATGTTTTCTGGGTTTTTTGTATGTTCATATTGCATTTTCCTCCTGTGCCCCTCCACAGCCTGGTTTTCCCTCCACACTCTCTCTCCACACCTGCCATGCATCTGCATCGTTATCCCTGCTCTGCTCCCATTGTTTTCCCCAGCGAATCAGCTCCTTCCCCGTTCTCGTCTTCATTCACCTCTTTCCCCTCACCTGAGCTCTCCTCCCATCTCTCCAGCTGCACCTCATTCCTCATCCCCTTTGTCCAGTGTTCAGTTCAGTCTTGGTCGGGTTATGTGACAGAGGAGCACAAGTTTTGCAACAATATATGAAAATAACCTGGTTTCATCGATGGCAGGCCGAGACAAGAACACAAGAACGTGTTAAAATTAGTTACAAACAAAATAGCTGCCACTCTGTCATGCTTTTACTAAGCAGAGACATTTCTCTGACAAATATGATATGCAGCTGCGTGATAGTGATTTTATAATTGTAAATACATCTACAAATCTACTTTCAATTATTAATTCTCCTGATTAACTTTTTAATTCTTTGCCATATGATGTGGCATTTTTCCTACATCTAAAATTGCAGACTTACCTTGCAGTACATGCATCTATGTCTCTACATGGTATTTCAGCGATAGTTTGACACATGCCGACACAGGCTACAAGAAGAAAACAGAATAACTCTCCTTGATCTCATGGCTGCTTGTACTGTATGCTGGGCGGCATCAGACTTCATCAAGAAAACTGTTTGATAAAACTTAAGCAAATTCTCCCCTTTGCAAAGTGCCTGTATTATTTTTGACATTCTCCACAAACAGGGAGTCTTCAAAGATGGCATGTTTAAACCTCGAACTGTTTGAAATATCAAAGCAGTAGTATGCAAACTTTCTAAATGTCACCGTGGGGGATCTTCCTCTCTTTTGATGCTCATTTCATGAGGAACAGTAATGACAGGTCTGAAGGTGTTTCAGCACCCCTATCAATGCAGAGGCGCTGCTCTTATGTCGTTCCTCCCTCTGTCTGAAAACTCACTTAGAGGATATGAACATGAATCGTTATTTCATTCCCTAAACCTGAACATTTTTCATCTTTTGAGTGATGTAAATTCTTGGCTTGCAGAGTAATTGCAGTTGTCATTTTCCTGGATTTCCACGGCCTCGATCAGAGATGTCTATTACAGTCTAAATCATTATGCATAGAAAGCTGGAGGATTTCATTCATACCTAAAGGAAACTCTGGCTTATAACCTCATTTATTAGGTAGATATTAGTTTAAAGAAAGTCAATGAAGAATCGAGTCCTTTAAATCTCTTTATCACTACAAGTATAGCTCTTGCTCCAAGGCTGCTACTGACAGACTAATGATAGTTATATACAAGCCGATAGGCTGAACAGCAGGGTTTTTATGTAGAAATGTGCGCTCCACTAATGGCTGCATTGACCCAACAGGGTGTATGCAGACACAAGGCAATCCATCCCTGAGTAATGCCTCCGTTTTATAATTTGGGGCTGAGACAACATGATTGTTACTCTATTTGATGGTTATCCCACTCACAGAACACTTTTGGTCTGTTTGTACACTGGCTCCCTCTCATTTATCAGTGTCTCCTCCATTCATTTCTATTCTATACAGTGCTGAGCCAATCTGCCCCACAGAATATCTAATAAGCTTTAATTAAGTTGATCAAACCTCCCTCATCCCCTCTTCCCTCCTTTCCTGGCATCCGTTTGGGATGAGAAGGGCCGCAGATAAAAAATATGGGGCTGATTGCTATGCACAATATGTACACAATGGCTTCATGACCAGCTAATCAGCCCATCAATGGTGTTAATGAGCGGTTGCTGTGGCAATTTATATCAACCCCTGCTTCCCATTCAGAAATTTCACCTTCAGGGTCCAAAACTTCTCACTTAGGAAAAACGCAAACTGTTTTAACATAATCATAAGCCAAGTTTACACTGTGTCCCTTCTGCTCACAAAACAGGCAGATTTGCATTTACCAGACATTTTTTTAAACCTTTATTTAACTCGGAAGTCACAAATCAAATTAACAGCCTTTTAGAAGTGAGACAAGACAGGGTCAAATACAGAAATCTACATCTTTGGTCTGCAGACAAAACCAAAGTTACTTTGTTTAGGATGGGAATAACATGAAGATGAAGGCTCAAAGAGAGCCAAAATAAGAATAATTAAATGTGAACGGAGTGCTCTGCCCATGAATGACTCGTTAAATGAGCAGCGTGTAAAATTCAAAACTTGATTCAAACTGTATATGAAAGGCCTGAGGATATGAGGTGAAATTCTGTATACAATACAGCGCAGAAGAAATGCTACAGTGATATAAAAAAAACTCTCATTTGGACAAATAATGGACTCACAAAATATTTCAGCTCAATAAATTAAGATAAGGAAAAAGGCTGCTTTTAAAGAAAGGGAGGTTTGTGATGAAACTGGCCACCAAAACCAAAGTGTTCTTTACAGAATGGATGAATTTAGACAAAATGAACCATCTTATTTGAATCAAATCATGTAAATTTGACAAAAAGTTAATAGAGGTTATTTTTGCAGTTTGTTATTGAATGACATGTGGTTTCCTTTATGTTTTAACACAGAATGCCAGGAAAACTGCCGACAGCATAAACTGCCTGTTTAAAATGGCCTGAAACTGACTTTAGAAAGCTTGTTTCAAAGTTTTAGGTACAAATCCACTCGCTGCTGCTGTGTACATAAAGTGCGTGAATCCTGATTGTAACCAGTAGATTCTTTCAGATTGTGTCTTCCAATAACATCACGTGTTGATGGACTCAGATAAACATTAACAAAAGACTTTGAAAAGGTAGTCCAGTGTGAAATGTGTTTTTCTTTCTTGAGAGAAATTGGCTGATGCTGTCCTCTCACTAGAAATGGTGTGATGCTAGTCAGTACTGCCCACTGTCCATACAGTGAGGGGTCTGGTTTGAATAATAATTATCATGAAATGAATGTCTTTTTCCACATTTTTCATTTTACGGCAGAGTAATTTTAATTTGCATGTTGATTCAAGTTTATACGACGCTTAAAGGTGTGCTGCGTCACAGGAAAATACAAACATAGTACAGTACAAATACAGTATAAGATAACGTTAATGCACCCCTGACAGATTGTTATGAGCATTGCCCACCCACCTACTATTTTGTCTTTTCCATCTGGTCAGCTAAACAGCTTCCAGAACAGCATGTCTGTCAAAGCCCTACATGCCACTGAAGTAGAAATGGCAATAGCAGACATTTTACCATAAGACAGCAAAACAGATGTTGAAGGATTTCTGCTTTTCCCAGCTCCAGTTTGTAGGCTACATCTGCATCTGAAGCAGGTGGTTATGTTAGCTTAGCATAGAGACTATAATACGGGCTAACTCGCCTGGCTCTGTCCAAAAGTACAGTAATCTGCTTTGCAGCACCTCTACAATTCACCAAGTAAGACACTAAAGTCTGGCCCATAGCCCTGTAAATTCAACAAATTGTCATTTTTAAAATGCTGGTTTTGTGAGGATTAAACAAATGAGTTTGAATGTGCTAATTAGAGAGCTTTAGAGGTGCTGGGAGGCACATTTTGTTATCTTTGGACAGAGTTAGGCTAGCTGGTTACCCCTGTCTCCAGCCTATATAAACAGATAAGCTAATGAGCTGCTGGCTCCAGCTACATGTTTCCCATAAAGACATGAGCGTGGCAGCAATCTCTTCATCTAAGTCTCGACAAGAAAGAAAATAATGTCATTTTACAAAAAATTATGCCTTTAACCAATAAAACAGATGCTATTTTTGCTTTCCACTCTTCTAGAGAGAGTCTTTTTGAAGGGAACGTGATGCATTTATTGATGAATATTGGTTTTGGATAAAGTTAGTTACGCCATCTTCCTTCCTATCTTGGGTTTTCATGAGTCTGGTTGAATAACTGAGTCCCCAAGGATATAGTGTCAGCAATGTCCCTGACCATCAGATTAGATATTTGAGTGGGAAGCAGTCGGTCACATGTGCATTTGTCCGCAGTGCACCTGTGAACAACTGAATGCACTTACGGTATTACACTCCATTTGGTACCACTGGCCTTTCTGTCTATTATTGTTCACAGAAGGACGGCTACTGATTTCATATCTGGTAAACTGAGTGAGCTGTGTGCAAGTACAAGTACACACATGTTCATTCACCAACTGAGACTCAAATTTACCTCCACTTGGATGCCTGCTCTGTACGCATAATTAACCCTGTCCAATCACTCCTGCTGCAGCCACTCAAGTGCTGGAAGAAGTTCTCATATCTTTTACTTAAAGCTACAGGAGCGAACTTTATAAAAATAACTTTTTGCCATTTCTGATGAAAACGACACTATATCCTGACAGTAGTACAAGAGACAGAATCTGTGAGAAAATCAGGTTCCCCTGGCTTGTAGTCGTGATCGTGCATTTCTAAGAATCCATCACACCTGAATGAAAACAACCAATCAGAGACAGCTGATTGAGGTCTGCCTACTGCACCTTTAGGTAAAAGTAGCAATACTACAGTGCAATAATACTAATTACTACTAATTTTAATTAAGAGTCATGCATCTAAAATTAGAAAAGTAGTAAATCATGACCATCAAATATTCTTGAATTGGAAGTACTCATTTTCAGAATAGCTGTACCTGAGTACAGTACTTAGTTACTTTTTACTACTTTCAATGTAACCTGTTATTGGTCATCAGAAGCTGTCAAGGTCAACAGTAACTGTGGTTACTGGTGTTTTGGTAGCCTTCACACACGGTTCTCTGTGACGCATATGTTCCAGCATGCAGTGCAAGACCAAAGCCAACCTGACCCGTCCTGGACTTGTGTACAATACTGTAGCCACTGGAGAAAGAGCAAAACACTTAAGTCAACAGGCCACGGCAGCTAGCTGAGTCCAGAGCTGTGTCATTGCTTTGTCTGGCTTACCGAGTCTTCCCGAGTCTTCCCCTCAGTTTGGAATTCAGCATGGATCCCCCCATGCCTCTGACTCTTTGACCCTTCACATTTTTGTCCTAGGCTGCTGGTGACTCAATCTGACCTTGAGTTGTGGGCTCATTAGGCTTGCAGAAGAAAAACTGGGAAACATCCTCCAACAACATCAATATTTTATCTTGCAGGTTGCACATCCAGGGAGTGGACCCTTCTTAATTTAATTTTATTTATTTATGCATTTCTGTCCCGTTTTGATAGGAACAACAAGGGCTGTAGAGACATTTGTTAGGCTACCTTTGTACTTGATTTTTTGACTCATAAAACTTCTTAAAATTTTTATTTTTCCCAATTAAATGAATAAATCATCAATCCCTGTCAGTAAAAATGCACCACACTGTTGGACTGCACAATGCACGTCTCCGGACAGTATTTCCAGTTTCTCCTCCGTCTCGTCCCCCACAGTTGGATGGAGGTTATACTTACATATTGCTAGATTAATTGTCTTTTTCATGGTCTTATAGAACAGGCAGCAGAGGTGACATGTGGTGGGTTTCTCAAGCGACTTTTTCCTAAGTTAACACAAGCTCTTTCTACTTATTATCCTGAAAACAGTCAAATTCCCAGGACACTTTTGTAACACTTTCTGTGTTACTCTCTGCATGGTTGATGTTATAGCTTCAAGAGGGTCCTCTGAAGTCCCAAGCTCCTCAGAGCTGATGCAGTGTAGAGTTAGAACCATCAGGAAACAAAGGACTGAGGGAGCATAAGCTCCCATTTTCCAGAGCAAGTTAAAAGCAGCACAGCTCCTTCTAATGCTCAGAGGCCTATTTTAGATATAGGGATCTTTTAATGTCTAATGCACACTGCTGGGCTCACTGACAATGTCGATGGTAAAAGAAGGACTTCAACAAAGCAATAAACATGGAATGTTCCACACTTTTAGAAAGGGGGATATGCTGCTGAGTGAAGCGGGTGCAAATGATGTAATTTAAGTGAAAGTAACAAAAAATTAGCATATTTTCATTGCTGTTTTCATTGAAATACTGTTGAAATTAATAGTGCATGCTCTCATTTGACAAATTTTGTTGCCGTGCTGAGAAAACATCCATTTATTTTATCTGCCTGCTTATCCTGTTGAGGGTTGCAGGGGGGCTGAAGCTCAGCATGCACTGGGTATGAGTGTGTGTGTGCATGGGGGAGAGGCATTGTGAAGTGCTTTGTTCTGCTCTCAGGTTAAAAGTACTATATAGGTGCTTTAGAAAATATATTCAGAGATTCTGGATCCAAGGAATTTCATTATGTATTTTTATGTCTTGGTAGATAGTGATAGGACTGATCATATAACAGTTAAAAGATACAACAACAACAACAAAAAAAACAAAACAAAACAGTAATCACGTGAATATTGTGTAAATTATATACAATTTGTGAAATAACTGAAGAAATTATTTCAACTCAATTCATTGTTATAAAATGCTATTTCATCATCAATTTTTATATTAACTGGATATCATATGAATATTGGACCATTTTTATGTCATTATAGACATTTTAAGGCAAAATGTTTTTATCTTAATGTGCCATTTTTCTCCTGCTAGCACATTTCATGTCAGGTTTTATTTCATAATGTCACTTTTCCTGACAGCGGTGTTGTCACCGCCCTCTTGCCTTTTAACCAATCATGTACACCCTTCTTTTAAGATAACAAACTCAACAACTGCTTTATCCAGTTAGCTCCAAACACCCAGCAAGTGCGCCAGACTTTGAAGTTAACTTGACCCAACTGCCACGCCTTTTAATTACAATGCCACATGATGCACACTGGCCCCGAAAGACTTTTTCCCATAGACATACATTGTGAAAGATGGGTTGCAAAGTGTTTTTTTTGTGCATCATAAAGCCCACAAAATTATTAATTTCACTGTCAGTATGTGACCCATTCAATCTGTATGAAATATGCTGGAACAGATAAAGCCACCAGGAAAGGTTACCTGGTTCTTGACAGATCCTTTGCAGATGCCTGTGGGTTCCTGCTGGGTCCTTAGCTGTTATGAGATCCCCTCGATGACCTGGTGAACGCAACCCTGACTGGTAAGGCCCTTAAGTACCATGTGTGGAAAGCAATTGCAATACTTTCTCAACCCATGAGAAGGAGCATTGATTCTGAAAGCTCAACAGAAAGCTATTTCACTGTCACTGTTAATACAATACAAATGAGAAAAAATTCAATCTGACTCTCACACAGCCTGGTAGTTGAGAATATATTGATAATAATATTGCTGAATTTTGTGGAAGTGTGTCAAAAATGACACACAAACTTCAAGGCAGGTAGAAAATATTATTGAAGTTCCAGCAACTACTGTACGTCTGGGAAACACACTGTCCAAACCATGGCCTAAACAAGGAAACATGATTCTGCAGTGTATTGTGGGTGTGCTGTGTGGGAATATGTTACTGAGGAGGAAACACCATCTCATGTTGACATCCTACAATTAAATCAATGGATACGTTTACAGTGGAATGTAGACACACCCAAGAAGGAGGAGAGGACTCCCAGTGGCTGGAAAATGGCCAGAAACTGGATCCCAGTCGGCTGGAAACCAACGAGCCTCTGGCTGGTGGCAGCGATTCTGAGTGGCTGGTAATGTGCTACTATTTAATCTCTGGTTAGCGCAGTCATGACTGCTATACTATGTGACTGCTGTGTAATAGCATGTGTTTGGCAAAATCTACAGTGCGTCCAAAAGCTTTTGATCTCGTAAAAGGTGAAAGGTTCTTCATTAGGTTACTTAGAATAAACATTAAGCCTTAGATGTCCAAATACACTGGCGTTCTCACCTCAATATCTCATTCCTTTTGTCCTCCTACATCCTCGCTACTTTCTTCATCTAGCCGACTTAGACAATGGATTGTCGGATGTAAGGACATTATTCACCTGATACACCAAACACCATGTTCCGGCTGAAGTAACAGAGCAGGGTGATTATGTGCTTATTTACTTTCGCAGTATGTCAGGCCTGCACTCTCTTCCTCCTGAATCAATTTTTTTTTTTTTTTTCAGGGTGATTACAAGACAGATCACAAGGTTCAGGCCTTTCATCTACCCTGGATATAAAGGAAAATCTTCCATCAGCGCCACAATTTTATCACCCTTATTTTCAAATTTCCCGAGTTCATATTTTTGTTTCCTTTCACAGTGAGAGCAATTCTGTCAAACCCCAAACATGTTGTAGTGTTGTAATAAAGTGGTTTAGATGAGATGCCATTTTTGTGTAACTTTAAAAGTCACAATGAGAGACCATGTAAGGTTGGATAACACACTCTCGCTGAACACAATTACTGTAGCTTCCACACTGCAGCTTCATACTGTTGAGAGAGCCCTATTATAACAATAATCTGTACTGATCTGTAATGACAGGGCAGGGGTATGGGGGCCTGGCTGGGCACATTTGATGAATGAGTGGAATGGGAGGCAAAACAGCAAAGAGGGAATCCATCTGGCCAGGAGAGGGCTCTGGATGTCAGGAAACTAACAAGAATTCTGCATAGTGGGAAATGTCAGGTTGTAGAGAGCTGATTAGATAGGCCTGCCATCATCTTCATCTTCATCTCTCCAGTTTTTTTCATCTTCCATTCCTTCCTTTTCTTTTTTTTCTTTTTCCTCTTCCACTTCTTTCATCGTCCACCCTCATCGTCCTCTCCATCCTGCACACCAAGACGCCAGGCATTAACACCCTGGTCTAGTCTCTGACTGCTGTTGAATATTTCAATATAGCTCTGCTTATCTGGCAGCCCCTATGACCTGCCTGGATGAGCGAGGGAGAGGCTGAGATTCGCATGGCGAGCTGTGGAATGGATACTATACACAGTCATATATAAGTGAAGAACTTGCCTCGAGGTGAGCAAGCACATGAATACCAGATCTCCCTGCACTCTCATTTGTGTGGCCAGGCGCTGAATTCCATAACAGATACTGAATTCCAGCCCTCATTTGGGATTTGTTTTCTGGATTCAGTTCAAATAGCCAAGGCAAAAAATGAAAATAAATGATGAATAAATAAAAAAAAAACAACATTTTTTTTGTAAATGAAAGTCAAATGGCCACGAGAGTAAAAGTTCTCTGTTTTTTTTTTTTTTTTTTGTGAATTTCATTACAGTTGTCCCAAGTGAGTGAAACTGCACTGGCAGCGCTCAGGTTTGTCTCATCCTTGGTGCTCTGTCCTGCACAAATTTCAACCCTGGTTGATGAAGCGGGCTTCAGATGGAGGCTTGGGGTCTGATGGAATGAACAAAACTATATGGGAAAAATACTGTAATCTATTGCAAACATACACAAAGCAGTTGCAGCAGTAGAACTGCAACCAATGCTTATTTTTAGTAGCAGTTCCCAAAGCAGCCACAATGTGCGGCTAGTATTTAACTGAGAGTGACTGATCACTTGATATGGTTTGTAAATTGGAGCTATTTTGTAAAATACAGCAGAGACTCCAACAACTGCTCTTCAGATTGCACTGAATCACAAATACCATCAAACAAGATTGCCTACTTGTCAATATCTATTACCATTAGAGTGGTGGTTTCATATATGTAGTCCCTGCATCTTAAGCACACTGCCTTGTCTGTCCTTGAGTGGTGAATGACATGTCTTTAGAATGCAAGATGAGACTGGGGAATACACTGACCATCTAATACCATGGAAAAACCCCAACTCCTCATTCTTAGTGCATTTGACTGGGTGGTTAGTGATCTGGAGACTTGTGGTTTGTTTGTTGCTGTCAACAACAAACAGTGTGGTCTCACCACAGGCTAGCAAGCTGTCAATCTAGGGGGTTGAGACTGACCATTGGGGGTCTCAGCAGTGGACTGCAGAGAATAGGAAGAAGGGCCTGGACCTCAGATCAAGAGCGGCAGCCAAACATTAGGGGGGGGCACTGCTTGGGGAAAGATTTGACTTCAACCAATGGAGAGGAGTCAAAGGATCATGGGATAGCAGTGTGTGGGGAACAGGGAGGGTAGAGGACACCATGCCGCCTCTAATTGGTTTCTCTCTCTGGAACATCCATTGCTCCCTTTCTCTTGGAGAACTGCTGTGCTCAGAGAGCCACAACTGAGAGCCAAGCAAAGCCTATTGGATTTAAAGGGAATCTGTATCTTAAAGGGGTGCTGGGCTGCATGAGGGGGGGCCATCACAATCAATAATTCATAAGGCCTTTCCTTATTAGGGCTTCTCCTGACTGGGCCAGTGCTTCTTATGCCCAGCTCTGTGTCGGATGAGAAGCTTCTTGGAAGGCAAAGCTGCACAGGAACTGCCTACATTGTTGCGAGCAGCCTACTCTGCCATTCCCACCCTGCACTCTCACCCATTCACTCAGTGTAGATCCCTTTGTCACTCATAATTTCTCAAACCCTTCAAATATGAATCCAGCCTTCTTAGCATAACAATGACAAAGCCGTAGTGCGGTCGATATGTAAAACGGTGTTTACATGAACAGAACAGGCAGTTGTAAAACCCTGTTGTTTATTCAAAGAAAAAAAAAAATCATGTTCATAATTTACAGACTAATGTGGAGGAGAAAGGTTTTGTAATGTTGCAGTTCAAAGGGTTTTTCCTGACATAGACCCCACTTGACCTGAGCGATAATAAATGCCAAGCACATAAGGGTGGACGTGTGATTTTAAGCACCGCATGTTGTCCGGGGTGAATTCATTTGTTTGTTCTGCTGCCTTCAAATAAAACTGTTGCATTTGACATGGGAAGTCCTCGATACAATAGGCTAGGCATTCAGGTGGTAAGTGGCGCGGACACTGTTGCTACATGACAACAAAAACTGGTCCATTTTAAAAACTATTGAATGATTTGTGATTTTTGTGGTTTTCTGCAATTCAGCGTCAAGCTGGCAACAGGAAGAAGTAGATGACTGAATGATAAAGTAACGTCTCTGGGCTGGGTTTTTCCACTTTTTATAAATCAGCTTACACCAGAACTCTCGAACTGGGAGCTGGCAGAAAGTCCACAAAAGAGGTTAACATCTGTCGGGTGCTCAGATGCGCTCTTCTTGCGACCACAGTTAGCATGACCCTACAATGTACTTAGAGGTTCCATTAGCATGTGTGCAACAAGCATCTAAATCGCTAAACTACTTAAAAGCCTTGCAATATAATCCAATGGCCCCACAACAAAGTTAATTTTTGTATTGGGACTAATACAATGGTAGTGGGTTTTGAGTCATAATTTGTAATTTTATTAAGTTATATATAGTTAAATATTACTCATGTCTTTCAGTCAGTGGTTGCGGGGGTCTTGTGTGTATCGTGTCTGACATCAGAAACACTTTCTCATAGACTCAACTGCAACTGTAGAGCCTTTTGGACATGACCACACAAACAGACTAAGGGAATGTGATGAGGAGGGAGTCTACACAAGATATTTACTTAAACAATTCATTAAAACTAAAGTTAACACAAAAGAACAATGGGGTGAAGAAATCAGCAAAGTCAGCAATGCATGGATGTGTGCTGTGGAGTTGTTGACGCTGCAAAAGAAAGCGATACAGGGTGGATGTCGGCTGTAGGAAGGGAGAGACAGAGTGAGCACTCTGGACTGCTTTTATAGCCTGGAAGGCCCAGGTGAACTAGATCAGCCGTTAACACTCCCATAACAGCCTTGCTGTCGAGGTTGGCCAGCACAGCCTCTAAGACAATGGCAGGGACATCACCTATCTACTTAAATACATCCAATAGTTTTACATTGGAAGATAAAAAGGATCCTCAAACCTTGTCCACACATATAAAGACACTTTGTACCTCTCTTTCACACACAATTAGCATTTTAAGTGACTAAAACGCCTCAGTTTGCGCATGCCCATTGATGTTTTGTGTAATGAGCATGGGTCTAAAACAACAACAGTGGTGGACTATGGGTTAGTTTGTGTTTGGCAAGCACCAACGTCAAGGTCAAATTACAAGCTTACAACTTAGCAGTTGTATGTGGTTTTGGACTATTTCATTGAAACAGATTAAGCTCACTGTGTATACTCAGGATGTTCTTCTCTGGTGTTTGGCATATCATCAATGCAGACTTTATTGCCATCTACTGGCCCGACATACTTGGTAGAAATCATTTTTGTGTTCTTGTGTATACAGAATATTTTTATTTTTTTCTAAATGAAGGGGAAAATATATGTATACATGGACATGGCTTAAGGGAAACCCTCTGTGTCTGTCTGCATATGTTACTGCCTGCATACCACGGCCGAGCTGCCTGACAATTGCAGTCATGGAAAGGTAGTGGCCAGGTCTCCAGTCTGGGCCCCTCTCATTAGACTGCAGCTGCAGCACATTAAGAGCAGATAAATTACTCATCTGCCATGTGGTGAAGTCTAATCACAACCACGCAACTCCTCTGGATGCCTTTCTACCATTAGCTCCCTCAGGGTTTTTCCTCACACCTTGTTTGGCTCATCATCCCATCATAAACTTGCCTAAATTTATTATCCTTAGTCGCACTTAGAGAAGTTACCCTGCAGTTGCGGAACCTTTAACCTGATTGGGTTTAAATTCTTTTCTTTTATGTCTCACCATTCCTGTATTCTAAATACTGCGATCACCTTGCAGTGATGAATGCGATTCTTAATATATTGCAGTTAAGGTCCACAAGGGACAGTGCTAAGGGTGATATTCCCAGGCGCACATGTTCACTTAATGCCACTGAAAGTGACTGCTTTGCAGGTAGGAGCCATGATGCGAAGCAGATAAACAGTGATTACGTTCAACGTGATAAATGAAAGGGCAGCTCGCCAATGTGAGGAGTTTTACTCACCATAGATCACAATTTGTAAGTGCTGCTTGTTCTGGATGCCAGAATGGAGTGGAAGCCAGCTCTTTTTCATTCAATCAATAAGATTTTATGCAGTTGTGTGCTACATTAAAAAGGAGGCTGCAAAGCAAAACACCTGGATTCTGAGGATATGAAAAATCATCAGTACACACTACCTTAATGATGGCATCTGTCATGGGCATGACATACGAGGCAACGAACTTTGATGGTGATCATCAATTGCTTTAAATCTCATCATTTTAACTGTTGTATGATCAGTGATGAAATGTAAATAGGCTACATTTACTACAAGTACTGCAGTTTTGAGAAATTTGTACTTTACTTGATCACTTCCTTTTCATACTTTATATTTCAACACCACTACACTACATTCATCTAACATCTATAGTTACTGGTTACTTTGGAAATTTAGATTATGAATACAAAACATATTATCGCTGAATAAAATATGGTACATTGTTACAGATTAAACTCACAACGATATTGTTAAAATTAACACACACAATACATGTGTCAGGGTTTGTCCATATGCCTTTTTTACTCAATGTTACTCAGTGATATCTTAGTAACCAAGCTGCTCCTGACTTGAATCATGAATTTTTATGTGGAGCAGAAAAAGCACTCAACTGGGTGCAGCTGCAAGGACTTCAATTCCTGCATTTTTCAGTTACTGCAGCTAATCTTGATTGACAAGCGAGATGTTTAACAAATAATGAATGCTTGGTTGTAAAAGTTGCCTTAAACAAACATAAGCTTTCACTTTAAATCAGATTTTAAGCTTTGTGCGATAATGTTATTATGAACAATATATTTTATAAACATGACAATGACATGAAGAATCAGGAATAATTTGACATTTTGGGAAACACACTAACAGTATTTGCGTTCTTACAGAGTTAAGAGGATGCAGACCATTGTCATGTCTGTATGGTAGATATGAAGCTAGAGCCAAGGGATGGTTAGCTTAGCTTAGCATAAACACCTGAAGCAGGGGGAAACAACAAACAACTAGCCTGAGTCTGCTCCAGGAAGTCACAGGAAGTCACTGCGCCGAGCCATGACATAGCTGGCTCATAACCCCCCGTAAAACCACAACATCTTATTTTTACACTTTGGTTTATGTCTAATTAAACAAATTAGTTGATTGGTTGTTGCTTTTTTTCTTTTTTTACCTTTGGCAGAGCCAGGTTAGCTGTCTCCGTGTTTCCAGTCTCTGTGCTAAACTAAGCTAACCCCATCCTGGCTGTAACACTTTAAGTTGTCATCAATAACCAGAACCAGAAATATACAACGCTTTGTTGAGATCTCTGATTTTTTATTTTTATTTTTGATAAGAACTTAAAGGTTCAACAATGCAAAGCTCAGGATTTTTACTACTTACTTGTGACTGTCGCTGTTTGAGCTGTTTGTTTGGATTGAGCAGGAAAATGCTCATTTATCTGAGCAACATAGAATCCTTCTGGGATCTAGACGGTTGACAGAAAGAAAGAGGATCAGTTAATTTCCCAAAATGTCTAAGTATCACAAACCAACTTAGAAACAAAAAAAAGGTGAAATGCAATCCCTGCTTTGATCCATTTAATAATCACATTTATTTCATTACAGGTAAGTGTTCCAGCTGAGTAATGAGAACCTTTGAAATGATTCAACCACTTGAGGTCAATGCCACATAAATACCTCATTTGTATCAGTTTAGTGGGACGGTTCAGCCGTCACCGCGTTTTATCTGTCTTATCTCTGAGTCATCGGTGGAATGCAAAGTCGGTGCCTTCGTGATTCTTCCTGGATTCATAATTTAATTTATTCTCTTTTCCATGCACCTTAAAGATGTGCATGAAAGACAGGAGTAAGTGTTGAGGCTGGTGATGATCAGAGAGAAATCCCCCACCACCAGCGTACTGTTTACTTTGCCTGGCCATAACCAGAGCCCTTCCCTCCAGAGAAGGAAAGAGGCTGTGAATCCTCTTTGATGTAGCTGACAACTCTGAGTCAGTAATGAGGTTGATTTTGTCCTTACGGGAACACCACCTGTTTGAATTCAGCCGACGTGGGTCAGCTGTACCTCTGAATGCCACTCTCTGAATTCTCAACATTTGCTTGAGTAATTATTAATACCTCACAGAGGAAGGGGAATCTAACAAAAAAACATCCTTTCTTCACTTAGGTGACAATTTGAAGTTTTAAATGCTGGGTTTTCAGCTGATGGTTAAGTAAAACGTTAGAAACAGGAACAAACTTGCACTTCAAATATACTCTTTGTACTTCTTATCTCTTTGCTTCCAGTATTCTTTGTTTGTTTCTGACAACTGCAATATCATTTGTTGTTTTACTACAATAATTGTTGGACTGGGGAGGGGAGGGGGTGCATGAAAGGCTTCTTTGTATGTTGTGAAGATATTCCAAAATAATCTCAAACAAGACAGGAACCATTAGACATTGTTTGCCATGGAAATTAATCAGGCTTTGTTTATCGAAAGAACATCTTAATGTCTTATTCTCTTTGAAATAATGAACTGAAACAAGATGAAAACAAGTTAATTTCTAATCCATTCCCCGTTTCGCATTGCCCTATTACCCTTGAGTATTAGCAAGTTTTTTGTTCTTGTAATTCCAGAAAACAACAAAACTGCTTTTGCTACTTTCAATTATTTCTGTGCTTATTTTTTTGTTGGTTTATTTTGTTACAGTGTACCAGTGATATGTATGCTAATATATTTCAGATCCTGAATTATGAGCGTTACAGTATAACACAGAAACATGATGCTTTGTGAGATTCTAGTCTTAACTTCTCTATTGCTGATTTCTTGGAATATAACCACTGACATTAAACTAACAATAAAGGTGATCAGGTGAACTTTTTTGTTTACACCTGTGGTTAATTTGCTTATCTGAACAACACATTTTTTCATCATTTTCTGGATTGTGCCTCACTGTGTATCAAATCAGAGTAATTGAGTAATCTTCAACCACCTCTACCATGTCCAAAAGTACAAAAGGATGGATTTTAACAGATGTATTTTTAAAATGATTGATTGATTTAACTAGACAAGTGGGCTTTGTGCAAGAACCACATGTAAAAGAACACTGAGGGTTCATCTTTAGTGTCTTCCATGAGGGAAACAGAGCGTTGCAGTCCTGTAACATTGCCGGCTCATGATGGAAAATTCATGCTGCATGCATTTTAGGAAGTTGAGGTTTAGGTGTATTATTTTATTATTAAGCAGCTGTTAATGTAGCCTTGAGCTACTTGCATCAAGCAAACATGGGGAGCAGACTACAGTGGTCTGCTAAACTCTTTTTAGCTCTAGTCTTCAACCTCAACTGAATTTACATTTCATTATGCATCTGCAGAAGTAGACCTCATTCATACAGTATCTCAGGTGACCTACACTTGGTAATTCATTGTTTAAAAAAATGTGGCATGTGTGCAGAGGGAGTTGTGTCAGCACTTTGGCTGGGGCTTTGCCAAACTGTTGAGCTGCGCTGACATGACTGATGTAAAAAACATTGCCGTTGACTGCTTTCTACCAAAATGGGACAATGTCTCTTCATAAAAGGCTACTTGGCATTATGAGTTAAATTGTATATGTCGGCGTATGTCCATTCACCTTTCATTAACCTTCTGTCATTGTTTTATGACCGCGGCTTTTAGTGGGCATGTTTGACATAGAAAAAGCTGAAGTGACATCTCGGCAGTGTAAAGGTGTTCTGCTTAAATGAAAGCTGACTGCTCATATTCACTTATTGTGCTGTCAGAAGGAGGTTTGTTTTGTTTCCTTTTTCATGTCAGTGCCTTTGGTTTCCTGTGTGCTTCATCTCTGCACTGTCACCTGGTTGTTGGGGGGTTTTAGCTGATATAAATAGCTGCACTTTCTGCAGCTGTGTGTATTGTTACTCAGTGTTGCTGTCAGAGCCTGTTTACGCCACAAAAAGCCTCCTCCTAAGGTCTGCGGTCCTCATACTGTCACATGTGATTGGCCGTCTACTGCTCGATGGCCCATTCTGCCAACATGCTGCAGAGGGAGGGAGGAGTTGTGAAGCCCCAGAAGCACCAGCAGTCACTGTCATCTGTGGGCCTGACTCTGGGCTTAGTGAATAACCGAAGGTAAAGATTGATAGATGACATGAACAGAATGTTGTAGGGGAGATGGGGGTTGCTGACAGAATATGCTTCAGATTGCAGAGGTCCTGAGAGGGCTAGCTTGACTTCAACCACACATGACTAACTGCCCCGAAGGCAGGTAGAGAAAAGGCCCTGTCATAGCCTATTACTGTATCTCGGTTCTCGGGGCAACATTACAGCTACACAGCAAACGCATCTGCGCCTTCTGTATTGGGCTGAGGAGAGAGAGCTTGAAGTATCTGTGCTAGTTGAACTAAAATATGAGTTGTACTGCTTGTTAAATCACATGCAACACGCGTTCACTTACGTCCCATGAGTAATGTGTGTGACTCTGCTCTGCCTACGACATGTTCATCATCAAAATCAATACGGCGTACTGGTAAAACCAGGGGGAGTGAAAGCTATGGCATCATCACGATGAAGAATTCGATGAAACAGTGGTTCCCAAGCCAGATGTGCTAACAGTGAATAGGAAATGACACTTTGCTACCAATGGACCAATATTTTGGGATGCACAGCTGAAATCAAAAGGCATTTTCAGAGGATTTTATTTGTACGAGCCAATCTGCTTCAAGAGATGCACCCGACAATGCTGTGAGCTGCATCAACAGCACTCAGCCGAGCTCCACTGCAACCCAACCCCGCTGACAGCACTTACGCGCTCATCTTGCTGCGAGGTGCATGTGTAATCCTTGTTCAGCGACGGCATTAGTCACATTTTAATCTTTGCTGTATGAATGAGGAAGAGAGTGTTTGTGTGTGTTTTCCCTAATCTCTCTCTTTGACTCCTACTACTACGTAAATTGAAAGAATGCAACTTTGGCAAAAATAAGGATTTTTGACAGATTATGTTTGTGCATTGTTAAGATGTCCAATATGATAGGGTTCTCCAATTACTGTGGCAATGGCCCAGAATAAAGGATCTTTAGCTGTTTGGAAATATTCCAGGATCTTCATTGTGTAAATTAGTCACATCTGGATTCTAGCACCATCTATTGGCAGCTATGTGGGTTAACAACATTTCTTAAACATTTTTCTTGATACATACAGACAGAATTGATCATCCATGACCGTTAGATTATGGTTCACCACAACTACGAAGCAAATACATTTGTCGATCAAAGACAACTGACTTATAAAACCTCACATGGGCACTATTACAGGACCAGTCAGCTGTCTGCCTGAGGGTGTGCCTCAGGTGTAGCTCTCGGTGAAAATGAAGACCCTTCTGATAGTGGTGCTCTGACTGACTAGTCGTCAATCAGAACTGGTTGATTTTATCTAAATGATGGGACTGAGGGTCTCCCCGAACTCTGATCTGCCGTCTTGTCAAGCAGAATGAGAGGCTGGCATCAGCATGAAATACTTAACATCAGCTGGCAGTAGCATGTATGCTGCACAGCTTGTCATGAAAAAAATTCTGACAGTTGCTGAGGCCCAGACGTTATGAATAAACTCACAATAAATCCAATGTCGTTTTGATTTGTGAAGAAACTGATCTGCTATAAGCGTTATTGGGTGCATTAATGCACTGTTTGTGTTTGTTTGTCGAAGGAGGTCTGTACGTGTGCACAGCAGTAACTCCATTTTGGACTGATAGAAGTGAAATATTAAACATAATCATTTAGTTTGCACATCCAGGAAATATAGCAAGCTATACCTGAAAAAGTCCTCTTGAACATTGATACCCCAGAGGTCTCAGTCAGCGGTCATCAGAGGTTTGAAGCCTTTAGGTCCTCATGAGAAATGGCTGAAACCTCTGGAGCCACTAAGTGCACTTTGAGTTAAGATTAAGATCAAACTGCTGCTTCTGAGGTGTTGAACTTTCACACTCAAAAAAAAGAAGCTGAATATGAATTTTCAATTTATAAAGCCGCTCATTATCAATAGCTATGCTGGTAAGTTGTAATCTTTAGGATTTCAGTCCTGGTTGAGTCCTGTGGTTACTGTGAGAGTGATTTAATATTACAGCAAACACTCTTTGAGCAGCTACTTTGTCAGAAGTAGGGCATACCATAGTTGCGTGTTGATAGTCTACATATGTGTTCAGTTTAGTATATCTGCACACAAATTAACCAAAACGTAGAACTAAATAGAATTTTGAGCCCTCAACATGGCTTCATTGTTTATTTTTTCCCCCTCTACGGCCACTCCAGGGCTCCGGAGCAGAGCGACGAATCAATCTGTCGACAGCCTAGCCAAACAAACTCATGTTGTGTTGTAAGAAAACCACTGAAAAATAATTGCAACCACAATCCGATTGCATGCTGGCAATCGTAGTTTTCCACACAACAGGACAACACGGTAACAGGAACTAACAATGGTCATTTCTTGTTCTGTAGATGCTTTTTTTGCAGTGACAAAAACATTGCATTTCTTGTGACTGCTTCATGATAAAAGCCACCCTGAGTTTTGCCAATAAAATGTTTTTATTGTGAACGAGCAGTAATTTAACACAGCTCTAATTTGGCTATAGGAGAGCGTAGCTGCTGTCAGCCCAAAATACGCTGGTTAAAATGCAGTCATGTGGTGTGGAAATGGGTGCAGACATGACGAGAACTTCAGCAAGCTTGTGAAAAAGGAACTAAAAGAAAAAAAAATCCTGCAGATCCTTCTAGAAATCTGAGTCTTTGTTGTTTGACATCTCATAGTAAATGGCAGGCACCAATCTAGTTTGACCTTGAGGCTACAGTGCCCTCAACATGTCAACATGTGGATCAGTTCGTTTTCCTGAATCGGTCAACAGCTGAATCTTTTTGAAATTGATTTAGAGTAAAGAGACAGAACGGAAACTTTTTTTTTTTTTTTGGGGTGGGGGGGGGGGGGTGGGGGGGGTAAAGTGATCAATGCCTCTGTGATCATCATTATTACACCTCCCCGTATTTCTTTATCCGCATGGGTGCGTTTCACTGATCCATGAAGTGGTCATTCAAGTGTCACTCCATGAATAGGAGGCTGATCAAGCGGAGGCTGTTGTCATGGCAACTGTCAGGGGAACACAGGTAAGGGCATGGATGATTGCCTGAACTGAAGAGTGCTTGATGAGAGGTAGGGGCCACTGTACAATCATGGCTCAGTGAGTCAGGTTTTATGCGACAAAAAAAAAAAAAAAGGACATTTGGGATAGTGCTGGAGCAATTCCCAAATGTCTAAAAATCACTGGTGATTTGTCTGATTGACCAACCAGATCCAGATCTGCCTGTCTTCACACCTTTTGACAGTTCTATCTGTAGTCTCACAGGACTTGGGGATTGATGGTTTGATGTGCAGAAGCACCGTGTGAATGCTGCACAGATCTATAACAGTGGCCCTCTGTTTCAGGTCATGATATTTTCTCTCTCCTAATACCTATTTTAAAGTGTTAGATTTTATTATTTTTTTCCACTCTTGACATTAACCTTGCACAAGGTGTTCCTCTAGACTTTGTGTGAATCATGAGGATGCTGCCTCATGTAAGATTATGGCTCTAATAGTCCTCTACAGATGCCCCATTATTGATTCTCACATAGAGCAAATAGTCAGCTTAATGTACCAAGCCAGTGGAGCAAAACTGACATCATCCAGCCGTGGCCCTCTTTCCCAGCATGGCACATGGAGATAAATGTTCTTCTAAACAAAGCAGCTTATTTTTGAGCCTTACCCCCTGGCTGATGGATTAATTGTAGTAAGTAAAATTTTCTTTCTTCTTTCCATCGATTTCACAGTGTATATACAGAAGCTGTACGTATGAGCTCCAGCATCTGTTAGCATCTGCATGCCCAAGTGCCAAGAAATGGAGCTTTTATCTTTTTTTTTTTTTTGCAGTGCCCTGCGTGAAGTCTTATGATCATGCTGTGGTGTCAGGTGTTGTCTCAGTGAAAACTGTACAACAGGCACTCAAAGTCAAAGGCAGCCTTGTGAGAAAGAAAAGATATCAGTGGATGAAATAAAGAGCGAGACAGCTGCGTTTGTCACAAGAGGTGTGAAAGATCCGGAGCATCCATGAAAATTGTGGTCTCACTTTAATCAGCTCACAAAAGCACAAAGGAGGTTTCCATGTTGGTCCTCTGCCTATCTGCGTTTACATAGCATAATATTCTGCTTATAATCACTTTAAAAGCCCAAACAGAGGAAATATACTGCATACCTTTTGTCCTTGTTGAGCTGCACGTAAGCATACACTGTTTAAACCGAAGTCAGATTCTTTGTATGTGCACACACAATTGGCCAATAAAGCCGGTTCTGATTCTGATTCTGACATAAACACCTCAATCAGAATATGCCCAGATGGGTAGTTTAGACCTTTTTATAAACCAATCAACAGAAAAACTGAATCATGTGAACGATTTAACCTTACTACATTCTGGTCGCGTCAAATGCCCCCTGTCTTGATGTAAAATGTGGGGGAACATTTCCAAAAAATGGTGACTTCTGAGCTGAACTGGACCTCTGTTTGTTTTTTATACAAACTCTGAAAGAACTGGATATTACTAGGTGTCTAGATGGTGGGAAAATAACACATAACGACCTGTTCGAACAAGTCTGAATGAAGCTGGGATAGACGGAAGTGTTGAGGGAGGCGACATTTGCTTTTGTGCATGTCACACAGATGTTTCGATTAAATGCTTCTGAGCATGTAAACACCAGAACGCATTGGATCACATCCCATGTGAACAGTTCTTATAGAATGAAAAAAGAGTGCATGTCACTGTTAATAATAATCCATCCGGCACTGCACCATCGCATTTGCACTCAAGAGACCAGGTTACTCAAAGGAATAAGGTTGTGCATGTAGTTGGAGAAAGCACTTAAAGTGTTAACCTGGTTACTATCAATCTGTGTATACATCCGATAAGTCAGATCCCGCGACCTTACTTTGAAAACATCACTTACTTTTTTACCTGTATTACTGTTGAAGATGCTGCTTCCGGCCTTTTTTTTTTTTTTTTTCTTTTTTTGGGGGGTTTTGTGTTGTGTCGGAGCAGACTGACAAATGTTCAGCAGTAGAAACGGACTTATACTTATTCAGACTTCTAGAAGCTGCTTTGTGGCAGTTTCAGCTTTGGATGGAATCACTTTAAATCCAAGGACGGATTGCTGCGTGAAATGATCTCCTCTTTCATCCACCTGCTCCGCCATTACTTTCTCCGTCTGCAGTCTTTTGTCATGCACATGCATTGTTGTAGAAAAAGCCAATTAGAAACCTGGTTACCTGTACAGTATACTTGGCCAAGGAATCCGCTTTCACAGAAAAATCAGGTTTCTCTCACCTTAACTGCAGAAACCATGTTTCTTGTTTACATGAATTTAAGGAATCTGCTTAACTGGAGAAATTTAAACATTTGCAACAATTACTTAAATGCATGCGAAAACACTGTATGTATCGATCTATCTCTGTATGTACACTATCTGTCTGCCTTGCTTTTTGTTTCTTCTTCTTCTTTTCTTTCTCATTATATGTTCTGTTGCTCACTAAACCTCTTATTCCCTCTCTCCCTGTCTCTGTATCTATCTATCTAAATGAGTGTAGGCAGTAGATGTCTTGTATACATTATTCAGTAATTCATTTTGTAAATGATCTTTCAGCAATGTACAGTAATCATGTATTATTTTTTCGCCTCGGGAAATGTGCCTTGACCTCATGTACATAAGCTTTCCACCTACTGCTCCTAACCTAGTCACGCAGAAAATCTAATCATGGCTCCCCATACTAGGAGGTCTTTCCATTAAACTATTGACAATACTATCATCCAATTAGTCCTTGCATTTAATTATCGATTTCACATTGCAAATACCCAAACCCTCCATTTACATGTAAACGAATGGGGCTCACAGAATATATTTCATCAGTGCTGGAGAGTTGTGGATCATTTAAGCAGTATAAATATTAACATTGCAGTTTCTATTTTAAGCATCAACAAGTACATGCCAAGTGCACACAATGATAAATACACACATCCAGGAGCATCCATGCATATTCATGTCATCCCGCTGGGCATTCATTACTAGACCTTGTAGAAAATGTTATGTATTTATACACAGGAGATGTACAGAGGCATGTATGAGTGCTTATGTGTGAGTGTGTGTTGTTGTGTGCGTGAAGCACAAATGATAAGATCCCAAATCAGATTGTCTTGACAACTCAACGCTGCAGAGCAACATCCAGAAAATCCCATGTACTCGCTCGTCCAGCGAGGACGTTCCCATATATCGAACATCCAGTGTACATGGATGTCGTGACTCAGCATGCACCTATAATCAATATTTTTATAATAACAGTATATCAGATAGCAACGTAAAAACGTGAGTTGTAGTGACAAACATAGCGAGGATTATTATTAAAACCCGGTTGTGCAGCTCGCCTCAGTTGGTAGAGACCAAAAACAGAGCTAAAAGAGAGTGAGTATTGGACTTACATTCCCCAGATGGTAAAAACATGACGCCAAATGAGCGTTCATGTTACCTCCATCCAGTAGTGAGCTTCTGCCCTCACTTTCAATTCCTCTGATTTGTTCATTCTCTCAGGGTTTGGAAATGTGTAAATCTATTTTTCTTCCTCCATTCAATGATCCTCCATTATGTTCCCTTATTTAAGTCGAGGATTACGCTGCAGCTTCTCTGACTCATTCCTCACATCACACTGTATAGAACAGTCAGCCAGGACCAAGACTGATAAGTAATTGTTTTTTTGTTTGCAGCATCAGAATGCATGTTTCAGCAACATGGTGCTGACTGTCACTGGATCACTCGAACTGCACATTTTCAGCGCAATCGAATGCAGTCAGCTCTGCTCAGCTGGCTTTCATTGAATCTTGTCTTTTTAAACAGTTTCAGCAACAGGGACTACATTTGACTCTGCTTTCCTTGCCCCTTTCATTCACAGTTGGGGTCCTACTGTGTGCTCGGTCCTGCCATGTCAATTCAGAAAATAAGCTATATGACATCTGTCTGTCCACCTTTTGGTGAGATTGAAGGTTGTGTCATTGTACAGCTTCTTCTTGGACCTTAAACAGTCGGGCAGTGACATCAGCAGGGTAGCACCCAGCCGCCTACTTGCTTTTCAGCACGACTGTGTGACACCTGCAGACTATTTTGGGTGAAAGTCTCTCCTAAATGGCTGTGATGGGCCTTAGAATCAATGCGATGATTGGCTCAAGCTCACTTCATGAAAGAGACCAATGATTGAATACTGTTTCTTCTTAAAGTACTGACTTAGTGGATGCTGGCTAGGGCTGGATCTCTTTTAAAAAATTACGACACCAGTACCAGTGCCAGTACCTTTAAAGTGATACTGATACCAATAGAGTACTTTATTTGATGCTATAAGGGTTGTTAAATAAGGGTACCAAGGAATCTGTAACAGATTACAAAATCTACCACAGAAACCTGCCTACTAGAGACTGCCACAGGAATTGTGATTTCAATAAAAGGTTAGGCATCCTACTGACTTGTTGATTAACTCTATGCAAACTGTATTTTCTGTTGTTCAGCAGAAAGTGGTTAGGTCTGCACAGCCTGTCAGATAACCAGAGCCAAGTATGATTACAACGCGTAACAGTTGCTCTTTTTTAGTTGCAATTTCCTGCACCAGATATTGACTTCCTTTACTCAGTCAATTAGACACAAATATAATGCTTGGGCCAGTCTGAACATGTGCTCTGACAATAAGAAAAGCATGCTATAGAGCTTGAGTAAGGTCACACTGTACTATGTAATTTCTACTTGGGCATCTATTTTCTACTGCTAGAGATACAAGCTAAGTAGTCAAAACAATGCAAACGTCTGGCATTGCCTCTTTTGCTATTTTGCATATGTCAATGTTCATACCCACTGTACAGAATAACCATTACCTTTAACTTGTTCTGTGTATGTGCGCTGCAGCCCTGTGAATGTGCAGACCAGCGTTTCAATGTGTGAAAAGGAAGAGAGGGAGAAAGGAATGTCTGTTTGTTTGCATGAGAGAGTGGCAGTAGATCTCCTGACTATTCATTTGTTATCATTTGTAAGTCCAGTTTAATGAAAGCGGCAGTAATCCCGCAGTTATGGTTGGAGCTAATGCATCCCGATTGGCCTTCTCCTCTCCAGGCAAACCCGGAGGTGTCAGACTTCATCCACTCCCGTCCTGCCGGAGGGGATATCACCCAGTTTGATAAATGATGAATTCCTGAAGGATCGCCTCGAGTCAGTCAGCAGACAGAAAATAGCTCACAGCTCACATGACAAATGTTACCCGACCCACACTCTTTATTTGACCCCAGGAAAGATGGACAGCCTGCCTTGTTATTTTTCCTCTATATTTCTTAAACAACACGCTCAACCGTCAGTAATGCTAACAATTACCACGTCCACCCACCAAATGGGTACATTTTCAGGGGACAGATTTAATTCCTTTAACATACGCGTGAATTGATTGTTAGCTGCAGAATCATTAATTAAAGCACGGGACATTTCCTGGCAAGCTGCACATTGATGGAGAGCAGATCATTAGTGGCCCTTTGGGTCCTTTTAATATACTCTTCTGACAGTGGGCAATTCAGCTGTGACTTGAGTAGGAGGACCCAACCCGCAAATCAACCTCGTTGACCTGTAATTTGCTGTGAGGTGGATATCAGCTCCGCTACATATAAGGATATACCCTCTGGTGTTTCCCAATTATTGCTTTTATATTAGCTGGTTATAACAGTTGTGAAATTGTTGGAAGAGACACATTAGCCTTTATCCAGTATGTGTCATAAAATTACAATGCACATTTATGAATGAACATATAACTGATAATGTTTATTTGACGCTTTGGTGTATTGGTAAACTGTATGTCCAGTTTAAATTAGCAGAATGAACTATAGCAAGCACAACACAACTGATGACTTGGTGCAGCTGAATTACTTATGTCTCATTATCTGCCTGCATTCTTGGTCTGCATTCCTCAGACCAAGTTGTGTTGATCTGTTTTGACAGGTGAGTCGCACTGAAGGCCATGCTAGTTCAATAGCAACGATCACCAATCCTGAAATCAATTGTGTCCTTATTTTCCCACTTGTAATTATCAGTAGATGATAGTTTTTCATAACTTCAGGGTATTTCAGGTAATTAAAAGGAGTGAAAAGGTGGCAAGGCTTTGCATTCCCAATGACCTCCTTTCCAGAGCTCGCCTTCTGGTGCAAACAGAGAAAGCAAAACGTGGTATTGAACTCACCTCCATCACATAAAACAACAGGCTAGTAAGATGTCACATTAAAGTGAGTGCCACCACACATAACACACTGTATAAAAGGCGAGTGACCTTTACAAGAAGGAAGTGCTCACACTCCACTGACGATGAACTCAGAACGATGGAGAAAATGACATGCTTTCTGAGAGCACTATCTTTGGACACACACAAAGAGGGAAACGAAGTGATGAATCAATAGGTTGCTTATTCTTCAAGGGATGTCTCTGTGGGGCAAACATTTGGTGGTGGCAGCTCCCTTGTGGTTCCCGAACCAGAGGAACAGCTAGGCTTCGGGTCACAAATCAAATTAAGCTCTCGATTGCATCTTCAACCAAAATTGATTTCCTGGGTCTGCGGATGACCACAATTCAATATCTGGATCCTGATTAAACATCAGTGGCATACTTGACAAAGTAGTGGAGGTTATCTCCTGATCACCATTGGCACCACTGGGATCCAAAGCTGATTTTAAGTGGTTAGAGCTTATTAACCAGCCAACCTCTGACATACAGTAGAGGGTGACGACTTCCACTGATCCTGATACAATTACAGCCAGAATCGAATGATTTTAAGCCCCAAAGAGTACTAATTCATGGTTCAAGAAAAATGAGGTCAAAACTACTGCTGCAAATTAAAGTTTAAACCAGTGGCCCCTGATCAAGTAAGTGCTCCCACATCCATCACGCACAACGGATCGAGAGAGCATTTAAGGTAGAAACCTCTGACGGTCAAATAAGGGGAGAAAATGTACTTTGTTGTCCATTCAATGCATAACCACATCATACCCGATCATAAAAAGCCTTTGGGCTAGTTTTACATCATGAAGGCTATGATTTGCCTTCAATGATTTTTTCTCCAGCTCAAATGATGTCGGTAAAACCTGGTTTCTGTCCATGGTTTTGAACATTCATAGGTGAAGCCAAAACAGCAGGTCACCAAGGCTTTTGGCCCATTTTGTCCTGAACGGAAGAGCCACTTTATCCTTTGAAGCCAAATTAAAACACCAGTTAAAAGTATTGTGAAATATTTGAGATCAGCTTCAGTAGACCACATTATTTGTTCCTATCACCTGCCCGCGACAGGTGCTTCTGATCCCAGAATTTGATTCAAAATCTGCTGTGGAAAAGGTTTACATTGAAACACAGAGGCAGAAATTTTATTCATTAATATGATGCCACTTTTAGAACTACTGCCTTTTGAAAAAGAATGAAACACATAGATCAACCCTACCAGGAACAAAAGAGGCTCGCACCATTTAGCATTTCACAGCCAGGCCAGTGTCCAGTATTATTTGGCATCTTGCTGAACACCTAAATAAAATGTGCAGTAAGGAGTTTTTCCCCTCAAGGAGGATGTAAACGGATGGGGTGCTCTGGTAGAGTGGATTTGGGGGAGCCAGCCGAGGCTGACTAATCAGAGGGTGCTTGGGAGAGCATTAAGACAGACGTGTGGAGGGGAAATGTGACACCTGGAAATTACACAATGTAATGGAATCAGCCAAGTGGTAAATGTAGCTTTTAAATAGGTTTTGTGTTCTCCATTAACTTGCCAGACACTGATTGGTCCTGACAGCAAGGGAAAGTGACGGTCAGCATGCTGCCCCCTCCCTCCAGTACAGCCTCTGCTGCATGTGCACACACCGGTGCAGACACACACACACACCTCTTACTGTGGGACACGAAGTTCTTTGTAGTTAGTGGTGGCGTCTGGAGCCAAATGGAAATCTGGCCGGAGCTGGGCACAGGTGATCACAGCAAAGTGGCTTCACTTATGCTCAGTTGCATCCTTTTGTGGTTATAGCTGTACATGCAGGGTTATAGCCAAATCAGCTCCATCTCCACTTTTTCCAACGCTATCTGAAGTCATTTCTTTGTGATTGAATAATATCTGCTCAAACTGGATTTGTGTGCAGCGCAGCACTGATTTAAAATACATTCAACAAATTTTAACATCAATAAATACTGCTGTAAAATATAATGATTCATGCTTTTGGGTGTTTTGGAGTTCCTATCTGTTTTGCAACCATTCTGTATACAAATTACATTTCTCAGGCAAAAGAATAATGTTCAGTTATGTATCAGTATTGCAGAACTCTAATTTCTTAATGAGTTTTCTGATTTAATTTCCTGCTGGGAATGGATTGGAGTTTGATCATATTTCATTGTTAGAACATAGAGGAATGATATGAGTAACATTTTGGGACGGGGTTCGGTAAGAATTTCAATCGTTTCACAGGCTTATTATGAAAATATTTGCAAAGTAATGTCTTGCTTTTGATTTAATCTTGCACACAAGATATTTGAATTCTCATCACTTTTTACGAAAGGAAATAAAGACTCTAACAACATCACATGTATTGTGGATATTTTCCCCTTTTTCGAAAGAGAAGAAAGCTTTTTTAAGCTACAAGCACTTTGTTGGGCTTTGCCATCAGCAGCAGTTGATATCTGAGAGCCTGCGTTTCTCGGGTACATGCTGTCAACATCTGTGGTGTGCTGCTGACTCAAAGCCATGTGTAGCCTATGTAAGTTGATGTTGAAGATAGCTTTTCAACGAGGCCACATAGTGTTGGTTTATGTACCGTTATCAACTTAAGATGTCTTTCCTTTTATAATCCAGCTTTTTCAAGTTTGTGTTCCACTTAAAGTGGAAGATGGCAAGTTAGGCACAGCGACCAGCGTCTCAGGTTGTCCAGAATTACTTGTACTTGTACTACTTGAATTACTGTAATATACTTGTTTTCAGTACTTACATTAATGTTTATCGTGATGCCCCATTCATTGCTCCCTGACTGAATATAAAACCGTGCACCATGTGTCTGAATTCAACACTGATTTGTTCTATATGTGAATCAATCAATCAGTGTGTCGTCATACAGGCTGTTGCTAACCTATGAGTCATTTGAAGCATCACAGGCTGGGATGCTTGCAGCCTTTTCTGACAGAACCCGTCAGTATCAGCATCAAAAATGCTGCTTTCATGGCATCCATGGTGTTGAAAGGTGCCCTCGCTGGCTCGCTCAAGCGCTGAAATCCTGATGAAAATACCTCCAGTGCGTGCCTGCGTTTAAAGTTCTCAGTTTGGGGGTTTGGAAATATGGTCACCCTGAAGTTAGACTAATTGCTTTCCATTCAGAATGTGGATGCTAGTTAGCTTAGGTTAGCACTGCTCGCACTAGATGCTATGTGTTAATGCCATTTCAGCACCTGCTGAGTCATGTGATGAAGCCCCTATACACTCAGTGCTGAGTAGTAAATAGGTCAAAAACCTGGCTGCATGTCTGCATTTTATTATTTACATTTTCTGAAGTCAAAAATAATATTAATCAGAGGGGAGTCCAACTATGTTAATTACAAATTGACTTAATGAGTCTACCAGGGCAGGAGGTAAAACACCACACATTAACATTAACTCCATACTCAGGTATTTACCCAAGTTTCGATGTCCATATTATGCATAACTGCCAAAAATGTGAGTGGGGGCAGTGAGTGCAGTTTGCCTTGCCTTTGCTCAGAGCTCTTACATGTTCACCAACATGTGGGAGTATGAACTGGCTCAAGGGGGCCCACACAGTGCCATGAAGCTCATAAGCCTCAGCCTTCATACGAACCCTGCAGTCCTTTCAATGCAAATGAGAGAGGAAAAGAGAGGAGGGCTTAGTTGGGTATGTTCAGTATCTGCCTCCCTGCTTTTGCATTTCAAATGAATAAATGATAAAAGCCCACTTTTTAGTCAGTTGGTGACTGTCCTCTCTCACTCTCTTTCCCTTTTCATTTACTGAGCTCCCTCACTCTCTCCACCCCTCATCCCATCCTTCCTCTCATTCAGAGTTTATTGTGACTTTCCCTTGACTGCATGCTTTTTCTCCCTCTTTTGAATCTAGAGTTGCTTTTTTGCATAATATCTAAAGCTCATATTAAACTGCTAATTTGACCAGTTGTTGGAATCGTTATTCTGGCAATTAACTGCATTTATTTGAAGGCCCCTGAGGTTTACAACTAGCCATCAAAGAAAAAAAATAATGAAAGTAGATTCTCACTGAAGCTAACAATGGTCTGTTCAGCTGAGCCATTCTTAAAAAAGTAGGTTTTCGCTTGGATCCGTTGCAACAGGCACAAGCTGCCCTGTCTTCCATTGTTTCCACCTCTGCTCTGACTTTGCAGCCCTGTGATAAATGCTATAGTTGGTGTGCATCGAAATAATGGGCCATTACTACTTCTCTTTCTGAGGAACACTGGAGGCCCGTAATACTAGCATAGTGGGAGGGTATGATTGAAAGCGTCCCCTACCTCATGGGATGTGGGGGTGGAAAAGAGTATGTTGAAGTCAAACACCAATTACTGTAGGCACTGAACTCTGGATAATCCTCAGTGAAAGAAATGTTTTAAAAAGTGTAGCACATCTGTAGCTTCTAGTATTATGTCAGCACTGGTGATTATTATCATATTTGTAGATTACCACAATAAAAACTTTCTGATGTTTCTGATCTTTCAGACCCAGGGTGATTTCAAGTCAAAGGGTGCTTTGAAATATTTGCAACTTACTTTCCAGTTAATAATCCAAGGAACTGTGACATTTTGAGGATTGTTCTCCATCGTACTGTGAGTTTGATAAGGGTTACAATCAGTTCAGTTTCAGTGGAGAGACTGGTCCACTACGTACGGAGGTGTGGGAAGGAGATTAGCTTCTACCAAAAGAGACAAGGAGGAGGAGTAGCCTTATTTACATGTCACGTCTTGTTAACTGGCTTGCTAATGTTAGCCTCAGGTGAGCCTACATTCAGGATGGGTTCTGTTTAGAGTCGGAGGGTGTGTGATTCCTGCAGCCTCACTGTGAGGATGGGGCCTCTGAAGTGCACCTGCAGTTGCAGGTGTTAACATTAAGCCAGCTGTTTAAGCTGGCTGTTTACGGCCCTCCGGCTCTCTGAGCCTCCTAAATGTCAAAACCATAATCTCTCATTTTGAATTCGTCTTGTATGCAGATGTGGATATGGAGGCTTTAGAGTTGTTTAAGTAGGCTGAGTAACAAAATTAATGTAACAAGTAACTTAACTAGTTACTTTATCTGTTGAGTAATTAGTAAAATAATTCAATCACGATGCTGATTGGCACGACGACTGGGTAGACTGAGCTGTGCAAACTGGGTGACTGGAGGGAAATAACAGAAAGAACTGGAGTGGCTGGTGAGTTCAGGGGCCAACACACACACAGACACACACACACACACACACACACACACACACACACACACACACACACACACACACACACACAACCTTGTCTTTGTTACAGTATGAGGACACATGACTAGAACATGCATTGCGGGATCACACAGTCGCTTATACGTTGCTGTCAAATTCATGCAAGAAACACAAGTCTAAAATTCACCTTACATTCTCATTGAATACTCCTTTAGGGCACTGTGGGCACCCTCAATAAGGCCACTGTACATTCTTCCAATGCCAACATTGTATAGAATATAAAAAAAATTAGCAGACATACATTTCTAGTTTTTTGTTGTTTTTTTTTTGCACTGAAAACTTGAGCCTTGGTTGCATGAAGGTGACACTGAAAAGAAACTGCACCACTGCGAATCCTCAATGATACTTTATTTACAGTTCATCCTCCAGGGACTCGATGAAGACTTCCAGCCTCTGTACTCTTAACCCAAGACGCTGCTCAGTATAAAACATTATTTTCTGATGATTTCCTCCATTTCTAGTGAAACGGAAATGTATGACGGTGTGCTGATAACCCACTACTGACTCTGAGTATCAATTGAGACTTGGAAAATATCAATAATTTGAGAGAAAATTATACAAAAAAGAAAAACCTGAAACAACTCAAATATTTTTTTCATACCAGAACTTATAAACTTAGATATTGCACCCTAAACTGCATGCAAAACTTTGGAACTGGACTTTTTTCATCGCCGGTGTCAACATGAGAATGAACACAGTAAGAATTCTAAACTACTTGTTACACACATGAAATTAGAACTTTAACTTTTTGCGACACGAGAAATTTAATTTCGGCTGCAGACGGGTTTGCAAGCAGCAAAATCTGGGACAAATTCATTCATTATTAATCCAGCTTTTATTTCCACACTTTCTCATTTGATTATCTGCTTTCTGCAATGGCAGTGCTCATTTGCCTTCACATATCAATAATTCAGAATTTATCCTGGTGTTCAGACACAGATACTTTCACACTCGCCGTGTTGTGTAACAGCAACGCTTTGTTTCATTGTTGAGTCCACAAACGTATTTCCTGTTTAAATCCTCTGTGTGCTGTTATCAGGATTTTTTGGGGAAACAACTGATAACACTAAAATATAGAAAATGTTCATGTTGGAGGCGACGTTGTGTTCATGACTGACACACATTAAACCATTATGAGCATGTCAAGAGGAAAGGGTCTGACTCATCCTGAGTGGAGACGATTCTGAAGACAGAACACAAACAGCGACGCATTAGTCAAAGGTATTTTGCTTCAAAAAAAGGGCTCGTCTTGTTCTTCTGAATCTTACAGTATATTCAGGATGCAGCAGTTCTTAAGGTCCAAGGCAGCTGCATTATTGTACAAAAACATCTACGGCCTCGCAAAACTCAAGCTCGCAGTACTGAACGCACAGTTCCAACCACGGCTCCTCATGTTTCCTGCCCTCACAATGCTATGTGAGTAGAAATTCTATTAGGCTCAACATTTACCACATTTAATCTTTAATGAGACTGGTTCAAATTTTATCACATTTCCCTTTTTCCAAGCATCAGTCAGAATCATTCACGCCTTGTGGAAATTCTGAAGCCATGATGCGAGACGAGTCTTATCAGGGAAGACAGATGGGATTGTTGATAGTTGACAGACATGCTGATATCGGATTTTGGTTTTATCTCCAATCACTTCATAGGGTGGAAAGCCTGACAGCCTGCATCTTCAAAGCAACCAAAGGCCAGAAACACACCGCGCGCAGGCAGATGGAGAGGCTGTGTTTTTAATAACCTCAGTGCCACCGCGGCCTGGCAATGATGCCAGACACAGGGGTGCCAGCGAGGGACACCACACTGTGGTGCCTTCTTGGCTCTCACATCTGTAAGGCGGCAAATGTGATAACAGCTTTTCTAGTATTATAAAAATGGCAATATGGTAGGAGGGGCACTTGTGCTTTGGAATTTGCTCTTTTTGTTTGCTTTGAAATGTTAATATCTCCTTTATATGTAGTCCGATTTAAATGCAACAGCCGGATTATCGGGTCACAGGTTTGCATTGCTGAAGGCTACAGTGTGCGCTGAAGTTCATATAGTAAGGCAGGCTTCTTTGTTTGTTATTCATTCACATGCTGCCGCCTACAAGTAAACACAGTCAACGTCAGGTCAAAGCCATTTATCTTAAGTAGCAAAGCTCAATCCGAGAGACGTCCCAGCAGCTGGACTTGACATCTCACAAGCTTCAGCAAAGCTGCTTTCACTGTCTCTGTGACAGTTACTGTAAGCGCCACAACTGACCGCAGAGCGTTAATGTGAAGCGATCTGGTCTCTTAACAGCGCACTGAATTCTGTCAGCAGTCATGCTCGCTTTTCATTAGCATTATGAATCACTGCCTGGGTTCATCATACTGGTGCTCTAATGACTCACTGCCGTGTAGGTTAGCCTACGTTAGCATAGCTGATCAGTGCGTCAACGAAACCTGGAAGCCTCCTCTGCTGTGCTTTTTTAAAGTCCAGATTTAAAGTCACCAGAGATAATATTTACAACAATAAATCAGACATACTGAGACACTTGTGCTCCATCATGCAGCATATTGCAGTGAAGGATTGAAATGGAGAGAATGGTAAAGAACTGACTATTGACTGGCCATTGATAAATAATGTATTACTCTACAGCGTAATTTGATGTGAATTGCAGAATGGTCATGATGAGGTTCTCAATGTTTAATGGGAACAGTGTTTAAAAGTGTTGATAGAGTACAGCTACACAAATGGTCTAGTAATTATTTTCAGCCATTGGCACTGAGCTCTGAATTAATTTGAGAGACTGAGAGAGAGATGGTAAAAGCATACATGCTACAGTTTAGAGTGTTGAACTCAGCCTAAGGCATCTTCGACAGGTCTAGATGTTGTTTGTTTATATAATTGCACTTTAGTGCAAAATTTCTCAGAAATACTTTTTTTCATTGCAGGTTCTGATCATGCCATAACACACTCAAAGCTTCGAGCATATTAAACATTTAATATATAACCATGACAGCTCTCGGGCGTAGTTGAATATATAATATGGTACAGTATGTCTGTCATACATATAATATACTGTATATTACAGAATATACTGCATTTGTTTTATACATGACCCATATCATCATCCTGCAGCATCTCTGTCGAATGGTACATGAGCAGGAGAATGAAAGCCGAACTTGGGCAAACCTGCAATCTAAGTTGCTGAAGGAATAACAAAACTAAGAGTCTGTGGTTACACTGGCAGCTCAGACTGTGCTTTGTGGTGCTAAATACTAATATCAGTATGCTGAGAAGCTAACAACAGTAATGCTAACATTGTAATGTTAAGACGGTACAATGTTTCCTGTGCTCGCCATTTTACGCTCAGGACACACTGCCTACCTGAGCAGGGTGAACATCACTTTGCTGGATTATCAAATGCAGAGTTAATGTAGAAAGAGAGGGCTGACAGTAGCAGTGCTGCAGTGGATTTGGAGATCACAATTTTAGCAAGAATACATTCGCTAATAAGCACTAAAAACAAACTACAGCTGAAGCTGATGTGATTGTCATTCGTTATGCATGCACCTAGTCATTAAAAATAGGAAATTTTGACTGATGATGAAGCTCAAGGAAGGATCACCAAAGGTGTTACAACTCAGCCTGAAGGGGACATGAATGTTTGGACCAAATTTCATGGCACTTAAAACCACAAATGTCTCGGATGCACCAGGGGGAAACAAGTCAGGGGATCTCCAAAGGTATTACAATTCATCTCTTGGTGATCATGAATGTGTTTCACGGCAATCCATCTAATAGTGGTTGAGATATTTCAGTGTGTACCAAAGTGCTGACTGTGGACATCCTCAGAGCCATACCGCATTCATGGCTAAAAATATACGTAGCTGTAAAACTTCACGTGATGAATGAAGATAACTTAATATTTTCCTCTTTCCTTCATCTAGTATGTCTCTTACACATGTTTCTGCTCGCCCACTGCCTCCTGAATCTCCAGCGCAGTGGGGGAAGTGACAAATTTGCAAGCTCTATTGTTTTGACCGAGTCACCTCTACCTGAAAACATAGTGTACAACTGTAGTACAACGTACCCCTAAATTTAACAGAAGACTGTTGACGAGCAGCAGGGAACCTCAGGCTCAATCCATGCACATCTGTCAGGCAGGTTTGAGCAAATGCATGCTGCATTATTAATGACGTACCGCTTAGGGAAAAGCTGGAGGCCAAGCCTAGGGACGACATCTGTCAAAGAGTAGCACTTCTCTTTCTAGGCTGAGGTACTTCAGTCCAGACTGGCTTGAGGGGATGACAAGTGTGTGTGTTGTGTGTGTGCATGAGAGGGATTTCTTCTAAGTTGACCTTCAATTTCCCTAACCTTTATTTATCACCCATTCTTCCTGCTAATTTTCTTACATTACTATTCTTTCGCACAGTGCGGTTGTATGCAGCTTTGTCAGACAACACACTTGAGGCTATTTTAGAACTCATTAGTTTAATTGGCAATAAACTGCAATTATTTCTGCAGCTGCAAACTGCATTTCCAAGCTACTACAAACAGCGAATTGAAAAGAATGTTGGACCAGCGAATGAAAAGAATGCCAGCGCCAGCTTCCCTGGATTTCTCCCTCTCCGTCCTGCATGGCTGTAAGAAGAGATAATAATTACTGCTGAGGGGGTTGGCAAGTTCACCTTAAAAGTTCCCCTGCACCAAAGGAGTCAATTTCCTCTCCCCTGCTTTAATAATAATACATTTGTGGACTTGTCTGTGGCTTTCCATGACTCAATAAAAAATAGATGAATAAATAATAAGCTCAATTGAAAGCACTTGGTAGACATTCATGCTCCAGCTTCTTCTCCCTTACACAGAAACCTCCCTATTCCCTGCTCACATGCATAATTCATGCGTTCAGGAATGCAAGTGTGTGGCTGGAAGCCTGAATGATGATAGGGAATTGTATACACAAATAAATCACAACAGGTATACTGAAAACACGCTATTTTGTTAGATTTTTGGGGTTTATCCTTTTAATCTTATCATTACGACCCCTGGAAAATCCAGAGTCAAAAACAGTACACATGCACTATGGTGCATGATAACATCTAGTGTAGAGGCAGTGCCTGTACTTACAATAGAGATATTCACCAGCACTCTACTAACAGAAAGCTAGAAATATGTAACATATTATCTCAAGGAAAAATGAAGGTGGAAAGAGGCAATCACATTAGTGGCGAAGGTGGACTAACTAAAAGATCAAAACTCATTTGAGGCCGGTTAATGGCCACCCACCCAACTGTATAATGTACCACAAAGAAGTACAAGGTCTGGTTCAAGCCTGGTGTGTCAGAGGTTGGGTAATTAACCTCTGTGAATGAGTATTTACTACGAAAGGATGAATGGGTTGTATGTGTGTGTGTGTGTGTGTGTGTGTGTATTTTCCCAGCATTTGTTTTCCACGTGTGCATGTGCGCATGTGCATGTGTGAGTATATCTCTCAGGCAATGGGACCTTGGACAGCAGAGTAATTGATTCAGAGAATCTTCAAATCAATTCTTGGACAGCTGGGGCCGAGGAGATTAGAAGTGAAGCACAGGCGGCCCAGAGTGCAGTCAGACAGGCCCCAGAGCAAACAGTAATCTCAGGATTATAGACCTGGGGGAGATGTACCTGTTTTCTCTCATTTCGCTCCCTCTTGCTCTCCCAGCAGTGACAGTCTATATTCACCGCTAACCACTTTCCCCTAAAAGGCTGCACTCCCTTCTTCCATCTGTAGAGCTTCACAATAAAAAGGTGACTAAAAGCTCGGGCTGACATCGAGGCAAGATTTCAATGAGAACGTATGAACACAAGGCAATTGGGGGTGGATGGAGACAGGCTGATATATGCTGTCAGGTGACTTTTGACCTTTTTATTCTCTGCATTTTCCTCAGATAAAGCTCATTGCAAAAGTAGCCAAGTCAGAGGCAAGTGGAGATTATCTGGCCGTGTAGCCCAAAGGAACCACTTAACCTAATGAAGTAAATAAGGTAATGTGTTCAAAGGTCATTTGTATAATTGTTTTGGTCGGACTGAGTGCAGACGAATGATGCAGACCTTTGTCCCGTGGCTGAAATATATCTCATTGCCCCTTCCAATTGATTGGATTAAATCACAAGAGTAAATCTGTCAACTTAATGGTGGAAAAATTGGCCTTAGAAAGAGGTAAGGAGGAGTAATTTTAAAAAGAGCTTGAGAACAGACAGCACCACAGGCTGCAGCTGACACAAAATAAACCCTTATAACTTGCTCTATGTGCCATATTTACTGTTTGACTTCTGGCTGCTTTTGTAATTCTGCCTCTGAGCAGCCATGAAAAATACAGTATAGAAACCTCTAATTAACTAGAGCTCGCAAGGTCCACTGAATGCATCTTTTGCCTTCACAAAATATGTGTTAATATGAGAGGGAAGGAAAACTCAAATCCATTATGCCATCTGCAGTATTTTCCAAAATTTTAATTGTTTCTCAGGGGATTTTAATGAACAATGCCACCGCTGAAGATAACGTAGAGGGGCAGCGCACACTCACCAATCACTCACACAAGGTATTCTCTAACTGAAATGAAACAGCCATGCTTTTTTTCCTCATTACCAAGTTTAATATTCAGGGAATCCGCACTGCCTGAGCAAAAGTATTTAAAACTTTAGGTATTAAAATGTTGCTTAATATCTCCCACAAATGAGGAGTATATACATTTTGACAATCACTCACAGTGTATTTTGTTTATGGCCATTTTAATAAGCTGTAGGACAACTATTTACTTCCAAGACATGGGGGCAGCTCTGGAATAAAGAGATAACATGTTTGCAAAACAACAGAATGCATAGCAGTACAATTGAGCTGACACCACCAAATGAGCAGTCACCATAATGTTGTATACTCTTCTGGGACCAATGAGTCACTCATGCTTGACTTATCAGTCTGTTCATCAAACTACCTCATGTTACCCGTCCATTTGGCACTGCATCACCGAAAAACAGCTTTTATTTTGAAATGTTGGACGTTAATTCTGAGAAGAGGCTTTTGAGGTCTCTTGTCTTCATTAGCGCTGAAACGATCAGTTGATAAATCAAACCGTTGATCAGCAGGAAAAACGACAATCTAGTGACAGAATAATTTAACAAGCCTGCTCTTTGCCAGTTTCAGCGTCTCAAATGTGATGATTTCCTGTGTTTCTCTGTTTTCAATCAGAATTAAGTGAGTTTTTGACTATTCCTGATGACAAAACAAGAAATTTGAAGTTGTCACCTTTAGCTCTGGTACAGCAGACAAAAAAATAATCCATCTGGCGACATCAGTGGCAGCTCCAATCTACATATATCAGAAACTGTCTTTTCTTTGAGAAATTTGAGATCAAACCTGGAGGTCCTCAGAGTGGCTTCTGTGAAAAGCTCAAATTGAAAATGTTCTGTGTGAGGAGATTAGAGGAGGAACAATAGCTGGAGGACGGATATCTCAGTCAGCATATTCCTGCTGGAGGGAGTTCAAATGAAGCCCTGTAACAGGATGAGACTTCTGTCAGCGGTGTGGTCACATTGATGAGAATGGTGGCTCACGCAACACTCCGTCAAGGGCTTGACAGGCTCTTAAGGTGATTACTGGCTGATTAGCATTACAGTAATCACAAGATGATTCCTGATATGGAAGTGATTGTTGCTCCGCAGTTCATGACCTCGGCAGGAGCCTCATTCTTGGCCAGCGAGCGAGATGACGGCAGGCAGATGAGAAATCCTCTGACCGTGTTCATTGCAGGATGGAACATGATGAATTCAACTTACTTCGAAGCAGTGTCATGATGCATTCTGCCGCCTGTCCCTCAGGCTGACATTAGAGCCGACTGAATTACTGATCCTGATTAATTTGCTGTTGCTATCTTTACGAATTGGGAACAGATCTTTCAAAGTAATAGTTGTGACTGGTTTTACCTGGGAATGCCATGCCAGCAGCTCTGTGACGATGTAATGAGGCAAAGTAATGCTTTGAGCTAAATGCTATTGGTAGCGTGACACTCCCAGTGGCAATGCTAATAAACTGATGTTTATCATTTATTATATTAACCATATTCACCATCTTAGTTTAGAGTGATAACATGGTAATATTTGTTGCTTATCACTGACAACAAACTGCAGCTGAGTTATATTTGGTTATAAACTAAAGGATCTGATAAATTAAAATTTTGGTTTGATGATTACAACCGGAAAAGTCAAGAGAACACCATCGTTATTACAGTCCATCCTCTGGGGACCAATAGTTGTATAATCCTGGACCAAAGTTGTGGACCATGCAACTAACCGACACCGCCATCCCTAGAGCCACTTGACAATGCCCGCCATCTCTTTACGATCAGAACATTGCTCTGTTAAATTAAATTTACTGGGAGCTCTCAGTGCAGATCTTTTGTTTACATTTGCATCCTTAGAGTCACGGCAGTAGCATGTCTAAGAAAACAGATGACGTCTCACCTTTAACTCCGTGTAAGAATCGAACAACAGAAAACTACGTCACACACAAAGAGCATGACAATATATGCAAATCTCTCTGCAGATCGTACTGTTGAAATGGTAATATGATTGTGCGCTGCAGTCTGAAGACAGCCAGGAGTCCTTGGATAGGCATTTTCCATTTGTGTGGAGGTAAAAGGGGGGAATCGAGAGATGATGGTGCAGTGGTAGAATCTTTGAGGAGCATTTCCTTCGATTATTCCAGAAGTCAGATGTAGGAAAAAAAAAGAGGAGAGAAAGGCAGCAGGGGCTTGTGAGTGGGCACTGGTTGTAATGCACCACTGTGTGTGTACAGTGATCCAAAACCGGGAGGGATTGGATCAGGAAGAGAAATTAGAAGAGCTCCTCGCAAAGCCTTCCGCTGGAAGCCTGAGGTTTGACACAACCGTGCAATTTTTATACTTGTCAGAATGCGTACCAGATGCATGACATGTAAATTAAACTGGCAACACAACACAGCCAGTGGGCAGTGAAGGCAACTGAGGTCTGGAGTTACCCTAAAATATCTAAAAGTGTTATCAGGGAATAGATTTTGAATGAGTGTGCCATTGTGGCTGCTGGAGGAGCTCTATGACTCTCCACAAAAAACGGTTGGGGGGTTGAAATTCCTGCCTCACTTCTCTAACGTTGCCAGTGGCAGTGAAAAAAATCAATAACTCCAAAATAAGACTGCTGTTCCTCCAAATCCTCTATTATTACTCCCACGTCACCAATAACTACTGCAATCACTGTCCTTAGCCACACTGCCTCAGATAATCTGATATACTGTCCAAAATAGCCCACAACTGCACATGTACTCTTTTCAGACACAGGGAGGAGTTCACTCCGGGAAAACAGTGTTATCTAAAGTACAGTACTCATTCACTTCCTTGATCACATGCTGAAACACAAACAGAACAAAAGTCCAGTAAATCTAGCCAGCGATTGCTGCAGAGTGTTCTCTGGCTGACATTAGGCTTCTCTAATCAGGGTCCTGGAGCAGAGCAACTGCTTGGCCCCAGCCTGAGCTGTTTCAGTCACACCACATTGTGCAGGACTGTGCCGGGCGTGGTTTTCATCATGCATATGCTCGCTGGCAAAACCTCCATAGTGGAAATCTGCAAAGATTTCTGCCAGCGCAGGGAGGTAGAAGCAGTTCAAACAATGTGGAAAAAACTGCTCTGCACCCTCTCATGCTCAACATAACTCCGTCTCCGAGCTAAAATATATAACTTGAAAGAACTCTAAGATATGATATCAAATTCAATGGATTTCAGTGCATGTTCTTTCAACCTCCTGTCTGCAGCTCTTTTTTTTCTACAGCATATATCCCAGAATGACTTTGTACATGGCCAGACAAGACACCTGAACTTTTACTTGGTGTGTGTAGCTGAAAAGAGTGATAGCAAAACAGCAAAAGTAATAAAGGGAAAATGTTTCAGGTCACAACAAGGTGAGTTGCACCCATTACTCAAAGACCTGCCCTTCATCTGTAATGGATTTCTTCCTGAATAATTGCTGAACATGGAGCAACGAAGAGAGACCCTTGATCTCTGAATCTCAGATTCCGACAACAAAACCTGATGTTTACATTTATGTTGTTTTTTTAAAATTTTTTATTGATCTCCAATGTAGCTGCACATCACATGGCCCATGGTTGACCAGTTAGCCACAGCCGGATGTGAAATGTGGCCCAGTAACACAGCTAACATCAATGATACAGTGAAAGGACTTTTATTGTAAAAAGGCATAAAATATACTTGATTAATGGAAAATGATCCTCCATTTAATACTGCACTCTTTGTTATAGAAATATTCCTTATTTGTTTGACAAATCCTCTGTGAAATGTGAACGCTCCTCTCCACATTTGATTTCTGGAGTTCCTTATGCATTCATGCAGCCCCTTTTCCAATTTTCAGGATAGGGAGCACATTAGTGTGATTAGCAGGTGGCCCCAAATGTTGATTAATGTGATTTGATACAGGGAGATAATTCTGCCTGATGCCTAATATTTAGCTGATCCAAAAGACAATGGACATTAATTATTGTCGTTACTAATGCTTCTGGCATGAAATGTTCTCATTACCTTATTCCCATCTAATTTAACACGAGGAAAGGCAGAGAGAGAGCGGACAGATTTAGCGAGCACAAGAGCATATTATGAGGGAGAGAGAGAGAAATATTGTATTATTATCTGTATTTTTCTATTATGTTAGAAAACATGGAAATCAACGAGCAGCATTGCAGGGTGGAGCTAGTAAGCCTTCCCATGCAACGCCAATATGGAGCAGGTTCCCCTGATACCCTAAACTGATACAACACTCGATGATGTGTCTGTCACGAGCGGCGAAGGTCACCTGTAACTCTGCACACTGCACTGATACAAATGTAAGATGATGCTTTTTTCTGGAGAGCTTTGAAACAGTGGGCATCATCTTTTATGCAAAGACTAGACAAATACACGTTCACAAGATCAAATATTCTTTTTGAATGGAGAGAAAGTACTGGTGTAACACCAACTCCGACAGAGAATGTTGCATTATGGGTTGTTTGTAGCCGTAATATTACTGTGCTCACAAGTGTCTCACATGTCTGTGCATGGTGATTTCTTAAATATTTAGTTAGCTTAACCTACAGAGGAATTAAAATCACGATGGGCGAAAACGAACCCAAAGCATCCTCTGACGTCTTTTCTACAGAAACACACGGTGGCTGATTCATCAAGCAGCCGAGAATCACCGGACAAAATGCATCAGTTGTCTTATGTCTGGGCTGATGCGGTAATGTATGATAATGTTAAAGGCTTATGTCTGGGCAGACAAATGCTGTTTCAGATGCAAGCTCTTTGGATGCTGAGTCTAAGTAGACCTTCATTCACATCACTTCAACATGTGGAGAAATCTACAGCTTGACAGACCCTCTGTGCCTTGTTACACCAGCAAAGCTGCGATTGGACAATCAGTGTATGGGGGAGGGGTTTAATGAACCGCTGACTAACACAACCTGGGTATTTTTTTGCTGACGAGGAGCGAAACTGATCGACATTTGTCCGTTATGATGTTTGTAAAACACTGAAAGTGAAAGGCTTCAGGTAACGTTCCTCGCTTTCTTTGAACAGACTCATAGCTCAGACCTGGTGGTTACACAGCCTGCATTGAGATTCTCAGCATCACACCAAGAGAGAGATTTCAAACACTTGCACCATTTTTACTCTATGAAGGCTTCAATTTAGTGATCGAGGACATATTTTGAGCCTGTAACACAAGACCTTTTGTTCTGTTGAAGTGAGATAACCGATCCTTAGGCAGAGCTCAGAAACTGCCTCTCCTCAAGATGACAGAAGACCTGCACAATGTCTCCCTATCCAGCATTCAATGGGAAAACAATAAACAAGCCTGGGGGGGGAGACAGAGAGATTGATAGGCGTGCAGCTCTGATCACTCAACCAACAGAAGCTCACTTTACCGGTTCTGCGCTTTATGCACATTTGTGTTTATGAAATTGCAATCGATTGTTTCAATTACATGCACGGTTAGACCATGGCGTTGTCACAATTGATGTGCTACTCTGAGTCAACCTTTGTAAAAATCATTCAAGTTGTAAGTGGTGTAAAAACTTCTTTTTCTGACTATTTTTTTCATTGTATCCCACTGCAGTCTGAAACTCTGCAGCAGTACAACCTCTGCATCAGGCTATGGCGGCAAATACAGAAACGTACCAGACAATAAAGCTTTACTCTTCGTCGGACTCTCATCTACGGACATAAGCTTTGGGTAGTGACCATAAGAAAAAGACCACGGGTGAGGCGAATGCTGAAATTAGGTTTCTCTGAAGGGTGGCCTGGCTCTTTCCCCCTTGTCAGAGAAAGGAGTTCAGTGATCTGAAAAGACCTTTGAGTCAAACCACTATTTCTCCACATTGAAAGTAGCCACCTAATGTAGCACCTGGTAAAAAAAAAAAAAAAGTGGTCCAGCACCTCTTGTAAGGAGTGTTACTGGAGCCGACAGATGACTCGCTGGAGAGACTAAGTGTCATAGAAACACCTTGGTACTAACACTGTTCAATGCATGAACAACACAGAATCCTCAAGATGAAATCAGATGAATAACGAGCAGCATTGATTGGACAAGTTGCTTTTAGAGCTGGAGTTCTCCTTACTGGGGGATTTAAAGCAGCATTGTTAGCTAAGCCATGATAAGGCTGGGTGTTGTGGGACAAACCTCATAAGCAGTGGTTTTTGGCCAACTTTGAAAAAATACTTTGAAACAGCGACAGCAACAACTGAAGTGAGCATCGGCTGCAGCGTCTTAAAATCACAGCGTAATGGATGGTAATGCAACAACTTACTGATGTGCGTTTGGACCACCTCAGCATTTCCAGGAATTATGGTGGAATTGAAATGAATCTGCAACACACAACCCAGTGCCAACTTTCAGGGTCAGTGCAAGAAGTAGTTTTTCCTTCACGTAGCACTCAGCACATCATCACTGAATGTTCTGGCTACAGGGTTTGAATGATGATGATCACAATCTTTAAACTAAACTGAAGATGCCTAATACAGGCCCAGATGCCTCATCATTTTTAAGTCTTAATCATTGTTTTTTGTACTTTTTTATCATTGTGTGTCCATATTTTTTAACATGTTATTGTTTTATTGGTGGAATTCTTGCACATTTCTATTGATTGCTATCTTTGTTTTTAATCTTGCACTCTGTGCTGCATGCTTGCACAAAAGTTGCATTATAAATAAAGTTGAGTTGAGTTGCCTTCCAACGCTCACCCACTGAAAACAGAAGACAGTTGACTGGGGAAAGGCCCGGCTGGGATAAACACAAAAGCAGATGGATGTCCTTTGTGGGCTGTGGATGATTTAGATGAAGTGTAATATGCCTAATAAGTTTAAAGCCTCTTTGACGTGTGTTTTCCCACATTCTGCTGTTGCCATTTTATCGCTCTCCACACAGTGGTTGATGGCATTTGAGTAAAGCAATGCCATCCCTCCTCAAATTAAGCTTGAAGAGACAAATGTTTAGTGTTGTGTCTCCCTACAGAGCTAAACTAAGTGCTGCTGCTTTCTGTGTGAGTGCACACTTAAATGTAATCATTGCACTGTGCAACATGGCCACACAACTTCAAACATTACCAACGTACCAAGACAAAGAGAACTTAGCTTACACATAATAAAACAAATGCATTTTGAGGAGTTGCTCAGACAGGCAATCTGCTGTTAATTATTAACGCCTGCACCTGTGTGTGATCACTGTCCACTGAAGATGTCGTTCTGCAGAACACGACATAATGCACAATAAATACATAATGCATATTCCAAAACGTACATTTTTCACTTGTCTCCAGGTATGAATGTACAGAAGTTTTATGTGCTTATTTTATATTGTTGTATCTTACCTCTATTTTCTTAATATTTCAAGTATTTTGTTAAAGTATTTTGTCAAAATATATGTGATTTATCGGACATTTTAAAATCTTTGCATATTTTTCTAATCTTGTACCGTTTTATTTGCAGCCATTTGAGACACACTTTGAGATATCAGACTATACTAAACTTTGACTTGACTTGACTATTGCTAACCCAACATGATCACTGACAGCAGAACAAAATACAATCAAGCATTCCTACTGTGCTTTTTATATGTTTTGCGTATGTTCATATTCATGTTTTTTTTGTTTTTTTTTGTAATCACTTTAAATAAAAAATAGTCAGCTTTTTCTACAACTTCTTGTTTCATTATTTAGTAGCTGGAGAGACCTTTGAGACTGCACATGTAATTAAGGGCAATAAATTAAACTCGACTAGATGGGAAAGGCCTCCTGGGCCGCCTTAATGTTCAGCATGCTGTGATCTCTCCCCTGTTGTCCTGTTTCCTTACATAGTTATAGCACACAGACAAAAACTTAAACATCGCATGCATCCCATGAGTAAAATAAAAGTTGTTGCCAACTCATTTGTCCTTTCCCACAGCATATAACCCACCCTCCCTCGCCCTCCCTCAGTTTACTGAGGTAACACTGAGGTGTTGATTGAAATTCCATTGACTGTACAGTACACAAATCCCTGGCCTCTAATCCCCATAATTCCAGCATATTGTATTGTCATTAACCACTCACTGGCTGGTAAATACAAATCCTTTCACCTTTCGCTTTGCAGTCCATGAATAATTGCTGTATCCTTTCCTCAGAAGCGTTCCCATGGGGAGAACCAAGCAGCACACAGGAAACAGGCGCACTTGTGCTTGACATCGTAATATGGAGCTTCAGCATACTGGAGCTCGCTTGGCAGCGCCTTGTACAGGTCTGCCTTCGCTGACAGAGCAGACACAGTGGCTAATTAGACCTTTGCAACCTCCCAGTGGTGAAACACTTAAATGTCTGGTCTTTGAGTTGAGGCTCCTATCTTTAAGGCTGCTCTCTGGTGGAGCCGGTGTTTGGTGCTCTGTGGTTTATTGAACAAAATGCTCACTTGAAACCGAGGCTCCACCACTGTGAAGGCAGAGACTTACAGCACATACAAATACGATGTGGAATAAAAAATGAAGGATTGCAAAATGAAGGCTTGAGAGGGTGAAAACTGTGATCACAATAAGCCACTAGAGATGTGGTTTAGAGCCTTCTTGTCAATAGCAATAAACCAGATACTATGTCATTTCAAAAGATATTGGATATTCCTACCAGCAATCGAGTAAGAAAAGAAATGAGCAACATTGTGCATCATCAACAAATTTACATTCTTGTCAGGTCACTCCCTCTTATTGACTATGCAAGTAAAGGAGGAGCACTCGGGTGAACCATTTCCCACAGAGCCTTCAAGGGATGTCACCACGAACAATATAGGTTAATTAATTCTCATGAGACTTGTACTAGTCTGTGATGATTGTTCAGAGAGATTTATGTTACAACAGAGCTTAGACATGAGAAGCGGTTCTCCAGCAACAGGAGCATCAGTGGCAGCATCTTCTGTCTAGATTACACAAAAATACTCTTAAATTCCATATACTGTACATCCTGTAGTAATTTGTCTGCAGGTCTATTGATTTGTTGTGGCAAGAAGGTTCGCAGCAGATTCAGACAGCCTCCTTATAATGAACAAATTATAGCTCGAATGCAGCTTTCAGCCATCAATAGTGCTTAAAAAAAATGTGGTTTTGTCCTGAGTGATGACTGAAGTAACCTGCGGTTTTCACCCTGTCATAGTGTTTCGCTGACAAAACGTCATACGGTGCTTTCAAGGCGTGATGCAGTGCTGCAAGGGCATTATGAAAGTTGCACAAAAGTGTAATTAAGTATGATCGTAATTCTGCAATTTTACTGGCTAATCTACATATTTCATACATAAAGTACATCCCTGATTCCAAAAACGTGAATGCAGAATACGATCATTTGTTACTGCTTTGTGACATACACTCACAGTATATTCAATGTTTTTCCTCACCAGCTTCATTGATTTTGTAGCTACATGTTTCAGACAAGTTGGGACAGGAGCAACAACAGACTGGGAAGGATGTCGAATGCTCCAAAACACCTGTTTGGTTACACGTAAACACGTTCATTGGTAACAGGTGAGAGTATCATGATTGGGTATGAAAGGGGCATCCTCGAAATTATTGTATCAAGGATATTTCTTCATGGGCTCAGGAACGCTTCGTTAAACTGTCGTCCGTAAACACAGTTTGTTTGTAAATGATCACTTTCTGTTTTTAATTAAGTTTTACACAGAATCCCAACTTTTGGGGGAATTGAGGTTGTAAGAAAATCACATTACATTGAAAGAATTAAGCAACAGACAGTCCCAAAATTGAATTAACATCATCAAATCCTCTCTGAATTCCATCCAACAGTATTTATAAAATGAAATATAGGAAATAAAATGTGAATATCGATGGTATGTACATTATTTCCGACCATTGTTTTTAATGATTGATCAACAGAAATCTGATGCCTGTCCTAGAAGTTTCCTGTGGCTGCAGGACTGCATTGCCATGCTTTCCCTTCCAGTCAGTTGTCGCTGGCTTGCACTATGGCTATAATGTACTTCATTAGTGGCAAACAGAACCTACAAGACATACAACATGAACAAGGGTCCATTAATTAAGGATCGATCACATGTTTGCACTTTCCCATCGTAATTGCACAAGTTTACTTTCAAACTAACACATGAAGCAGCGACATTTTCCACATCAGCTTCAATAACATGACCGTAACTTTTTAATGGATTTAGATTTACATTCCAGCCCTCCATTAAACAGAATCAACGTCAAACTCTAACCACACTGATGTGTGGAAAATGATTTGAAGAAAGTGTTTTTGATGTTTTCAGCACCGCGCAGATAACATCACATACAGTGATCCAGCAGATAGAGTCTGAGTGAGACTGACTCCTGTAACTCAATATATGCAAATGTCAGCCAGGCAAGGTTCACTTGTAGCGATTATCCATGTACAAGATCTTTGATTAAGCCAGCACGGTGCAGTGTACATTGATTGTAAGAGCACGTTCCCAATGACCCCTGTCCCTCATTACAGTTTTTTTTTTTTTTTTTTAAACCCAATCAGTGATTACTTCAGTAAGTGCGGTGGTCATTTTTCCAGTGTGTTTATTGTATCCAGTCAGAATCAGTCAAGCAATGAATAGGTGTTCTATATCTGAACAAGTGCATGCCTTGTATCACGTAAATGTCTAATAAATCTTCTGTGAATGGTGTTTTGACGGTAAATGTAAAACAAAAAAAAAAATGCAATATTTCTAAACTTCTTATCAAACCCTCACTACACCTTCATGGTCTCATCGTCATCCTGTTATCTCAACAGATGTATCCCAAAGGTCTCTTTAATCCGCTCTGGAAAATTGGTCTCATATCACTCAGGATATTAAGAAATTCTGGAGGGAAGAAAGTGTGCGAATAGGAAACCTGTTGGTACGACACTGCACTGTGATTTTTGAGCTCATTCTTTGCATTATCCACCCCCTTACGGATCTGATAAACCAGCGAAATAATTGAGCTCCTCTTGCAACATTTTTAATTGAGCAGAATCTGGCATGTGCATGTTTGACGACGTGAGCTGCGTAATAAAACCGATTGAAATGAGGATAAATGCAAACTGATTTATATATATTTTAAATATCTCGAAAATGTTGCTTTCTGCTTGCTCATCTGCAGTGTTTTTTAAAAAAAAAACAAAAAACTAAAGATATAGATCTATGTTTTAGATCTTGACATGTTGGTCAAAACTGGTTGTGAAGCAATCGCACCTCGACGTGTTCCTCGACTCAAGTGTGACAAGGGGGACTTGCCCAACATGAAACTGCGAGTGACATGCTGCTGGTTGGTATGTGCTTCACTTCACACTCATCTGCTCCCGCGATGATGGACAGCACACACACACATTCATCTCCACAGGGAGAGATGTTCCAGGCACAGGCCATACAAGACATAAATGATCCACGGTGCCCGAGGAATATGTTAGAGTGGGTTCATTCATTCGTGTTGTCAGCGCTCAATCTCTGCTATTCTCTTTCTTCAGAAAAGAAAAAGGCTTCAGCTCCCCTGCTGCCTTTCAGCTTCTGTAAGCATTCCACGGCTTTGCTGCACATTATTTTTAAACTCCTTATCACACATAACACAAAGGGTAATCCCTAACTCACATCAACAAATACCATAGTGTGAGTTTATCTTGTAAGATTAATAAACATGTTTTTATGGTTTGAGGAAGCTAGTTCCTTGTACAACACCAGAGTGAATGTAATCGTTCAAGACTCCAGCGGAGACATTAATGCAGGAGAGCATGTGCACTTTGTAACATAATTAAAAGTTGTCGAGGGGTAGGGACTGCTGCAGGGTGCAATTACTCATAACTGCCAATGTGATAACATGAAAGTCTGCGGATCACTGTATTGTGCACAAATGCAAACACGTTTCAAATTAGCGAGACACTTTCTTTCACAGGCTGTCTGAATGTGTGTGCTCGTGTGTTGACTTGTTTACACACCAACATATTAAGACACCCGGGGACGCACTCAGTTTTTAGGCTGCGATCAGGTGTGACCTGCCTGAAATGAGCGTCTTCTCACTGACCGACACCAACAACCTGTGGGCCGTTATGTCAAACAAGGGTCTTAAACTTGAAATCAAGTGCAGGAAACCTCGAGGTCCCTCTCACCACACAAAAAAGAGACAGCGTGGAAATGTATCGTGTTCGCTCGTTTCGAAATATTTGACAAGGTTATGTCTCTGGAACATCAAAGTTAAATCAATGAAGAGCCCACGAGAGTATAATCAGAAACAAAAACCACTGACTCTCAGAGCTCGCACGCTCTGCAAACATCTGTGCTTTCATGATATCCCTTTTATGTTGCGGCAGATTTTATAATGGGCCATTGATTTGGCAGACGCAAAGGAAAACAAGGTGTAAATGCATTCTAAACCATTTATAATGCAGTTTTGAAGCCACTAAGCTTGTCTGGATTGGATGCTGCATATAATTAATTTCTCATTGTTTGTGTTAGACAGGGTCATTGAGGTTAATTGAGTCTTACTTCAAAATTCTGGCTGGGAGCCACACGTGCAGTCTTCAATGTATATTCATTTTAATTAATATAAAGGGAGTATGCAGCCTATGCGAAGCCTAATGATGGGCAAACGCTGTGTAAACAACAACAAAGGCTGGCCCTGCTCAACTGCCTGCACGATTTTAGCTGACATAGCGTCTAATCGTGCTGAGGCTGTCACCGCCGCGCCCTTTTTCGTCACTGATAGATAGGCTACTCGTGTGAAGTGAGTGGAGAGTGGAGATAACCTCCGAAACAAAGCCTTGTGGGGATTGGCTGCTGGAGTATTTGCAAGGCGTGCCATGATACCGGCCTCTCGCTCTGCCTCACTTTAAAGCACTGAACGAACTCTCTGGAGATAGTAAACATACTTAAAGGATGCTTTTGCTGATGGCCTACGCATAGCTCTGAGCTAAAACCACCATAATTATGTTTTCATTCACAAGTATTCACACTATGTAAACTTACAACCCTGATACTCTGCATTATGCTCAGCAAAGCCATGAGTCCACCTCTCAGGAAGGAAAATCCTCATTGCTTTGTTCTGCGTAATAAAGAAAGGTACCAGCTCCTTGTGACATCAGGGTTTGATGCCTTTTTAATCTCGGCTGAAGGGTTACAGTGATGCTTCACTCCTGCTCAGTGTGTTTGACCATTGTTTAAAACATTTTTCCAGCAAAGCTACAAACTTCCTCCAAGTCCAGCATCTCAAATGTGGAGACTTGCACCTTTACGTTGTCTTATGTGATAGAAATATGATTGGGTTTTGAAGTGACAACAGAAGACATCTGAAAGTGTCACTTTGGACTTGAGGAAACTGTGATTTGCATTTAAAAAAAGCACAATTAACCAATTAATCTTCATCATGAAACTAACTGCTAGCGTTAGGGTACGTCCATGCCTGCATTCTTTGCAAATTAGGTACTTTCAGTGCGTTTCCTTTTTACTCTGCTTCCCTTCACCTTTTATATCGCTGCATTGTCTACATACATGGATTTGAGGTAGGATTGCTGTTATTTTGGATTTTCAATAAACTTTGCACTTGCTAAATGAATGAACGTTGGGCACAGGTAAATTGTCAAATGTTGTATAAACCAAAATGAAGGAGAATATTTTAGTCAAACTGCGACAAACTGTTGGATGAAGTCCTGAGAGCTCAAACAAACAAAAAAGAAATCACAAAAAAAAAAAAAAACAGAAATCAAGACATCCAAAGGATGACAATAGCTATGCAAATAACATGACCTCAGCATAGGCCAAAAACAACAGCCGGGTCGTGACTACGTTCTGATGACAGCCTGAGTGCAGGTCGGGACCAGTGATGCATACGGTGCACACAGGGTCAAGTATAATCACAGAGTTTTGCGAGAAAACTAATCACTCCTTGATTGCACTCCATAGGTTCTCCAAGTGAGGCGTTCGAGTGTGATTTTAACCCGCCAGTTTGCCTCCTTGACCTTAAAGGTTTGCTTGAACGTCAAGGATCCGTCACTCGAGAGCTGTGCGCCTTTGGATTTTATTGTTGCGGGAGCATTGTTCTCGATTTGACAGGCTCATATAAGCATATGTGGAATTATGACGTTCACCATGTTTTTTTTTTTACAGATGCATCTCTTCACTCAAATATACGAGCGTTGATTTAACGGTCACAAAACTGTGGCTTCGATTTTTTTTTCTTGATACATGCAGACAAACTGCTTCATAATTTCAAGCTGACATTCAGTAGTTACTGAAGATAGATGGCGGGGATGATAAGGACAATAACTCTAATAATTCAATTGATGAATCAGGTTGGTCAGGAATCTATTATTACTCTGCACCTTTCTCATCTATAACCAGTGGCTGAACCCCGCTAGCAGTCATTTCCCATCTCACAGACTGTCTGGATGACTGATCAGGGTTGTGATTGTCTACCCTCTCCCCAACACACTGCCGCCACATACGTCAGCAGCAGCACATACATCTTGAGCAGTCTCTAACTCCAAGCCACAGCAGCATAGAGCGCCAGTAAACGTTGCAATCAGCGGCAGAATTGGGCCAATTCCTCATAACCTTGTCTGCACGTGGCACCTCGCCTTGAATCACAAGAGTGCGAGGCTGTAGCAAGTGTTCAATCTGTCAGCAAAGCAGCTATATTGCCCCAGTACAGCTGAAGAGGGTAAATCGACATTTAATTATCTGCGTCTAACCACAAAAGCTGCATGGGCATTGTAGACCTGATGTAATGGAGTTGCCACAAACCCTGTCATAGAAGCAATATGTACAGCCAGCAGCTATACGACACTGCAGCTCGGTTCAGACGGTATGTGTCATTCTGACAGTGGATGGGTGTGTTGAACGCAGCTTTGTGAAATGTTTTAAAGCCATGAAGACACAGGGCCTAAGCAAAAGAGCAAAATATAAAATAAGACATCTCAGGTGTCCTTTATTCTGCTCACAATCACTCTTTTTTATCCCAAACATCAAGCTTCTCTGCCTCCACACCTATTTTTGATTTGTCACTCCCTCCTCTTCCACGAGATCAATTCAACTCCTTCATAGTTTGAAAAGTTGACTCTGTGGCCTTTTGATGGAACAATCATCTATTCTTTTAACAAAGCTAAAGCTCCACCATCAAAAAAAAAGTGAATCCCATCAAAAAGGCTTGATAAAAGGCTTCTAATTTATAACCACAGACTGGGACTTAGAGATGAGTTCCTATTGACCCATTGTTGAGGGGAGATGTTCGATCTTCTGCATTATATTCCGTCTGGTGGCAGAGTTCTTTATGTTTCTCTTGAAGAGAAAAGCAAAATCAATGGTGAAAATGTTTCACATGATTCATTTTTAAGGCTCAATCGAAGAGCTGCAATTTTTCCAAATAATTATGAACAATCTTACATCTTGGATTGCACATCTTCTCCAGCCAATCAGAGGTGTATAAGCAAGTAGTGAAAGGCGCCGTGTGGAAATTGATTGTCCTCTTTCTCCTCTCTCACAATCCTCAAAAAAGTAAACAAAATGCGATGATCAATCCCGTCAACTAAGTACACCGCTTGTCAGTGTCTCCTGCTTCACAGTGGAGGCTTTACTTCTCTGGAGCTATTAGTTATGACCAACTTGCCAGACGAGGCATTGATCACCGGCCGGCTGTAAATGCAACAGCAATCATTTGACGGGGAAAAGAATAGCTGATGGTGCGACCTGCTTAAAAAGTGAATGACTTTTTAATTTACTCCAGTGGAGACCGGACTGAGTTATTTCAGCGGTGGTTTGGTGGTTAATAATAGACCTCTGTCTCACTTTTATACTTCTGTGGTTCTTTTTGCTTCGACGTGGCCTTGCACAGCTGCATCAGCAGCATACAAAGAAGAAGATTTTACAACCCTTACTAACATTTTTTTGTTGTTTTGTCAATGGGAAGCGTATTCAAACATATCCTGTAAGAAGTGTGCAGCCTGTTTCGTTCTGGTGAAACTGATGCTGCAGTCATTTTTCTGATCTGAATTTTGATGAATATTGTGCAGCTGGTGACAGATTTCAGTTTCACATTTGAGTATCAGTGTGCAAATATGCCTAATTTTCTTCTTGAATGAGAATGAAAAGATTTTGTCTTTTTATTTCAGACGGTGGTGGAAAGTCACATGAGGACATTGTACTGTATATGCGCAGAATTTGAGAAATACTGAATGATTTACTCCACTATTTCTATCCGACAGCTGAGCTAATGCTTACTTTTCAGATTAATTTCATGTTTTTACATTAACAGCACTGGATAAGCTTATAGAAACACAATGCTTTGTTATATGAAACACGTCCCCAGTCTTTTGGCCTGTCACCTCTTACATGGGGAACGTCTCAGAGGTTTATGATCACTTCCAACAAAGAGACACTTCTCCTCTAAACTTGTCAAATAGTTTCTTTTAAATAACTGCTTGAGGTTTAAATGGTCCAATATTTCCAAAAAAAGCAAAAACAAATGATCCAATATTTCATAAAAGCAAAAGACTGAAAAGGGAAAAATTCAGATTTTGTGCAGCAGAAACATCGTCGCCCATTAATCATCTCATGACTGCTTGGATTTATCTTGTGACCCTTTAGAGTGGGCTGAGCCCTCAGTAGGTAACCTCTGGTCTAAACTGCCATTATTAAAGTAGGTAAAATTAGTTCCACCTTGAGCAGCTACAGTGATAATAATGCATGAAAAAAATAACACTGATGTGATGTACCTTTCTGCAGAATGAGTACATTTACTGATGATACTTTAAGTGCATTTAGCTGATTTTTGTACTTTTACTCAAGTATGACTTTGAATGCAGGACTTTTACTTTTAAATTCTGAGTATTCAACAGTGTTGCATTAGTACTTTGACCTAAGCAAAGGGTCTGAATACTTCTTCCATCACTGATTTCAGACTGTAGGTAGATGACACGTTGATGACGTGACACAAACGCTGCTCTGGTCTCCTCTAATAATCGTCCTGGCTCCACTTCCTCCCGCTGCCAAAGTGCATCGCTGCTGTTTCTTGTAATGGTAGGAGACATTGTAACATATGGCACTTCTTACAATGACAAAGAGTGAACAGGAGACAAAACTGATGGCTGCATGAAGACTGAATACCAGCTGCTGTGAGAAACACAAACAATTAAACTCCAGTTTGTTTCAGCAGCTATTCAAAATGTAGAAACTTAACTGAGACACTACATCTTGTGCTTCACATTTCCTCCCTTTGTGTCACAGCGGGGAGCTCTTCCTGCTCCGGGGCCTGACTCCCTCCAGTTATCAGCCCAGGTGATTGAGAGCACAGACCGCCATCTCTCTATAGAGGGCACCCACAGACCCAGAATGTCTTGTTTGCTAGAGCTGTGTACATTTTGTATTTGAAAGAGCAGCAAGTCAATGAATCTCGATAATGCGAGAGCCGGGCCACATAACTCACGTTGATAGTCCTTACATTGTGCCAAGAGGCGATAAATCTGCTCTGGGAGACATGAATATGCAGTGGCAGTCAGTCTGGCTTGTTCTTGCTCGCATGCCCCCTGACGCACAGTTTATTCCTCTCCCCCATTCTAAACAGAAAAATAAAACCAATGAGCCGCTGCAGTATCTCATCAACACTGTTCTATTAAGCACAAAGAAATGTAGCGGTGCATTTTTCAGAATATGCTTAAAAACTCCAAATCATTTATGTAAAAAAAAAAAAAAATACATATATAAGGGTGTTGGCTTAGGAGTGTAAAATCGAACATGTCTACTACTCTTATTATAATTTGTGATATCTATCTATCTATCTATCTATCTATCTATCTATCTATCTATCGGCATATTAAAGATGTTTCAGAGTTACAAATGAATCCCAGAGGCTTTAATCTCTCCAAAGTCAGTTTCAGCCTTTTGATGATGCCACAAGTTTCAGTTGTCTGTTTAAGTCAAAAATGCATGACATCTGTGCCATAAACAGGTGATCCAGTACTTTCAGCCCGGCTGTGCCTCCTCCACTGCAGTGGTGAGAGAGAGCCACGAGCAGCTCTCTCTCCACATGATTGTATGGGTAACCTGCAGCTTGTATTTGACGGCTCTTGGTAAAGGCTTGAAAAATGGACAGCCAAGATGGGCACCAAGCAGTTACGGGGGTTTAATGCACTCACTGACAGACACGGAATGTCTCAAATAACAGCGATAAGAAGCCTGCTTTGTCAATGGCCCAATCCTCAGCTGACACTTATTTCCCTCGTGCAAATAATTCATCCCATTCACAACAACTGTAGGCAGCCGGGGGGGCTTGCCATCCTTTGTGCTTGAGGCAAAGAAAAAAAATTCAAATTTCCATCGCAGCGATGTAAATAAGAAATAAAACTGCATCTCTAACATTCCCGAGGACACAAAAACGCAAAATCCTAAATCTTGATATAAAATGTGATGAAATTAACGGAGAACATAATTTACGTGCATGTGCTGCATCAGCGGGAAAAGTGGAGAACCAGGTCATTATTCGGATCCCTCTCACCTCCATAAAATACTTCTTGGACATAGTTGACAAGTATGCGTAACGACGCGTGCCTCTAGTGGCACCGTGGAAGGAGGGTCGTCAGACGCACGCAGATGCACGGCTTTCCATCCAGCGCAAACTAGAAGATTTTTTAAATTCACACTGTGTAACAAAGAGGCTTTTTGGACAGATTTGGACGATCTTCAATAATCAGCCTAGTGCCATCGCCGTGCGCAACTGGAGAGGAGCGTCGCGGAGCGGCTTTTCCACCTTCACAAAGTGTCTCTGTGTTATTTGAACAGTTTTCATGACCGGAACGAGGGACTGGAGTGGTTAACCTGCAGTAAGCATTTTCTGAATGTCTTAAGTGCGTTATTCCTCAGCACTCATCGTGTAACGCTTTTCTCCGTGTGTCTTTTTGGGCGACAGAATCGTTCGAGGCGACCCAAAGTTCCGCAGGCGCAGTTCTCCTCCTCCACAACGGTGCGGGAGTCAGGCTCGGCTGTTGCCGTGGTACTTGCCAGTAGACAGATAGCATCGGTGGTAGGAGGGGATACAGAGACTCCTGCAGGCTAATTGTAGCAGCCTGCGTTCGCAGGTGTATCGCCGAGCCGCCTGTGAGGGACTGGGGGCTTCATCCCGATCGAGCCGCGCTCAGACTTGTGAGTAACAGAAAAAAAAAAAGAAAACCCTGAGAGAATGTTGCACCAAGTACAATGAGCGCAAATTTGTCGCAGACACCAAAATCCATATATGCTCCGTCGAATTCAGTTTTGATGAGCAATTCTGAGTCGTCTTTGGAATTTTAAAAAGTGGATCCCGCGACTTTACAACCATGCGAAATACTTGGCTGTCTCCCCGGAGTGCGATTTGGGAATACTGGACATCGCTGATTGCGTGTCTCTTTTGGATTCAGTACTCTTACGGGATGCCTCATGTTATTCGAATAGGTAAGTTGACCACATTTACATTTACACACACACAGATACACACACACACACGTACACACACGTACACACACACGCACGCACACGTTTGTATTATAACCTTGAAAGTTGCTCCTTATTCAGCTCATTTCAGTGCGGGTCAGCATCCGTGCGTTCCCATCGGCAGCCGTTAGTTTTCGGGTAAATGAGCAGTCCGTTTCATTTTCGCCTCATTCGGGTTGTGTGTGAATTTCACTTAAACGGGGAGCAAGCAGCAAGCAACAAGAGAGCAGTGCATTATTGCAGACGATTGCCTATAAAATTGAGGAAGCCTTCTCCACTCAGAGACCATGCAATGAAATATTGTGGGTCAGTGTGACCTCTATGCACTCTGCTTTGTCTGTTCCATTTTCTGCAGCCAGCATGTTGAGTCACCAGCTGAATTCAGGCTCATTGCCATGCCTTCTGGAAGTAAGTTTTAGCATTTAAGGACAGTCTGTTCAATTAAAAGCTGCAGCATCAAATTAAGAAACAGACCATCAGAAAGTTTCGAGCAATGTCACACTTTATCCAGGAGATACAAGTTTTATCTCATCTTATCACTGCAAACAAAACAAAGTGCACACACAGTCTGCTCAAAGTTGCCTTCCTCCTCATCTTCCACATAATGTGAGACACAAGACGAGGCAGCAGCGTCGGTGCTGCCTTTTTCCAATCTCGCACCGAGCAACAATGTGAGAATTGTCATTCGGGGGCTGGCGATGCGATGAAACATTTTGCGCCGCCAAGAGACAGGAACAGAATGAAGATCAATAAGGTTTTTGTCATGAGGCAAATCGTTTTTGACATTTGGCGGAGTGCCATGCAGGACAATTACTCAAAATGGCACTGGCCCCACATTAACATACCACTACAACAGCCGGAGTGCAGGCAGGGAGTGAGAGCGTCTTAATGGCATGGAGCTTTTTGTCTTCGAGGTATAAATGATGGGTGGAAGTGGATGAATGTTAGAAAATTGCATATTCTATATTCTGCAGTAGTCTAACAGAGGCAAATGGCCTCCCCCAAACCGGTTGTCTGCTGTATGACATATTTGCAAATCGCCAACATACCACTTTGATTTTGTAATACATAATTCCTGTCAAGCTCAGCGGGTGGTCTCTGAAAATCCACATTAATTCAAATTAAAGTTATTAGACTTTGATGAAGTATAGAGCTCCATAACCTTGAGTGAATGCTGCCAAGCCTTTTTGGATATTTGACATAAATCCTGAAAGAGAGATTCAACAGAAACACACAGAATTAAGTCCAAGACTGTATGAGGATGTTTAGTGCTGAGCATTGTATGCAGCTGTCCGGCAGGCCCCGGGTGTCCCTGTGATTGACTGCTGCACTCTGAAGGGCCCTGACTTCTCTGACATTGCTTTGTGTGGACTTTGGTGGTGTCTTAGAAACTGCATAAATCCTTAAAGCTCTCTTTCTACTGATGTGAACTGAAATCGTTTGGTCAAAGGGACATTTTTTCCCTTTTTTTTTTGTGTTTCACTGTGGCAGCAGCTCAGATGAAGACCTGAAATAGACTTGACAGGCTTTGTTTTTAAAAATGTCAAAGTGCTGAGACAAATTTACCTTGAAATGTGCTACAGTCGCACTATTGCTTTTTATAGAATCTATCATTGCTTGCAGTGCAGGAGCAGTTTGGTTTTTGAGTGTGTGTGTGTGTTCCTGAGATTGTATTTTGACAAGTTGAGAAGAGGGACATGCAAGAGAAGGTTGCTGAATTTGCCTCAATGGCAAAAGAAAAAAAAAAAAAAATCAAAAGGCTTGCATCTTCATATGATCTTTTGAAGCTGAGTGTTCATGTAAAACGGCCATGTGTGCATCCGCTCTGTTTCAGCCGCTCACAGAACAGACCTGTGCGAAAATAAGACATGTCACAATGTAATGTAAAATCGCATTTGCAAAATTTCGTTCTGTTTTAATCGTGGATAAGCTGCATAAAATATTCAGTATGTGTGTGTGTGTGTGTGTGTGTGTGTGTGTGTGTGTGTGTATTATCGCAGACAATCTGTTGTATTCTCCATCAGAGGACATTATTATTCAAAGTGTGTTGATTCGTTTAGGGATGAGCGCTTTTTTGAGAGGGTGTGTAGTGGACATTTTTGTCCCCCTTTGTTTTTGTTTTTTTTTTTTGGTAATTTGGTACTTGGTGTGCAAGTGCGTGTGTGCTCTGTGTCACAGCCACCCCGCTAAAAACCAACAGAGGGCTCTCTCATAGTCAGTGCACGGTGGCCAACGTCGCTCCTCAGCTCTGGTTACCAACACAAACAAACCAGTGAGGATCATCGAGGTGGGCGGTGGTATTTGAGCGCGGCGCTCTCTGTGTCTGCTCTTGGTTAGGTGGCCTGTGCACTTCTCCAAGCACACCATCTGGGTAATGGTGGGCATCCAAGGTAGAGTTGTTGCCATTGATTTTAGTGCTTTTACAGTGCGCTGCTCTAAGTTGAGGCCAGATGGTCGCTCCGTCTCATTCTGCAGCTTCTATTTGTTGGAGGGAATAAAAGACTACTCCTCCTGTATTTGTCCTCTTACCCGCTGTGCTTCTCTTTAGTCTCCCTCCGCCTGCTTTTCGTAATTTTTTTTCCACCTGACATGTTTTGCAACCTCTCATCTCATCTAGGAGCCATTTCAGCTGATAATGTCCTGTTGTTATAATAAAGATGAAAGTGCAGGAGGATGTGGATGGGATTTTTCTCTCAAAAGGTAGCACGTGTCCACCAAAATAATCAGTAGGTTTGCCAACATGGAAATCAGATGCATATTGCAACAGTGCACTGATGATTTCATTGAATGTGATAATTGCTTTTTGTGCTTTGTTCTGTACATTGACATGAACAGTTTTTAATGTGCTCGTCTGCTTCCTACGTTGTTGTCTCTTAAATTTCCACTCTGGTGGAGGATAAACACATTTTCCTCCATAACCCCGGCGTGCAGCATTCTCTCTGCACAAATCATTAATTTCCAGACATGCGCTGCTTTCCCCCTCATCAGATAGGGAGCGCCCAATTTGGAAATTTGATCAGGTGAAAATGTATTCACACAGGTGTATAATATATCTGTCGTTAAAGCATTCAGTAATGACAGATTATTATACATTTTCTCTTTCATCTGTGGATTGATGAAACTAATTCATCATTTGTTGTCTCTTCTCTCTCTCAGCGAGGTTATTCACTGCCTGACAGAGATTTATTGAATAATCAATTACTTTATCTATCTAATACTTAAAGCACTTAATCAGTGCCAGTTAATCAATCTCCCTCATGATTTCATGTTGATTTCATTTCCTTAGCTACTCGCTCGGCCCCTACAGCACCTGGTCACATGCGTTTCTCATTTAGCTCTCCCTAAAATGCTTTGGGCGGCCATGACTGCAGACTTAATTATTGTGTGTGAAACAGCCTGGACGTTTAAACGTGAGCTGACAAATGTGCAGCACTTGAAGCTGTATGCAGTGTGACCACTCATAAGCTTCAGTGGGATAAATCAGGTTTGTGGTCACCACACTGGTTGAAATCTGCGAGCACAGAGCCACTTCAGAGGCTTGTCTTTATCCCCGCACCAGCAGCAGAGAGAGACGGAGAAGTTTTCATGTGATTAACTCTTCTAGCGAGCTATAGAGAGTGCATTTGCCCCGAGATCCTCCTCGCCGGGGTTTGTGCAAATGTCTCATCTGAAATGACTCAGACATATTTCAAGAGACCGCAAAAAGCTGTAATGGTACTTTGCAATTCTACTTTTAACAAAGTCAAACCCAAAGGGCCGCTTGTATTAAGAATTACCCACAGGAGGACGGTGTTGCTGGCAAAGAGAGGGAAGAGGAGGACATTTAAAAAAGAGCTGATACGAAACAACATGAGGAGAGATGTTGCATCAAAAGTTGTATCAAATTAAGATGGCCATCAGTTGCTGAGCGCAAATGAATATTTCATTTTCATCTAAATTTAATCTCTCCCCAGACGGAGAGAGGAAGCAGGGAGAAGCCTGCTGGTGGAGGTTTGGGTCCGGGGAGTTGTCGTGGTGAATATGAACAAAGGCTGGTAGAGGTCGCAGAAGAATTGGATGCAGAGAGAAGCTTCTTTGATGTGTAATTCCATTATCTGTTAACGAAAGCAGAGATTGAAGGGGGAGGAATACAACGGCTGTTTTACCTGCGCTGACACACTCCGCTTCATCCACTTCTATAAACATGAACGGATAAATGTACTGCAAAAGAAGCTGCAGAGGTCTATTTTCTGCCTCTCCCACTCTCGGGCAACTGTGTCTTAGCTTCCACACACACACACACACGCACACACACACACACACACACACACACACACACACACACACACAACGGCCACACACTAAAGCCATACTCCATCCACAACATATTCCAAAGCATATGTCTGGTCTCACGGGCCTCTTGTACACAATCCAATTCCATTCTCTCTGTCAGCACACTCACGGCTCGTCATTAGCTTCAATCTCGCTGATGAGAAACGGCAGATGTTCGTTTTGTTGAGCAGGGAGGCCCGTCTCTGAACGTGCTGTCCTGTGTACTCGCCTGTGATCCTGTTTAGACGCTTTGGAAAGGAACATTCGACTTCCACAAACAAATATGTGCTCCGGGCGCGCTGTACTCCACTTTTTCGGAGGCGCAGGGCCCGTTTTTAAATTAAATCAGTAAAGCCAGTCAACACGTATTAAACACACAGTGTGAGCCGAAGTCAAAGTGCATTAAATAAACAGTGCGTTTATGTTTCAGACAAGGTGTAAGAAATGTGCTCATAATGTGTCTGATCACTAACACTAACAAGACTTAACTGCGTCAAGGAAGTGCAGGTACTTAGCTCCTTGTTCAGTCACACATAATAATGATCATCCAATAATCCAAGCCACTAGGGGCTAATAGAGCGGATCTACCAACCAGTAAGATAATCCTGTGACACAGCAGGGCCCTATCTAGCCCCAGCTAGCTTAGCCTAGCCGCTGCTAACACACCAGATGGTGTTTTCATATCGTACTACAAAGTGGGTGCTCCGCAGTGAAAGGTCTGCTGCAAGCATATGCTTGTGATGCCTATTGAAATAAATAAGGTGCTGAGTTCCTTATGGCTATGAATGTCATCTTTTTCATTCAAAAAATGAGGAAATTGCTTTGCTGTTGTAGAGATGGCAGATGTTATTTTGCATTTTGACAGTATTTCATTGGTTGTCTTTTGTGACCATTTGGGGATGGGACAGGAGCTTAAAGGGTCAAATTACAAAAGAAACCCCCATATTGTCTGCAAAGTCTGCATGGCCTTTGCAGCACTGAGGCTTTCATGTCTTTGGTTTAGAGACATCGCCTCAGAGATTTATACTTCCACCCCAGTGCAATGGAGGTGACTGGGACATTTTGCACGTAACACACTTTAAACAGTTTCTATATGAAATATTTCTTTGCTGGAAAACTGTTCCAATGAAAACTATTTACAGTGATTATCCAGAGTGACCAGGACACTGTTTCCTTATCATTTTGTCAGCACAGAGAATGAAATTCCTCCCTTTAGCCTCCTTTATGTTTGGGTGTAGAAGCAGAAATCTCATAGGTGCACACTAATCTATTTAGTTATTTAGCACTTTTTTAAAAACAGGTCAACAGAGGTACTTTAAATATGAAAACTCAGTGAGAGCAAAATAATAAGAAAATTACAATAGACAAAACAACACAGACATAAAATCAATATAGAAAATGATTAAAATGGAGAAGGGAAGGAAAGGGAAGTCAAGAGACAAGAAGTCAACGAGAACAAGTGAGGTTCTTAAAAGCAAAAGTGTGTCAAACACCTCGAGACCGAAAGGGAAAACAAAAATGATCTACATGTCTCCATACCATTAGAGCAACCCTTCAAATATCCTCACACAGCTCAACGTAGAGATGTCCAGCAGACACAGCGGCCTGATTGATCTGGTCCACAGTCCGCCCCTGCGGCCCCCTGGAGGAACTCGGCGTCATTAAAGCAGAACGTGTGCTTTTTGGGTTTGACAGCGTTTTGAAATTCACGGCATATCAACTTTGGCCATTTCCGTATGAATGTTTCTGTACCAAGGCAATGAATCAAATTTCATGCTCTAGCCATTTGTCTTTATTATGTGCCCTTGTCCTTTCCGTTTGACTCTCCCGTCTCAGCCCTCCGCGGGGCTCCGCTAGAAAAGTCGAATAACATCAAAACAGAAGAAAGCCTGATCATCTCTCTCTCAGGTTCATGCCAGCAATATAACATAGTTAATTAGACTGATTTTGTCGGCACGGGGCGCAATTTGTCTTCACTTTTCCACACACACTGTATACAGTATGATGGCAAACCACACACACACACACCATAGGCGCAGCAAGCACCGCGGCAAAAGAGACAGAGTGAGGGAGAAAGAGCGAGGGCGGCTACATAGACGAAGCTAGGGGACTCTTATTTAGCTTGTTAATTAGCTTGAACCTTTTGATCCCAATTTTAAAACCCGCCACGTTGCAATGCTGGCGCCTTTTGTGTGTTGCCCCAAGCCAGATAAAACTAAGCTTTATTCCTGTGCCTTTCAAACACTGTGGCATTCACCGGAGCAGTATTAGCTCTGCTTTCCCACCCTGCCTCTGCGTCGTCCTTATCTGTTCCCAGACGCTCTGTGTAAACTTGGTCACCTCTGACACTTCAGTTACATACTGTTACGCACTTGCATTTTATAACAGGACCTTTTCTTCTCACTGCTTCAGAGCGATCAGGAATTGACAGTGGAGGTATCAGCTGCAATGCACAGGTTTAAATCCTATTTAACTTAGGCTAAGGACAATGAATAGAAGGTGACACCGTTTCATTCTGCCCTTTTAATCAAGCTCTCATTGTTATAAATGTCAGGTCTTGGTTGTGTGATTCCCTCAAATTGCTGTTCCATGACTGTGTGTGCATGAGTGAGACAGAGAAAAGAGAGGAAGTGTGAGTAGGTGCATGACAAGGGGATGCATAAGGGGAGCTGGCATAGAATCCCTGGAGCGTAGGGGTAGAGCAGGAGTTACTAATCAACTGTGAGAGAGTAGGCTAGAGAAGACTCACCCTCTATTTTCCCCCCGGAGAGAAGAAGCAGGAACAGATAAGACAAACCTCTTCAGGCCAAAACCACTACAAATGAATGGCTATCACTAAAAATATCAGGGGGGAAAACAGAGATCTTTTCCTCCACGTTCTGCCTCACACGTCTTTTCCCCTCCTCTTCCTTTTTCATCCCGGCAGTAACAAATGCGACCGCAGGAAGCACATAAGACTCGGGGGTTACCTCTCTAGCCCATGTGCTCATCCCTCCACTGATGGATAGCCAGGAGGTTGAAAGTCAATGTCAATTTAGTTAACACAACCAATACCCAGAAGATTCCACTCAGCACTCACGCCACGTGCAGGCAAGACTGTACGCGATGGTCTCGCCTGTCTCGGCGGATGTTTTACCAGCTGCCGATCTACTGTCCAGGTTGCCCCCAGAGTGCAGTGTGGTTAGCCACAAAATGCTCCCCTGTGACTAATCTGAAGACAGCATGCGACCAGCCTCAGATATATGGAACAAGACAGAGATTATCAGACAGGGCAGGGAGAGGAGGGGACGACGCGGGCGGTTTGAGGCTGGCGCTACATCTCGTAGTGAAGCCATTAGTGATGCTTGTATGAATTTGGGCCTCAAATGTAAAGCCAGACAAGGTAGTCGCTAACTGTCCTGCAGGTTTTCACCCGTACAGATGACGGCTGTCATAGTAACCGAAGCTCATGTCGTTGGTGAACTGGAACGCGATTGGTGGAGATTATAGCGTGTGATTAGTCTATCATCTAAGCAGCAGGCTGTGTTTTTTTTTAAAGCTGTTCTCTGTCAAAGAGAGTTAATGAAAAATTAGGCCTCTGATTGTTTTGTTCCTAAATCATGTTTTCCTCTCTCAAGTGCCTCTGTTTCCTCACTGCCAGCCTCAAGTGTTTTTTCCTTATTTCAGTGATCACTCTTGTGTGTTGCTCTTGTTTTTCACACTGTGACTGCACACACCTTCAGTTAAAGCTTTGTCGAAACTTCAGTATTTCCTCATAATTTGGGAATTTAGAAGAGTTCACAAGTCATCATTTTAATGCCTTTAACCATAAATAACAGTATATAGAGTCTAATTGGGTCACAGATTATAATTATGATTACAGTATATATGTTTTCCAGACATTATGAGGCAAATTCAGCCACTGTACCTTTTCCTTGTGCTCCTTACTATTAATTGTGTTAGTTGGTCGAATTTCACAGGCCAAAACTCTGGATGCAACACTTCCAAAGAGAGAAAAAGAAACTGAGCTTCACATAATCCCTCCTGCTTTAACCCCTTGAGTTGTGTTTATACTTGTCTTGAGAAATAAAGAATTAATTCCGTGAAAGCCGAATAACACCGGGCCGACTACGAGCGGCGCTCCTAATTGCTTTTCACCAAAGAGTGAAAATAATACCATGAAATTTGCCTGTGCCAAAATAATCAGCAATCAGCAAGTATTATCTGGTTTGATGAAAAGGATCAACTGAAGTAACGCTGCAATAATCATATGCAAATTTAATGAGACATCTGCAGCGTATTAGGCTGATTATTTTCATTGGTAAAGCAAACAATGCATGTCCTCCTTGCCTGCCGTTTTAGTCAGAAATCCCATAAGACATTAACATCAGATATCATCAGGCATCTTTAAAAACACATTCACAATATCCATCCATAATATTTTCAACATGCAGAATATTTAATGTCTGCAGCAGTTCCAGATGTAGGGTGTGTGGGTGTGTGCAAAACCTGAGCCTCATTTTTTGTAAATGATGCTAATGTAATTGTGGGTAACACAAAAATGTAAAAGTCTTTTGTGAGTCAAAACAAGGAGGAGAAAAATATCTTGTCATTGTAATTACACGTCTAGACTCACAAATCTATTAAGAAAATTTAGAGTTAAGAGGTCAATATTCTAAATGCCTCGAAAGGTCAATTAGAAATGTCACAAACTGTATGCAAGTGGGACCAAGGTTTCCAGTGGTGGCAAATGAAGACATCTGTAACCATCATGCAGCTATGATACCCCTGACTTAGATGTCCACTGTGTGTGTAAGATGTCGATTTTAATTCCTATCCAGTTTACAGGCCATGTTCTCTTCTTTCGGTTTCAAATTGCTGTTCACTCTTTCGCTCCAGACTTTGATTTTTGAACTTATTTTTTATTTACACTAAGGAGATTTCGTCGGCTTGACTGGCGCTCGGAGAATTTGAAAGCCATCAGAACATTGACCACACTTAAAATAATTGGCATCACGCTGGCATCGCAGAATTAATGCTCAGTTAATGTCCTGCTCAGCCTCATTCTGCACTGTTCACATATGGATCGCCTGTCTGCCAGAGGGGTAATTACTTCAAATGTGGTTAGGACCATTCCCACTGTAAGGCTACAATACACAGAATAAAAAGGAGCAATCTCTTAATGAAGCAATTTAGAATGGGGCTGAAATGACGATCAGTCAATCAGTCAACAGGAAATGCTTTTTTTAGACATCAGTTCTGCAAAAATACCAGTTTATTGCTACAGTGTCTTTCATGTCATCATAAACTGGATCCTCTTTTGGCTGTTGGTCACTTTACATCTTACAGCTGTCGTTTATTTTTGCATTTTATACATGAAATAACCAATTTATCGAAAAAAATCTACAGATGAAACAATTAGTTGATTAATCAATTAGCCAACAGAAAATTAGCTGTTTATTTTGTGTGATAATAAATCAGTATTTTGGGGGTTTTGGACTGTGGATTGGATTAAAAAAAAAGTTATTTGAAGCTACCAGGAAATTTAGGAAATTATAATGGGAACTGACATTTTACAGTGATTAATGGAGAAAATTAATCAGTTTGAAATTAAAATAGAGTATCAGAATCCAACACAAAGGATTGAAACATCTCAACAGAGTGTATTATATTGTAAGAATTCAGCATTTTCCTTTGTTAGATGTGCATACAGTGTGTCCCTTGTACTCAGCATGGTGGAAAATCAGAGATTTAACTGCATGAGAAGGAGGGATGACTTAAAAAGGGAGGAATATTATCTTTTCTTCGCCTCTATGAGAGCCTTGAGGAGACCAATGGACAATCAGCGGGGTTTGTGAAATGGATTTCCAGTCTGTAATGATGGCTGGCCCAGACAGATCAGAGACAGTCTTTGTCAATATTCTGCGTATGCACTGGAGGACAGTACGAAATGACAGCATGCGCCTGGTGTGTGTGTGTCTCTGTGTGTGTGTGTGTGTGTGTGTGTGTGTGTGTGTGTGTATGTTGCTTTACAAGTGCAGCCTATTAGTGTAGGAAGCCTCTCCAGCCACTGTCAAACTTAAAACAGAGGACAGGGGGAGGTGTTACGTCCAATTACGTGCTGTGGTGCACCTGTGAAGTCTGAGCACTATCAAGCTGCTGGCCTGTCAGACTTTAGTCTGTTTATTAATTCATTTTTGTTTCACATTATTCGTATCATGGTGATAGAAAGGGAGCCCCTTCTTCCTGGTTTCTTGTCTCCTTCTTCTATTGCTCATCGTCCTATCCTTGAGAAAAGAAATAACCATTTATTTGAAGTCGTGTTCTTTTAAGAGGGTAAAAGATAAGCTTTTGTTTGGTTTTCATTCACTTCCTCTCCCTCTTTTCTTGCCAGACAGAAGATGTGACTCTGCTAACATATGCTCATTGTGTTAATCCCTTGCCAGGGTAAAATGAGAACTCCCTTCTCTCACCTTTCTTGACCCGTACCCCTTCTGTCTCCTCAACGCACTGTATTATAAGACTTACATTTCAATTTCCAAGCCCAATCACAGGGATCTTACGAGGTGCTGGCTGGAAAGCAATTGAGCCTCATTCAATCTGATCCCCTCATGTTTCCAGTCCATTTATGATTTTTTAAAGATTTTAAATGGCTTGAATAAACCGCTTGGAGGAGCAAAAGTTTTTTCTCTCCTGTTCTTTTGTCTCTTTTGTGTTCACTCTTCATTTGATTGCACATACCAGCCACCTTTGCCTCCATCCAGTGCTTCCCTGGTCATCTGTGCACCTTGATTTGAGAGTTGAAGATGGGCGCTGGGGGTGGAAATAACAGCACATGGAAATGGGCTGGTGATTGCCTTCCTCCCAGCGTGGTGATGGAGGGCTTGAGTGATCGCAACCCTCAAGCCCCTCCTTGGTGGTTGATTAGCTGTGGAGCCCTGGAGCTCTGGAGTGACACAGTAGCTCATCAGACCCGGCTCAGCCTGTCAGGAACCCCCTTGATTGCACAGTGCTTCATAATTGTCCCCCATTCTGCGTTAGTGTCCGGTGCCACCTCATCTTCGTGTCAGAGAATGCGCCACGCAATGCTCGACTTTTCCTCCTGCTTTTTGGAATGTACACACTTGAAATGTTTCCGTATGAAAGGGATAGGTCATAGAAATTTCATTCATCTGGAAGATTCGAAATTGCCAACAGGTGACAGCACGATAATGCTCTTTGAGGTATTCAGTGCGTAGTATTCATCATCCACCTCAACTATTCTTAAAATGTGACTTCTGTGTGAGGACTAATGATGTCTCAGTCACAACGTACAATGAATGGAAAATGAAAAGGTCCATTAAAGATGCCGTTCAAAGGAATGCTGTGTTACAGTAATGGATATTGAATTGTATGAATGCAAGGATGAGCTGAATTGGCGGCTGCAGAAATGCAGGATAACATTTACGTCAAGGAGTACCTCTTCTTTTTCCCTCTCTGTCTGCCAGCACTAGCAACTGCAAATGGGCCCGGTGTAATGTCTTTTTTAGTAAGGCAATTGGAAAAGAATTGCCGTTGTGGCATTTATAATCATTGAGTTGGTAGACATGATTGAAAGTTAAAGCAGTCAGAACGGAGAACTCTGAGGGTTCTGGCCGGGATATTGATTCATATAGCTTATGTGGGTGAACTTCCAGAGGTGCGGAACTCATCAAATCATAAACTGTATTAATTATTTTTATGTCCTAGCAGCAGCCTCTGGTGACACTTGAATTTCTTGAAGTTGAGACTCGTGCCCATGGCGTGGTGATCAATCTGTAAAACACTGGCTGACATTAGCTTGAAGTCAGCGTTTGGACACCGCGATGGACAGCTGAGGCTCGGGACCCGAACATGTTCAGGAATCAAAGCTTTATTTGTCATGCATACAAAACTTAAGGCTGTTCTAAAAGACTAGTGTGAAAAGTCTGAAAAACGCACAGAAATATAAAGAATAAAAGATTAAAAAAAAAAAAAAGTGGAAGTGCAGAGGATCCACAGAGGACATGGTGCTCGACAGGGTCAAAGATATGTGGACTTCAAGACGAAATTCACCATCCTGATAGCCTGAGGAAAGATCTTCTAGGGTCCCTCTGTGAAGGACTTGTAGCTACAGAGGTGTTTGCCTGAAGCTGGAATTGTCTGCTCTGGGTTAACGGAATAAGTCCTACAGAGTGAGGAGTGGAGATCCGACGGTAGGTTCGACCGAGTGGACCACTCTCTGTAGGCATCTGCGGTCCTGAACAGAGCAATTCCCATACCAGCTGCAATGCCCCCCTTTAGGATGCTTCCCACAACACCAGAGTGGAAGGTCTTCAGCTGTCTGAGGTGATAAAGGTGTTGACCTTTCTCTCTCAGTATATGTGGATGATGTCATATTCCCAATGACACCAAGGTACCCAAAGGTGCTCACCTTGTCCACAAGTGCCCCTTCAATTGTCAGGGGTGTAAAGTTTTGCTAATGCTTCTTCATACAATCCACAACCAGCTCCATAGTTTTGTTGGGCTTCAGTAAGAGGCAGTTGGTGACAGTTCTGCCACCTCTTCCAGGTAGGCCTTCTCATCATCGCGGATCCAGTCTATCACTATTGTGTCATCAGCAAACTTGACAATAGAATTGGAGCTCTTCCTGACCACACAGTCTTGCATGTACAGGGAGTACAATGGGGGTTAAGTACACAGCCTTGAGGGGTACCTATTTTATATTTTTGCCTCTGGTGAAAGGCCCAGCATGTCTGCCATGTCTGTTCCACTCGCCAGATAGTTGAAATGACCTCCAGTCACTCAGCGCAGCAGCTGCCTTTCACTCAACCAAGACACATGACATGACATCTCTGTGCTGATTCGACTCCTAGAAGCCATTCCCCGCGTTCAAGGCGCACGCAGCACCTAGAGTAAAACATCAAATGTAAACAACGAATGCTGTGTTTTATAGAATAACTTGACTGGTGTTTGTGATGTGTGCAATTGCATTTAACTGCATGCCAGCTTTTATCTTATTTTCCACCAAAAAAGTGGTCACTGCAGCCACAGGCTTATTCATGTCCAGACTTTCTACTCACCAAATGGGCTTTTTCCCGTTGTCAAGCTTTGGAAAAAATCACTCAGTCGTGTTTGTTGGTGCATTCTCCTTCTTTTATTCTTATTTCCCTCATGCCAGAAGTAAAAGCACGGCTTTCGATGGCTTACTTTCGCTCTGGCTTTGTGCAGTTTTCTATCTATTTTCGCACATTTGCTTTATTCAACCATTACAGTTTCAGTGATTTTACCTGCCTCTTGTTTACTAGACTTCAAGCATAAAACATGACTTTTCCTTTGTGTTCCTTTGATAGAGATTATAGTGTCACAGCTCTCAATTGAAATAGGACTCAGTGTCACCCTTGTGCAGGGTGATAGACTTTACTGTGCCGGAGGAGACTTGTTTTGAGAAGTAAATCCACCATCATATTCAGCTCAAGCATTTACATAAGAAGTAGAGGGCTGAAGCAGATGAGTGGCTTGTCGTACCGTTAACACATTTGTTCAGTCAGGAAATGAGTCAAAGTGTTCGCGGTGCGTCAAAAGGGAAACCTCAGAGGAAATACTGGCTTTGTCAAGGGTCCCTGAAGAGTGCTGTAACCAGGGTAAAAATGACATGTTGGTTTACAGCAGCTCTCCTTAGGTGTCTGAGTGTGCAACAGGAAGACAATGGAGATACAATAAGTGACAGTGCTGCATTTTTGCTGGCTGGCTGTGGAACTTCTATTTTTCGTGTATTAGTCAAGTGATTTAGGTCACGGCAATGATGCATGGGGATCAATTTAACAGCTTTTTGTTTGATTTTGTAGCCCTTTTCATACCAACCTCTTTGTGTGACACATCTGAACATTGTGTGCGCTATATAATTGGCAGGGGATGCGTCAGAGCACACCTTTGTGATCTCAGAGCTCCTGATGATTCTGATGAAAATCTTTTGACAACTGCACAAACTCAGTATCGCTCATACAGCCTCCATTTTGGGTTATTGCCAGAGCATTGTCAGAATGACTCTGTCCATACGGAGACGCATCACGGTGGGGTCAAGAGGTGAAAGTTGGGCTTGAGTGTGTTGACAGCTGCTGATCAATCTAAGCCTCTGCACATTCTGTTTGAACAGTCAAGCAAATTGAGGGTAAACTTTTACTTTAAGTGCAACACATTGTGAAGTGTTGACCAAAGTGAAGGAGGGAAACTTCCTGCAAGTCCAGGTAAGACAAGCGATGAGTTTTGCACTTTATCACAAACTGGGACAGAAGAACAGTGTTCACAGAGCCTTATCACGTCACCAAGCGTCAGCATCTCTTCTGGTCTGAGTCGGTGAACAGTACAAAATAAGGTTGGGTGTTGAATTGGTTTCTGCTTTTTAAGAAGTGGAGATGAATGAGTTCATCATCATGAATGCTGGAAGCTGGGTGGCACAGTGACGACTTGCATGTCATGCACTAACTATTGCTGGTTGAGGCTGGTGTCATTTGTGGAGAAATGGATATAAAGAACAAAGCTCCATTCATGTTGCTGTTTGCTTTATATAAATTTGGATGGGTCACCTTAGCTGATATGATTGCTTGCTCTATTTTGGACTCTCCAGTTGTGTCTGTTCCCTCAAGGGTCAGAACTATCGCGACAGTTTACAGTTGGTACAAGTTGCCAAATCGGCACAAATGTGAAAATTAGCTTCTTTAATTAAAAAATTACATTTTATAAAATTAATTACATTTTATGTTTTCATGCAGACAGCAGAAAGCGCTGCATGACGCATTCATCTCAACAAATCAGCTCAGTGCGGGTTCTGCTGTCATATCATTCCTCCTATGTGGATGTATTAAACTGCAGAGTGAGCAGTCACTAACATCGATGACTACAAGGAGCTGTGACAGGAAGTATTGTGTTTGCATTAACATATGCTCAACTGCATCAGACCTCATTACAGCTCTCAGCAGAGCAGATGCCAAAACATTAAGTCTGCTTCCTCTAGAAGTGTTGCCTGATTGTTGATGGGTATTAGTAGACATTTGGTTGATGTGATAGGGGAATCACGAAATATCTTGTTATTTATGTCAAGTGATCTGCTCGACATTAATATGGTATGTGCTTTTCAACATATTTCCATCCATAAGAATCAGGAATCAAAACTGGAGATGATGAGCACAGTAAGAGGTAACATGTTGGATGTTTGACGTTTTTGCTTAATCAATTCATAATTGCAAAAATATCAATATATTTGGATCTTGAAACATTACTGTATGTATGTCTGAATACACATTTTCATCTTCAGCATGGCAAAAAATAAAGGAAGGTTTTTCACCTACCAATGGAACAGGATGAAACATGACTCCTAAGCCCCATGTCCACCCTCAGCGCATGCCTCCTTTATGGGCTGAATAATATGTAATACCTTGAAAAGCTGCACACCTTCCTGGTAATGTGTCACTGCTGGAGACAGATACACTAACCTCAGTTCAAAGTAAGGCATGTCATTTTGTTGACAAGCTGTAGCTGGGTGCCTGTGAGCATGCCTGTGCCTGGGAAGACATGTAATTCTGTATTCTCTCTCAGAAAATTCAGCATTGTGACAGGGAGTCTGTCAGTGCTGTGAGCTCAGATCACTTAAGTGGAGCATCTAGACATGGCGGAAAATCAAAGGCCAAATAATGATAGAGCCAACGCAATGTTGGAAACAGAAACAGTTGCTTATGCACACTGATGTTACACACGCGGTGAAGAAGATGTTTGGTTTCGAACCAAAATGCATTGCATGTGTCCTTGAGACAAATGCGTTAAATGCATTTCCTTCCTCAAAAAAACATTTGCAAAGCCGATTTTTATTGAAATTTTACTTGATAGACAGGCCAGTTTGCTATATCAACCTAAAACTCACTCTGTTTTAGGGTTTCATGCTTGCCTTCTCCTTAATGTTTTATGGCTTGAGTGCATTTAATTTGAATACTGCCCCCTGAATTCGTCAGGAACACGTATTGTGTCAGTGCCACACTCATGCTGGTAAAACGCAACATGCACACAGAATTAAATATTGCTCCATGACACCACTCGGGACAAAAACTCTTGCACTTTTCATCGGCTGTTCAAAAGACTTTGCATGTTTCTACGCTTTTTAAACAATGTTTGGCACACTATTAAGGCAAGAACAAATGTTAATTCTATCACAAAATATCTCTTGGAGGCACATCTGAACTGCCTTGCTCAAGGGCGTGCAACTGGGATAAGAACTCCTTCCTCCTGGTTGCAAACCCACTTGGCTGACCTCATCTCCAGGCATTAAGCCACATGAATGTTGAGCAGCAAAGCAGTGCCTGGTGGTGATACTGTGCATTATGGCCTTGCCCTTCCAATGCAAAAGGTCAATGTTGACGCACATACAGTGCTTCCCAGACAACATTTTAATTTCATAAACTCTCTGGAGCTACAAGGAATGTGGGAATCAATAGGTGCCGCTGTTGGCATGTTGGCATTGAGATTAACTCGTCCAGAGGCTCGAGATACCGCACGCTGAATATGTGTGCGCGCTTCAGGTCAGGAAAATATGGGAGCCATTTGTTTTCTGCACTGGATTTGGTTCAGGAGCGGGAAGTCAGCGCTGCGGCTGCTGGTTATTAACTTGTTGCGATTCAACATCTTTCCAAAGCTGAGTCCGACGTCCGCCCCTTGCAGCAGCTTTCAGTTCAAACCCTCCTGGTGCTTTGTCATTCTGCACATATCCAGCAGAGTGTAAACATTATCACTTGAACATATTTATTATTAAGTGTAATTACACCCACTGTTTCAGCCTGCATATCTCCACCGAATGACACACAATTTTGAGAAATGACCTTCAATTAAATTTCTGCCAGAGTCATATCAATGTATCTTCAAATGTAATCAGTGCAAAGTTTGCTCAAATATAAGAGGAGAGTGATACTGCTCTTCACTCTGGTTTCTCCTTAATTAACAAAGGGGTATGCATTACGTTCGCTCTCATATCACCTCATGGTTGTCATGCTCTTTGACAGTGTTTAATTGAAAAAGGGTGTCTGTAAACTTCTTACCAACTTTATGATCAGCATTGATCATAGAGTGTGTTGATGTGAAGTGAAACCAAAAATTACACACTATACGCACACAGCATGAGAATGTCCATTACTGATCTCTCTCTCTCTCTCTCTCTCTCTCTCTCTCTCTGCTCCATTCATCTTTTTCCTCCTCCTTCTTTTTCTCACACACACACACACACACACACACACACACACACACCCTCTTTCAGATACGACATTTGTGTTTTCCAGGCTATATTCTCACATCAAGCAAGGATGAATATGAGACAAGTCATCCATTATAAGAACTTGATTGGTTCTGTAGTGGCAAATATCACAGCCCCATTTAATACTATCACCACACACTCTGATGTGCACATAAACACACACACCTCAGTGCTGCCTGGCCCAGCCTCTTTCATAATTTTCTTGTCAAGCATAGCAGACAGACTAATGTGAGAGGGCAAGCGCAGAGTAAACAGTGGACAGATTTTAGATGTATCGCTGTAATGGAGTAATTACCCGTCAGTGAGGGACGGCACAGGGCTGCTCACCAACACTGGTTCAGCAGAATCAAAAGGAATCTTCAAACAAGGTATTAAATTTAAATTACCTGCATCATGTGGAAGTTTGTTAAAGCAGAAGTAAATTCTTTTTTTTTTCTTTTTTTTTTACCATGACGTCTTCCCCCCATCTATCCCCAAAGCATCTGTTACATCAGTTTTTGAATACACACATTGGTGTCATCATTGGTCATCATTGGTGTCACTAACATTTTAAAGCATGAGCGGACATACAATGATTAACATTTAATTATTTCATTAATTATTATTAACACCAATTGATGCTTTTAATCAGGAGACAGTTCAGCCCATGTGGCATCTCGTCTTCTAAGTAATTTAATTAGGAGATGGCCACCTCAACAAGAGTCAAACTCATTCAAGAGAAACTTAACACCAAATTTTGAATGAAAAAAAAAAAAAAAAATGAATTCAAACGGTCATTATATCATAAAATATGTATCTGCCATGCCATTTGTTTGCCAAACTGTTTATATTGTTTTAGCTATCCCTTTAATATATTGGGGCAAATAAAATGAGTTGGATTTTTTTATGACACTATTGAATCTTTGTGATTAAGTACTTTGATTTCAGGTATTTCATTTTCTGGATCAGACATTTCTGTCCGGTTAGTTTTTAGTTAATTTCCCAGAACATTTATTATATCACTATTTGTATAGTTAGTGTGCTAAAAGAATATGATACACTGTTATAGAGAATTGTACAGGCCCACGCAGGCCAGGAAGCAAGTACCTCTGTGGCGAAGTAGTTGTCAGGATTTTGGTTAAAACTGCTGATGGAAACTTATTGCGAAATAAAATCCAAGACGCAAACGATGGAGTCAGTAACCGCGTGGCAGATTTTCATCTGTGTTTTTCTTTTCATCGGGAGGCACGCACTGGGAAGCATGGAATCACTCTGATGTTCACAGTTTGTGGCTGCAGCTGTACTGGAAACAGAATTATTAGATTTAATAGTATGTAGGGGAGAGAAAAGCAATGAATAAATAAGAGGTTATACAGTGGTGCAATTCAAATTAGCCTTGGATTCAATTTGTCGATGGAATGGTAACAGTGAGGCCATAGAGAGGAGGCTGAAAATGGTGTGTGATTTGATTTCCCCCCTCGCTTGCGTCACACCATGCTAATTTGTGTTTCATGCTCTGCAAATGCATACCACAAATATTCTCCCCCTCAACCCTGGTGCACAACTTGATGTTTTTGTTTGTTTGACAGTGCTTTATTTATTTCTTTGGTTACTTTGAAAGCATTTACCTGAAATGCGGGTTTTGGTGATAATGGTGAGAGCAGAACAGCTGTTTAGTAGTCTTTCACAAGAGGCACTTCGAGCCCAAGTGACGGCTCATGTTTCATTTTCAGGATGTCGGCGTAGCCTTGTGGCTCTCTTCAAAGACAACAACAAAAAAGTGTGCGAATAAAAAAAGCACAGTGTAAATGGCCCTCCTAATGACTCTCAGCAGGACTACTCCTTGTATCTTTTATGAGCCAGGAAGAAAGGCGTGCATCATTATACAGTGCCCATCTGAAATCCACCAGCAGCATGATGCTCAACAAAAAGAATCCCCTCCTGGCAAATCGGGCGTAATGGGACACATTAGCGTATCGTTAGCCTGTTAGCGTGCCTGGAGGTCAGACACTGGCTGCCAAATTCTTGCTGCTATAGAAAAAGAAGAGCTGGCTCTACATGTCTTTTCATTCATTTGTGAACAGATGAAACACTACCGCAGACATGTCTATGTGAGATTTTGAGTATTTCGTAAGGATTTAGTAGAGATAGGGAGCAATAAATACATTCACATTTATTATGTTAAGAATAGACAATTGACCAACTCGGCACTAATATTCAGAAGCATCTCTCAACTAATTGCTGATTCCTCAGAGTAGCTGCTTAGTTTCTCGCGTTTAAATGTATGCAATGGAAAAGTCTCTTGTATTCATTAGGAGCAAATGTATTACTTGGTCTCTCACCTGAAATACACAGTATTTAGTATTAAGAAAATCAGTGTACGTCTTTGTTCAGTAATGAAAAAGGTAAGTGGAGCAAGATGTCTGTGTTAAGGAGGAATATGTTCCTTGCTGCGTCTATTCTTGGACTCCAAGCGGGGACATACTACAGGTGTGCTTTGTTTAAAATGTCACCATTTAGAGCTCAGCAGATCTATTGCAGAGCACGAGAGGCTGTTGAAGATGCCCATCGCATCAATCAAAGCAAATAATATGTATTGAGAGTTGCTAATGGAGAGTTCAGTGTGCATCCTGGGTAAGTTTCCTTTCATGTGTTTAGCCTCCTCATAAGGTTAGAAAAGAAAAATCCTCATCCTGTAAAATCAAGCAGAGTGAAGGGTGGGAATTACATCTAAAGACTGTCAGTAATTCGTGAAGGAGCACAAAGGATTTACATCGGCAGTGCAATATAGATGGCAGGACAGATAGGCAGAGATTTATAGGACGATGGATAGAAACCACAGCAACAGATGATGTGCATGATGGTGGAGAGGGAGAGAGAGATAGATAGTTGTGGTCAGGGAGAGGTTAATAAGGAGAAAGAGGAAAAAGTAATGAGGGCTGTCACAGTAGCAGTCACCTAGTGTCATCTGTCACTCACTGTACGGCGCTCTGTTGATGGGACCAAACCCCAAAATATCATCTAATTTGACTCACCTTCAAAATGATTCGCGCATCCTACGTGGCATTAAGGGAAAATGATTTTTGAATCGTAAAACAAATGACCTGCAGCGGCCCTGTAATGCAGTATAGAGCAGGAGACGCTTTGATTTCCAAGGAGTGGTTTCGATGCATCACTGTGCAATCTAGTCAGGGGTGAAAGGTGGGAGAGTGGGGGATTGTAAGGCTAACAAGTGCAGGGGCTAGTCAGCAAATAATGGGAAAGTCATCTGTGAGAGATGACTATCAATTAAAGGCACTTAAGGCGGTAATGATCAGCAAAGAGTTCCTAATGAGGATATGTGAAGGTGGGATCACATCTCTGGAAGTCAAGTGCGGTGTTAAGATTCCAGCAGTATGCTAAAAGCCATGAATGCACACAGGCCCACTCATCACACTACCAAGGTCATTAGACGCTGTAATCAACTTAGCTAGCACTATTTCAGGGAGAAACAAAGTTGCTTTGCTTTAAAGCAGCAATGGGAAACCATGTGCCGTGGTACAGCAGGTGATTACACTAATTAGTTCCTTCTGTCAGCTAGAAGGCATGCTAATCAGTGAAATCGCCCTGTGCCGTGTTTTGTTGGAATGAATACCTGCACAGTCTCGGCCATTCCCTGTCACACGGCCGCTTATCCCTGCCTCTAATAAAGATTTGGAGGCAATGATCGGTTTACTTTTGGCTGCTGCAAACAGCTGCTACAATACGGAATAAAAATAAAGGTTCAAGAGTTCTTTACCTTCATGATCATGTAAAAAAATGCATGGGCCACTACCATATAAAAAACACAAGTATATTTGTGTATAAATCTATATTAAAGGGACTGTTAGATGTCATGTAAGACAAAAAAAAAAAAAGTGCTGTTTAACTGCACTGTTACATATGATGATTCTTCTAGATATTTTTCCACATAGGATGCTGATTTCTGCTGTGCACCATATGCTTCAAGCTTTTTAAAAAGCCTTTAAAAACAGCACCATTTTCCATGAGTCTTAGCCACACAAGTGTTGCCAAAGCCTAATGGGAATATTGAGTCCTAAAAAAGCAGACTTTAATATCTGTTAACACTTGAGTAATCAATATTTATTATGTGAAAGTGGTCGCTCAGAAGGCCAAACTCCAAATGTGCTTTTTTAGTTTCGTTTAGCTCATTGCTTTACGATTAGTGCGTTTATTGTGTAGTCCACTTTAATGCTCTTTCAAGCAGCACAAGGCAGCCATTCTCTCAAAAAAGAAAAGGGCAAACCCGCTATAAGCTGCATGTTCAGCACCAAGCTGACAAAGCTAGCAACTAACTAATATCGAGCAAGTTTAGGGATTTAATCAGACGCCTTTCTCAGGAATTGGTGGAGACCAAAGTAGGGAGTAAATAGCAAGAAACATAACTATAAGCTTTGCTGTTTGCACATTAGCTATAAAGACTCTCATGTAGGATTGTGAAATTTGGTGGAGGTGGACAGCTTCTGACATAATGTTAATAGTGGCTTCAGGTTTGGATTACCCCTAAAAATTGCATTTCAGTTGATTTTACTTCAGTTGTCTAACTGCCTTTTCTTTTCCTACTGAATCAGTAAACGAGTGGTCTAGTCACAGCGTGGATTGAGCCCGGCTCTGTCTTGGCTTTAGGAAGAGAACATTGTCTGGGCAGGAAAGAGCATGATACCTCTGACACCGCAAACTCTCTCAGCACCTCTGGATATTTGATTATCTCTGTAGCAACTTGCTCAGTGATGACCCCCATTACCTACCTGGCGCACAGGTCAGGCACATATTGCGTCAAATAAAATGTACTTCCTGACAATCTCACACACAAGGCCACGGAAAAAAGAGACAGAGACGAGAGGCTGGAAGAGGGTCCTCGACAACAATGGAACCATCTGTGCATCTATCGGGCGATTCAATCATGGGCTGCAGTGCTACATAGTCTATTATCCCAGATTTATCTCCACACAGATCTGTGTAATAAATCTGTGTCATAAATTTTTGAAATATTTATTTGTACTTTGGAAGCAGCTGACATCCTGAATTGCAAATGTAATTCCCTCACCGCTTCAACCCGCTCTCCACTCGAACACTTGCGGTATTGAAAAGTTTTAAAAACATATAAGGATTTCTAATAATACACATCTTTATTATGCGAAGGGATCTTGCCATATGTTTTTTTTGACATTACAGAGAGTAAACAGTGGATTTATACATGCAGTGGTGTGTTCCTATGAGATGATCCTGCATAACCTTACCAAATGAGATGGTCTCTCCACACAGAGACCAAAACTAAACCAAGCTTGAACGGTGCATTCAGGCATCCCTGTTGACAACTGAAGTATTACATTTTACAACACAGTCAGGAAGTTATTCAACCAGAGACAAAATGAAAAAACCATTAGAGCAAACAGAACGGTGAGTTGTGAAGTTTATCTGCAGCACGTAATGGACTTGTACCAAGTTAATGGCCATTACTTTGATAATAAATGTGTTTTTCTGTTGCGCCTGGCTTGTGCCTTGCAGTGACTTTTTTTTTCCAGTGGTCAGGTTCAGGTTTTAGATCAGATTTCCTAATGACTGATGACCACCTGAAATCCAAAACATAAATATAACATGCTAAATGATTTCTGAACATTTGTGACTGAAGCAATGGAGCATGGGATCCTGAGAACTGCAAATTATTCTACATGTGTCCTCCAAATTCAGGCAAAGCACAGCTCCATGTGCATTGGAGGGTCGATACTGACAGATACTGGAATTTACAGGCTGATACCGATATTGGATAAGGACCTCATAAATTTACTTTTTAAAGAAGTGTGACCAAGATGCATAATAGGTAACTGATATAATAACTATGGTAACTGATCTGTTGAGGCAATATTATTAGCTGTGTTGTTGGGTGGGCTCTAATACAGACAACTGTCTCTTCTTCTAATTCCTCTGAGGGTTTTCTAGCAGACTACACACTGCACATGCTGTATTGGCTATCAAGCTTTATATCTCATGCTTTGTTTCCAAGAACTATTACAGAGTTTTGCCAAATTGACCAGAACAGAAATTTCCAGGATAAACACTAAATACTAATCTAAATTCAGAGGACAATTCTACTTACGCTGTCCACATGACTCAGTAGCTTGAATTTTTCTAACCTGCAGCGTCGCCCTATTTGTGAAATTTGGGTCACATTGGACACTAGCAAGAACATGCTGGCATGTAATTGGCCAGACCAGCAAGGGTGGTGTCTGCGATCAAGAGCTGATTGTGCCCATGTGAGAAAACACTCCTCTGATACTTTTTCACCTGGTATGTCGACAGGTGTGAGGTTCTGCGATGTGCAGCAGAACAAGCAGACGGCAGTACTCAAATGCCAGCATTTTGGTCTTAGAGGTATCGATTGTAAATCCATACTAAGCCTTGTGTAGATACTGGCATCAATTCAGGCAGTTCATTTTCAAGACCACTACTTGTGTTAATGAGAGCGAGCCCCCCTGAGAAAAATAGAAAGCGTGATTTTGTGGATGCCAAAAACTGTAATTTCTCAACTATGAATATCATTTTAATAGTGGTATTTTTCACCCCGTTTCCCTTGGCAAAGTAGAAGCGTGACTGAGTATGTCTGTGTCATTTGGCCACGTGGGTGTTTTGGAATAGAGTGCAAGCTTTCACATATCTTGCAGGTTATTTTTTCATTCACTCAACTGTGTCAAGAAAATGATAAAAACACATGCCGTACATCAGTTAGGCTATTATGTTTCTCCCATAGTAAAAATATTTTTGGGAATGGCCCTCCACGGTTCACAATGGATAGCTCCTGAAATGTAAAATGAAGTCATTCTCATCTGCCTGTCATCTTAATGGTAAATAAGACTTTCTGTTCAGCTCAGTTTGTTTTGCATCCACGTTAGTTCCCCCGTCACCATTCATCAAGTAAAAGATTAAGCCACGCTGTATATCATTCCGCTGCATGCTGCATGATGCAGTCCCACACAAGTAGAATCCTTAAAGGACCAGTATGATGGAGTCAATGGGATCTATTGACAAAAATTTAACTTAGAAAAAGCTCTTTATATCTACAGAGGGTCATCCTCAGTGGAGTCCGCCATGTTGCACCAAACGCTGGCTCTAGAGAGCGCCATCACGTTTTTATGTTGAAGAGAAGGCCAGCGTAGGTTCTGCATGCTTGGAAAAGCATGGGGTACTCAGCTAGTTTCAAATAAACCCTGCACACTGGTTCTTAAGGTGGTCATGGTCTGAATGATGATGCAGCAAATGTTAAACTAGCAGAAACATTCATATATTCATACTGGATCTAGTTCATCAACTCAGCTTCATGGCAATGTTATGAACCGTTTGTGGTTAAAGATGTCTGTCCCTTAACATGCAGGCTAGTTAGCTTAGCTTGTGAATATCACTTGCCATTATTGGCAGCACCAGCACACTCACTGGTGTGTTCGTCCCACATTTTTGAAAGGAGAGGGTCCAGCTGCCATTTGCCGTCTCTCTTTCATGGGTCCATTGGTAGTGATGGTAAATGACCAGACTGTCAAAAAGGACTAATTCTGTAATCTCAGCACTCTGTACATTACCCCATGGATCAATCAAGAGAAGAGACCCACAAAGTCATGTAGCGAGTGCTCAAATCACAAAAGGGACGAAGCAACGGCTAACAATGTTGACAGCACCCAACCTGGTTAACTGCAATATGAGTTTAGGTGATTTTACAAAGTACTTTTACTGCATGAAGTAAACATCAGGATTCCTGCATGTAGCTTGGCAGAGTAAACAGCCTGGTGACCTTCAGAGACATTAAATCCCCTAACGGGGCTGCAGTGGTACCATACACTGTCCAACAAACTGAACTGCAGTCATGGCCCCCACATCAGGCTCTCAACAGAAGTCCCTAGCACCGTCCCACACCTGCCAGGGACAGGCCTTCCTGCCGTTTCCTCTTCTCTTCCTCCTCCCACTGGCAGCAGGGCAGGCGGTAATTAATTTCAACATTTTAACTGGGAGGCAAAACGCTAGCGTCCTGGGACTGAGGCGCGTGCCACCAGCCTACATTCTGGATTCAAGGGATTAGGATAATTAGCCCCCGAAAGAGTGGGCAGACAGATGGAGAGAGGAGATGGTGGCACCTCGTGGCCAGGGAGGCTGATCCTTTCTGTTCTTTCCTCTAGTTATGGAAGCAAGGAAGCTGTAAACAATAGTTTTCTAACGGAGAAAGACTAAAAAGGAAAAAAAAAGAAAGAACCTAAACACAAACAGATTGCCAAATACTTTTGCCTCAGGATAATCCATCTGAAATGTCTTTTTTTTCCATACAGCACATTGCTTTGGAAACATTTCAAACTTGACTCCTCTGCTGTGGAAAACTTTCCGCGCTAACTCCACACACACGTGGAGTACACAGGAACACACACATAGAATACACAAGAGTGCGCACATGTGATGTTGTTTGTGATTGTGTGTGTTGGCTTGTATGCACAAATGTAAGAAAGCCCTGCTATTTCTCAAAATGGGTGGCTGCTAATGTGTGTGATGGTTGGCCAGGGTGTTTTGACAGCAGCTCTGCTCTCTGCTCTGCTCAGCCTCCAGGATCCTTCAGTCACTTAATGAAAAAGAGAGTGGACTTGTTGCAAGTCACTGATGCAGAAAACAGATTAACTCAGCTGGGCTGTACTTTCCCAATATCATGTACAACAAAAGCATCAACTGAAGTGGTAGGCATGAAGGGGGAAAGCACAAGAGGGGTCCAGGGCAGGAAGGGGAGTTGGAAAGTATGGCGGATAGACTGGGTACTGGATCCTGGATACATACTGGATATAGTATATACTGTTTATTGGGGTTGGGTGGAATCGATATCAGGATATTAAAATAGTACAACAACCTCATCTCATATGTAAAACATGAAGTTAACACTCATTTTATGAAGTAATAGTTTAGATTGGCTCAGGATCATTCATTGGCATGTAACACAGCATTTATGACCCAAGCAAGTTTTATAATTCCTGTCCTGGGATGGCTCAGGAAAGCACACTCAAAGCAACACACCCAACTGCTCGCCCACAACCTGGTGCCTAATTTCTATTTAAAAATTGCTTCAACTTGAGTTTAACTTGACCCCATGATCCTTTTATGAATTCTGTGGAGTGGAGGGAGGCCCATATTTACTCACAAAGACGTTTGTCCAAAGGAGTTTTACTGAAGGGCACCTTCAATTCCCCATAGCTGAACCTTGAGTTACTCAGCCAGAATCCTCAAGAGGGTTCATCGTGTCACTGCAGCACCTTGGGAGCTTGGCAATGCAGGCATCTATTGATGAAAATTCGTACTTGCATTAAATGATCCACCAGGGGGCAGCGCAATAAGATGTAAATATTGACACACAAGTGCTTATTTAACAATGTAAACATTCACTTGGAGTCACCTGAAGAAAGTAAATGCTCAATGACTAATGTGAGAGTGATGAGAGCGAACCAAATCCAAAACAATCAGCTGAAGGATGCTAAAATTCTCTGTTGCACTGAGGGAACAGCAGAGTCTGATAATAATCCTCTGCGGGTCTATCATTACGAGTGACACCGTTCACATTACACATAGTAATTTGATTCATTGGTAATATAAAATTATGGATTAGAGCAGCTCTAATGTGAGTAGATTAAATTAGATGAACTTGCTGAAAGGTCAGCTTCCTATTTAAAATACTGATATATTGCCCATTCCTTGTATATAAATGATTGAGTATAAGACAGAAGGGATAGTAACACACACACGCCCAGCCGTTGTCTTTACCTTCAAACCCTCTCTTAGCATACTGTTGCAGCATCACTGACAATACTCATGTTTCACACCTCCCAGCATGCCTTAATGATTTCTAGCACTGAGAGCTTCGGCTATGTCTTTCCTCCCCGAGTGTGTTTTGGTGCTTTTCCGCTCTCTCTCTCCTCATGAGAAGCACAAGGAAAAATAAGTGACAGTTAGCTCCGGAGACTCCAGCACAGTGGTGCACTATGTCTGAGGCTGGCATCTGACAGACCGCAATAGGGGGTCTGCAATTGTGAATAGGCTCGACTTGAGAGGGGGGCTGGCAGTGATGGAGGGGAGTAGCAGTACAGTGAAGGCTTTTGACAGGTAGACAGCAGGTGTGAGTAAAAAGGATATACTTGTTCCTGTGCAGAGTGGGCTGCATCACTCCAAGTGCTACTGATCTCATTTTCTTCTCTAATTGGTGGGCTGTTTGTGATACAGTCATGTGGACTGTGACGTGTGGATTGCGGTCAGCCTCTCATGTGTTCTTCCTGTTGCGGTGGTGTGCTTTGTAGATTTCAAGTTGGGCTTTTAAAATGTCATAGTAAGAGTTTGATGTTCAACACTAATTGTGGCAACACCATGCAATAACTCTCAGTCTTTCAACTGTATTGGAAAAAGCAGTGAATGAAAAACTGCCTTTGAGGTCACTTCATTGAAGTGCTACTGTTTCCATTCTGTAGACTTGTGTAATTAGAGTTCACTCCAGAGTTAACAGCTTCACATGAATTAATTCCTGTCCAACTTTACTCTTAATCAAGCTGACCTTCAGTTTGAAATGAATTCATGAGCACGGCAGCTACTTCAGTGTAAAATAGCACTTTATTGTGAGTCTTGAGAATGTGATGTGCATTTGAAAGAGCTGCAAGGATTATGTGTTAACCCATTTACAGTAAGGAAATGTTTCATAGATTAATTGCTCTTTGATTTGTACAATGCTGAACACGTGATGAATATTCACTCTGTTTAAGTGCAAAGTAAATGCTGACCCAAGCGTTTTCCTGTCTTAATTTTGTTTTGCATGACTGCTCTCAAAGGCAAATAAAATCTGCTGTTTGTGTCAGATTTCACACAGTAAGTCTGCAGGAGATATTAAGGCTAAATGTGGGTCACCAGAAGGCGAGAGAGGTGCATGCTGAGTAAGCTTAATTGTTTTCTATCTCTTAAGGTTTGAGGAGGAAGAAGGTAAAACTTCCATGCCTGTGTACACTAGATTTAAGCCAAATAAACTTACAGAAACACTAGATTTTATCAGGACACGTGGCAAAAACATGATCATTTAACATCCTGTGTAACATACCAATCATAAATCTTTTGCAGGGAGATGAACAACATCTAGAGCGCATGCATCATTTTCATATGCTCCAGCCTAAATTTAGTTATGTTCATCTTTTGGGAAATGCATACAGACTGGTTCTTTGTCTTTTACAACAACACCTGGCAGAACAAGATAAACCCTTCAGATTTCTCACAGCAGACCATAGTTTGAAAGAAGAATAATTATGTCCAAATTACCTGGTAAGCAATCATTTAATTCTCCTTGTCACATTGAATAAGGATTAATTTGCAGGCAAATATTACACAATGAATTATTGAATAACTCATCTCCCAAGCCAAATTAATCTTGAGGATTGATGGTGTGGATGTAACCTGTGATCGGAGTAACATATTTCATGAGTCATTGGTGGCGCGCTGCACATTCACAAGGGCATTACCATTACAAGAGATGACTTGATTTCCAGTGACTGTCCCCGTTTGAATCCAGGTTATATAAACAAACAGGCGACGCTGGTTCGGGTGGAAGCCGAATTATGATTGCATAGTCGCTCAGCTTTTTAATTAAGTCTGTTAACGGATTATGACAGTGCCTGAAACATTACGCATCACATGTAATGACTCATGAACGATTCCTTCTGGATTCCCCCAGACACCCGAAATGATTTAGTGCAGCGTCCTTTAAAAGTTGACAGTGAGGCTCCCTTGATGTTTGGGATCTGGACTCAGTGATGCACAGCAGTTATGCAGCTGTACAACTTGATTTTCTGCAGTCTGCCATGCCCCCTCAGAAGACTGTAACAGGATATTATGGACAAGGTAGAGCAGTTCATATTTAAGTTTCTTGAAACATCTTAGCGCTTCGGGCTGTCTCTGCTTTGAATGACAAAATAGGTCCTTGACTGCATCCACTCACTGGCTTTACAGTATCTCTGCTTTCACGTTTCAAGTACTGCCGGTGGAGTGACTGTTACTAAACTAGTGCTGCGTGAAAGTCCTTAAGGAAGCAAGTGTATTACGGTTGTTTCTCTGTGTGCTAGTCTTTCTTCTCGCCACACTATTGGCTCTCTTTAGGCCTGGCGTTATGCTTGCTTTGGTCTCTTGATCCCATGAGCACCCTTGAGATTGGTTAGGCGGATTTAGTAGTTGCCTTCTGGCATATGGCCTTTATTATACTGTGTTAGATTGGCAGAAGAAAACAATTGCACTTTTCTCTCTCTGTGTTGCAGGCTATAGGGCAGGGTCCCACCAAGTTTGAAGGGTGTCAGCAATAAATACCAATAGCATTCACCACCCACAGTACAACCCTGTGCCCTGGAAATTACTTATATATTCGACTAATGCTTTGAGGAGAAATGTTATGATGTCTGGATTAAGTTCCCTGGCAGCATTATTTGAGTATAGGTGGTGCTACGCTTCCTCAATATTCTGATAAAAAATGTAACTGCATCATGTTTCATAAAAACGTATTTGCTGCTGCACATTAGTGTATATAAATGTAATTTTGCTACTGTGGAGTTATTTCTGCATGAGTTCTCCACTTTGTACACACACACCTTTGTCTTGTACATTTACACGTGCGTCTGCAACTTCATCCTGCCTCTTAGTAGCATTGATATTCCTTATTCTATCTTATATTCCTACTAAGTAAAAAAGATCTTAGTTCTCATTCGTTGTCATCCCAATGCATTCTGTATGAACGGGGCAAGCTGCAGCCTCTGCAGTTCAAATAATGGAACAAAAACATACTTGGTTTGACAAGTAACAGCAGCTAAAGAAAGGCTTCAGTGTGAGAAGGGGAAGTGTGGGATTAAAAACGTGACCTTGATTTGACATCAAGCCACAAGCATTGTGGTGGCCAGACAGAAATCGCAGCGTGTGCAGTTATTTTTGAAACCTTTTATTAGCAAGAGCCTCATAAGGAAAGCTGCTAGCCAGGTGGTTTCAGCGGGTAATGAACTTGTCAGCTCTGAGGTTTAAGAGTTTGTTGGCTTTGTCGTTTCTTTTTTTTTCTTTTTTTTTTTTTTTTGTTATTATTCAATTCAGCACCTTGGTCGCTCTTCTCCCCCCGACTGATTTCTCAAGTCTCCGCTTGGCCGCTTGTTTTGCACCAGGAACACATTTTAGCATCTCCCATTGGACCCAAGGTATCGAATTGCCTCTCATTCAAAATAAATAATCTGCTCCCATAATGCTCCTAGTGTGTATTCCCACAAATGCTAAGCAGCCAAAATGCCGTTGTAGCGAGGGGATTTTCTATTCTTTTTCAACAGCCCATCAATAGTATTAGGCCTGCCAGATAAAAGCACTGAGACTTGACTGCATAAGAAGGTGAGGTTAGTATGAGGTATGGATTTGCCTCAGTCCTTTTTCACTTCATTTGAGATTTTGTGCCTTTTTCATTTGGCAGAGGAAAATGCCATCGGCTCAGGTAGCATGCATTGCTCTGCAGCGGGTGAGATGAAGTTTCATGATACCTCGTGTGGCCTTGTGATACTTTGAAGCAAAAAGGACAAAAAGGAGTCAGAGCTATTGACTGTAACTGCCTGATCATGCAGTAATGTTTAACAACACAATGTAGTACGAATTCACTCTGAGGGGGGTTGGAAATAAAGAAATATAATAAAACCTACAATCACATTATAACACTGTCAGCGTTATTGACGAATGGGGTAATTATGGACAATATATTTAAGATGTTACAAGCATGTACAATACATCTAAATGGGCTTTATTGTTATTATTAAATGTCAAGTATCTTTAACGATTATTCTGTATATTTATTTATATATAGAATTGGAATTAGTTGATTAATTAGCAACTTTTTTTGGGGGGGGGGGGGGCTTTTTGCCTTTTATTGTGACAGAGACAAAGACAGCTGAAGACATGACAGGAAAGAGGGCAGAGAGGGGACGACAGCACTGAGCTATAGGGGCACCCCTAATAAGCAACTATTTTGATAAGTTATAGATCTTTTAATCAACTTTTTTAGGATGCATCATTATTGTTATATCATTCCAAACTGAATACATTTGGGTTTTGGACTGTTGGTCGGACATAACAAGGTGTTTGATGATAATTTGATGATCACCCATAGCACTAGAGATTAGTGAACGATTAATTTGTCACTTTATAGACCAAACAAATGAGCAAAGAGAATAATCAACAGAAATTAAATAATGCAAAATAATTATTAGTCGCAACCCTATTCACATCCCTCATCCTGCCTTTTAAACATCTCCAAGCTGAATTTACTGTGTATGGAATTAAAAAAAGATGGTGGCTCAGATGAAAAACAGAAGCGACATTGTTATCACAAATGATGGACAGCCCTAAGTGAGCACTTAGACAAGGTCAGGAACGTAATAAGGCTTCGGAGCAAAGTAAAATTCATAGTATTGAGCCAGGTTTATTAAAAGTTATCATGTTCATGTTCCAAAAATGATGAGAGAATATTTACAGCTCCTGCAGTTGCTTGTCATAAGTGATTGCTTCACTTGACCTTGCTCAGCTGGAGTGACAGCGATTTAAATTATTCAACAAACATTTGAATGGCACATAAACATCCATCCATCCATTTTCTTTCGCTTATCCGGGGTCGCAGAGGCAGCAGGCTAATCCAGACGTCCCTCTACCCAGCAAACGTTTTCCAGCTCCTCCTGCGGGATCCTGCGGTGTTCCCAGGCCAGATGCGATATATAATCCCTTCAGCATGTTCTGGGGCTGCCCTGGGGTGTCATACCAGTTGGACGTGCCCGGAAAACCTCCGAGGGGAGACGCCCAGGAGGCATCCTGATCAGCCACCTCAGCTGGCAGTGGCTCTACTCCGAGCTCCCTGCGGATGTCTCCTCACCCTGTCTTTAAGGGTGAGCCCAGCCACCCTGTGGAGGGAACTCATTTCAGCCGCTGCTCTCCGATCTCATTCTTTCAGGCACTAACCAAAGCGCGTACCCATAGGTGAGGGTTGGGATATTGATTGACTGGGAAATCGACAGCTTTGCCTTCCGGCTCAGCTCTCTCACCTCAACAATGGTCTGGAACTTACTGCTGACGCCAGTGAACAACCTTTCTAAATGTACATCTCATAGTAAATATATTCCACATCCAGTTTCCAGTTTTCTGAGGTCTGATTGTAAATCATTATTCCACTTCTGTCAGGTTGGTATTTCCGCTGCGTTTTCCAAGTGAATGACTAGACACGATGCACCGCCTGTTATACAGGCGATTCACAAGCTGCACACATGTTATGTGTTCTTTCAACAGCAAAGTGTTGGCTGATTGTCAGTACTCCACACGGAGCTGCTTTAGCGGGGTGCCATGTCCATGTCAGGGATCAAAGCAAGCAGTGAAGACAAGTTATGCTGTGCAGCGTGTGTGACCATCACTCAGAGGGCGAGGGTGGAGGAAGCGATGTGAAGAAATAAGTTGTTGCGGCGGTTGGAAGATGTCGGCAAAGACCCAGTAGGATTCCAGCCCTCGACTCGGTCTCTCAAATGTTATGTGTGTTAATTTGCAAAGTTCAGTCAGATAAGGATGGACATCAGCGGAAAAACAGGGGAACACTTCCAACAGAAAGAGGGGTTTGTCAAGTCAGTATGACCTTCATAAATATGTCAGACAAGGTTGTTTTGAAACATGAGCTGCTTGGGAAAAAAAGGCTTTTGAATTATTGTTTTGGGAAGATGAACTGTCTTCAATCCCGGATAACTTCAGTGACCTTCAGGCGAGAATTTGATATGTGATGTATTAAAAAAAATTTGAAGGGGTTTCCGTGTGTATGACGTAGAGATAAATACATGGGATGCTAAAAGACTATAAAGCATTAAGTACAGCATCTCACTTTCAAGGACACATTCAGCTGACAATCTGATATTTTTGGTGTATTTAATACAGGAAAACAAATAAAAATCTTAAGTATTTTCCACAGCGTTGCCTTAGGACTTTATCAGTGCCCGTGTAATGAAACACATGCTTAATGGGTTTGTTTAAAATGTCCTAATGGTGTTCTTGGTCTGTGTCCAAAAATACTCAGAAAGGCAATACAGGAATAATTTAGACATTTAACTTTAGGCCGTATATTTTTGTCAAGGGCACTGATCTCATTAGAATTATTCTCTTATGCCACTGACTGACGTTTCTTTCTGTGCTCTGGCTTTTTGACTCACATGTGTTTCTTTGATTTCGATTCCACCGCGATCGATGGTGCGAGGGAACTTGGCACTATGAACAAAGATCAGTGATGAGACTCGTTGCACCTGTCAGAGTTGACCAGATCAGGTAATGAGGAAAGTCCCTCAGGATGTTAACGAAGCCATTAAGCACTCGTGTGTGAAACTGCGAGGAAGCCGGCGTGTTAAATCGTAGGGGCCAAATTAAAATTCACTGCACATGGCACTGAAATGTAAATATCCTGCCTTTGCGAGGATGAGCTGGCCTCCTTCTCCGTGCTCTAATCGGCTTTGAAAAGACGGTGCAAAGTGCTGAGGAATAATGCTTGTGCTCTGTGATAAAACAGGCAGCTTTTATTATAAACCTACAATAGTCAAGCCATGTTTGAAAAAGAACTAGAATATAAGCTGTGCGCATTTTGTTCTCCACACTAAGAATAAATGGCTCTCAGTCAGAACACGGCGTGGATGCAACAGTGTTATCACACGGTGTCTCTTGTCTTATCATTAGTTTCATTGTCTTAACATCAGAACAGCTCTGACGTGTTGGAAGCTGTAGATTGATATGTTGATTTTAACAAGCAGGTTGTGAAACAGAGATCATCTCTATCTGCGTGATTCAAGCACAGACCTATCTTGCCTTATCTGTTCCATGAAACTACATAGCTGGCTGTGAGTAGTGTGTTTACAAGAGAGGCTTCATGTAGGCTGTCAATCACATTAATGCAGTCAAACATGTTTATTTACATACAGTCATGAGGGAACGTGCTTTGAAGTTGATCGTGCGGGCTATTTTTTTTTTTTTTTTTTTTCGCAGTCTGGGGCTTTTAATATGATGGATTTTTACAGCAGTGTCTTAAAATGAAAAGTCCTCCTGTTGTAACTTAAATTTAGATTTCTATGAATGTCGATTTTCGTTCAGAAGGTATCAGTTAATGTCCCTCGGTTGACTGGTCCCCGACATTCATTGCTCCATGCTCTCGGCTAATCCTCATGAGTACATGGCCCTTCTACGTGCCCTGAGGGGAGTAATCTCCCTCCTCATACCACCAGAAAAGTTGGAGAACGTGGATAAAAACGAGCGCCCAGGGCTTCAGTTCAGATTGGTCTTGTTCCAGGGGATGTGAACGCTCCCGCAGACACAGTGAATTTCCATTTGAGTGCCTCCTGTTCCAGAAACTAGCCAGAGGTGTCCCAAATGATCCGACCTGCACCTCCCCCTCATTTGTCTACATTAACTTTGCATGTGTGGTCCGTCCAATAATAAGTGGGGCAGATTTATATTTAGCCACGTCTGCAATGACTTTGAAAAAAAGGGTGACTCTTGTCTTCAGACCCTTATCGACCTCTCAGCTCAAGGCCCTTGTTCGCCTCTATAACGGATATTTGAGCTGTATTTTAATGTTGATATTAATCAAGTTTATTGCAAATATTGAAATATCTGTTTGTCGTTATTTGGGTTACAATCAAGCTCTATGTGGTGTTTCAGTCTTGCAGTCGCAACTGCAATAACAGCCTGTCTGAGATGTTTACTGCCTTTTACAAAAGTAAGACAGGAGATCATAAAAAGATACTTATGTCCTGTTTTCATTACGCCTTTGGCAAAAGACACTAATTTCTGTGGGTGGGGGACGATAATAGCACTGTCAAAGAGTTTTATACGTAGCTGAACTCAAACTCTTGTTCTAATTATGTTAAGCATTAAAGCAACTAAGTGGTTGTCAAAACTGCACGGTAATAAGGTGGCCTAAATTAAACAATGTCTTTCCATTTTAGTATGGACTTTGAAGCAGCTTGCAGGGATAAACACAAGCCTTGATATTAATTGCACCTTCAGTTGTAAAATCAATGTCAATTACGCCACATGGTTTTTTTGTGACTCACAGTAGTTATCTAACCTTTCACATCCAACTGTGCTGCTTTAACCCTCAGGATAAGTCAATTGGTCGGCAACAGGTTTGTGACAGTAAAATTAAAAGGTCCTTCCAAAGTACTACTAATGAAAATGAAGCCCTGGAGCCCCCAAGTGACTCGTCACAAGGAATGTGAACATAAAACTCGACGGTGAAGCCTTGAGGTGGAAGAATATTACACTCAGCCTTCAGTGCCGCCGTTTCACTGACACTCATCACAATGCATTGATCGCAACATAAAATGCAAGATGCAGTAATGAATGAATCAAAGACTTCAAAGTGGTGCTTCAAATTATTCTTCACAATAAATTCTTTTTAAGGAACTTCAGACTTTAATTATTGGCTGTTACTGACTGGAACGACGAACTAAGAGAAGAAGATGTTAAACTTCTGAAGGCTGAGTGAGAATAAAAAGTGATGTTTGGCGAGTGTGTTTCGAATGGAACAGTGAACAGATTGAAAACCGTCCTGCATTAAGAGACGCAAGCGGCTGTGCTGTGGGGTCATGTTAATGCAGATATGAGCCAGACGATGGCCAGTAAGTAGCAGAGGCATTACGCTGACTCGTCTAGATCAGCGGTCCCCAACCAGAGGTCCGCGGGCCATTTGGTACCGGGCCGCACAGAGAGACTGAACAAAAAATATTTTATTGATTGCAACAACAAAACTACTGGGTTAGGTTTAGGAAAATATCAGTTTGGGTCTGTCAGTGTTCACTTAGGGTTTCACATGGGTCACAAACAGCATCTTTCTGGCAGAAAGGCCTGAATGCAGATGCTTCACAGTATATAGTTTCACAAATCTATGGATACCATCTCGATATGACTCCTTATTCGACACCAAAACACAGCAAATATACTCTAATCATGGGAGAAAAGTTGTTACAACTATGGAAAGTCATCACAGCAACAGTCATTTTATCCTCTGTCCCTCGGAAACATCTGTTCATGCTTCAGTGTAATCTACCAGGAAGGTGAGCTTGCATGTATTTAATTGGGCAGAGCAGCACTTTGCTGTATATCCTCACAATACAATGCAGAGAAAGTGGAGCCAGGTTCTTCTTTTATCAAATCTGAGTGTTTTTCTTTTTTATTCTCGTGGGGTTTTTTTTTTTTTTTTTGCCAAAGCCCTTTGTGGTGGCACCCCTGCTGTGTCAACGCAGTGGTCTCACTGGAATGAAGCAAGGTGCTACATTTTTCTGTCTGTATGAGCATGGCCTTACTCTGCTGAGATCCTCAGCGTAATCTCAGTGTTTTGCTTGCCTGGCAGATAGAGCCCATTTTGGGGGCGGTGGCTAGGAAAAGGGACATAGCCGAGTGTTTTCGGTGACAACCTATACTTTCAGACCAATCTTAAACAAACAATACTCCGCTGTCCTGCAAAGACCATTGTTTAGTGTCTACTTGATGGTTTGTCACTTTGTTTTTTTGCACATTGTGAGGATTTGAGTGCATAGAGGGAAGACTAAAATGTTTCGTGCTTCAAACTGTGCTTTCGTTTGAAGACTAGGGGAAAGCCCACAGTCATTAGTTGCTTGCAAAAATAGTTCTGCCAGTTTCTGAGAACATACTGTAATTAGTCTTATCAAGCATAATAATGGTCTGTCACTTTTCCGTCACGTTTTGTTTTGTTTTCTCAGTGTTGTCGGACAAATAATGTTATGTCATGCATGAATTGTTTATTTGATTGGCATTTTCTTCCATTCATGATGAAAAACAGTGACGTCACTTCCACTGTGGACGGAGGTGCTTGAAAGTTTCCACACATGCAACAGAGAGCCAGCAGGTTTCTACACTGCGTGATTTACTGTTGCAAGGTCCGTTTTATAGAAATGTTTGAGCACTTATGCAATTTTCAGACATGAATATTATTGATAATATTAGGGTATGTTGAGAGTATGCATGGCCCACAGCAGCATAATATGAGGCTTCACAGCTGGCATGTGTGAGCGAGGCACAGTGACATGTTGCTGTGAGGTTAAAGAGATTAATTTGAGTTAATTAGCCAGATTAGACTTTCAATTGTAGTATATATCCAACTTGGAAATGTGGGTTCAAAATATACATTAGAGGCATTTTATTGATAAAGACAAAACATACACAGCAGAGTGTGAGCACTGTACTTTCAAAGACAGAGAGTCAGAAGAGGCCGTCATAGCGTAGCTGGTGAGTAAGCTTGTTTGGGGTCATCAAATTGCTTATTGGCAAATGTAGCCAAGGATAAATATTTAACTGCATCCTGTATTTTTCTTTATGTAAGTCCACTTCGGAGTCCACAAACAGGCATTACCGAAGGTGCACCTTCCATAGCTGTTATTTATGTGCTGTGTGGAGCTTTTTCCTGCTGTTGGCCACCTTTATGTCCCACCATGACAAAGTGCCAAGGCTGCAGGTCTGCATATTTTCTGCCACCATATGTGGACAAAGAAGGTGGCAGCGGGTGAGGAGATAGATGGGGAAGGGACGGTGATGGACACAGGTAGCTTGGCACAGCTCAGAGCCCCCGTCCACCTGGCATTAGTTACCATTGTCTCGCTCCCTGTTTTCCTGGCACAGCCTTTGATTGAACTGGCGGTGAGGTGAGGATTTGGCATAGGGAGGGTTTTACCTCCGTGATAACAATAGGCTACAGACGGGGGAGGTGGCTGTTTGTATCAAGCATTGTGAAACAGGATTGTCTAATGAAGGTTCACTGTGCATTGTGCAAGGTTTCTGGAAAGGGATTTGTGGTTTGTAAAAGGGCATCTGAGTCCCGCTGCTTGGTTTGGCTAATCAATTCTGTGTCCTCGCTGAGTTGTCCCACAATTGTCCTCATACAGTAGGAGGCAGTTTCTCTTTACTGGAGGATCTAATTGACACAGTTTTTATAGCATACAGGGAGAAAGATACACCCATTATTTCTAGTTTGGTTTAAAAGAAAAAAAAAAAGAAGGTATTTTCATTGCAAGCACGCCCCGACACCCCTAATCATGACCGGGGTGCCCTGTATGGTGCAGAGCACAGGCTCCCACCCTGACAGATTATCCGGTGTGAATGTTTGGGAATGATAATGAGATCAAAACACCTCACTAAGCTGGGAAGAGAGGGTGGAGACTGGAGAGGGAGAGGGAGAGAGGGAAAGCGAGCAGGGGAGAGGTTGAGCGATAGCTGCGATAAATTGCAGAAGCAGAACCACTTGAGCATAAAATTAGATTTTACAAATGTGTTGTTACCTGACAGTCCTCTGACAGAGGAGATATCACAACATTATAGGGCTGCATGAGTACTACTAATCGTATCAAATAAATAAGAATGCCTCTCAGCTGTGATGGAGCTGGATGGAGATTCAATGTGGACAGTGAGTTAGAGGGAGAAATAACATAATTAAAACAGCCTTTCTCATTATGGACTCAAACATTAGAAGCCCAAATTCAATTTATATGATAATACATTATGCTCTGTAAAGGCTGTGCACATTACGACACATTTGTCTAAATGCAGTGACACTTAAAACGCCGTCCCTGGCTGTTGATTTCACGTTTTGAAGAGAAGCTTTCGCAATAAACTGTTTTCTAATGTCCTTTATATTTCTCTCCTAGATGTGCATTTCTGTAGTGTTTATAATGCTGTAAAGCTTCAGAACAGTCAGAGTGGGTCAAGGACACTTCAGCAGGACAAATACTTGATGCTAACTTGGCTGCGAGACGCTCCCGCTGCTATCAATAACCGCTACGTGGTATCGATAAGGATCTCTTTGCTTTGGATCCTGTAAGACAGGAAAACTATCCGAGGATACATTAAGGCTGACAGCGGTTGGAAGGAGCAACTCATATAACAAAGCATACATTGACTACATGCACAACTCGTCAAAGTAAGAAACATCAACAGCCATTCTACATAACGGTTTGCTATGAGGCTGAGCTTTTCAGGAAACAATTCTTTGCCATGTTGCTGGTGGTACAAATAGTAAGTTAAATACATCATTAAGAGAACAATGAATCAGTCTGAATGATGAATGGAAGCTCTAATTCCAGTCGGCTTAGCAGAGAGACAGCGTGTGTGAGAGACAAGCCACTGTGGCAAGCTTTATCTACAGTAAGCTCCAAAAAGAAATACATTAGTGTGTGTGTGTGCGTGTGTGTGTGAACCTGCTGCATATGTGTTGCACTGAGAATAAATATACAGGGGGTTTTATTCCCCGAGGTGCTAAATCTACGGGGAACTATTTTACCTGATGTTTATTGCTTGAGATTTCAAATAGATAATGATGGCTATACCTGTTATAGTGCAATGGTCTTCACACTAATAACGTCAGGAATAATCTGTTGTGAGACACTTTGATGTCTGTAGTTTCGCAGCAGCTGGTGTCATGTTTTTTTTAAATGTTGAATCTGGCATTTGGAATAAGTTTTTCACATACTACGCGAGCGCCATCAGTCATTTAAACTTTCTTGAATTTAGACCAGATGCTGCTTTTTCAAATCCTGATAGATTTTTTTTTGTGTATTTGGCGTATGTGTCAAACAGCTTTAAAAGCTAAACTGGATGTGTATTTTTTTTTTTTTAATTTGAGGCTGGGAGGTGTCATAAAATGGTGATTTAAATTTTATGCTTGTGCCACTATCAAAAATTATGTTAAGGCCACTGTTTCATGTGTTTATACTCCTTTAAGTCTAGATTAGATATTGTGGATATCAATTAGATGGCACAAGTCAAAATGTCCATTTTTCATCGTACACTTGTCCAAAACGTTGTTGAGAAGCTGTAAATGTAACTGCTCAGCCCCTCTCTGTGAAGTCCTTTTAGTTTTCTCACCAGAACTCTGGTGCAAAATGCCTCAGTGATCCATTCAATGTCAAGGTTGTGAATAATAATAATAAGCAAAGTAACTTATAACACTTTTCCTTACTGCCGTGGTTCAAGTTGCTAATATTGAGGGCCATTTGTCACGGCCAATTTGACTTTTAATATTCCTATTCAGGATTCATGAGCCCATTTGCCCGTTAGCCCAGTAATGTCGGGTCTTAGTTGAATTAAATGAGACTATTGGTATCAGTTGAAGTAATCAGTTGCTATATTAGCTGTATTTACCAGGTATCAGTAAATAGTTACACATTTATTAAGTCTTAATATACTAAAGTAAACCAATAATAGTTAACAAGTTGAATGAAAACTGGTGGAAACTGATATATGTCGATTTTAAATTTGAAAAGACGTTATCATATGATTATATGGCAGAGTGCTGTTAACATTTGTCATTGTAAGCAGTGTTGTTACAGTATGTTCCCACTACCCATTGACATTTGAATGTGTCACTGTTAAAGCATAATTGCTATGCTGGGGAAGACAAATTCCGATGTACAACTGTGTTTACGGATTGATGTAACAGTTTATTTATTTTAGCAGGGATTAAATGGGCATTAATAAGAGCTTAACATAATGTCATTGCTGACTGGAGTTGTTGTGGCTTGAATGACGGCTGCACATTAGCTGCCATTACACTTAACTGGAGGCTTCATTCTTCTATTTCTGCTCATTTTATTGCTTGAGCTAGAACATTCTTTATCTTGCATATGTAACATAAGCATCCAAAGCCCTCTCGGCTTTTTAACTAAATATGACCTCTTCAGAAAAGCACATCTGATTCATTTACTACAAGAGTCGACAAGAGTCTCCTTTTGATCCTCGTCTTTTTAGTCTTATGTCTGTAAACATATACCAGTGAGAATAAGGTTAAAACATGTCAAAGTGATACCTTGTATTTCATTTCTTAATGTGTTTTTTGTTGTTTTATTTGGCTTAAACCAACGGTATATGCTTTCGGTACTTCAGCGCTGACCTGTGTATGGCAGCACTGCAAGAGGAGCACACACACAAATATGTAATTAAAATTAAATGATTCATGTCATTTAAAAGGTCATTTTACTCTGTTGATATTCATTTGTGGCATTTTGCAATTAACATGTGTGCAAACATTAGCATGTCAGCACAGACGTGTCAGTGGCTGTCACCCTTATCACACCTTTAACCAATATCAGCAGCTCAGAGACGCTCAGAGTCCAGCAGGTTAACACTTTGATTGAGCCAATAACAAAGCCTGGTGGGTTCGGTTGTCTGTCACTAGTCTACATATACCACACTGAGATACAGTTTATCACACAACCTAATGGCCAGAGTGGTAGCAACATAAGTGCAATTTGCATTCATTTTTCCCACAGACAGTGTAAGGTGACTCCCAGTCGGAGCACTTCAGTGGCTCGGATGGGCACTGAACCGTGTTAGAAAGTATCTGACTGTACTTTGAAATAGAGGTTAAGTACAACTCCCAACGTGCAAGAATCATTCAATCACCTCGATCAAAACTCTGCGACGTGCATTGCTAACAGAGGCTAACGATGGCGGCGATGAGAAAGCTGATTGTACAATCTGTGTGGTAGAATTTGTTCATGCAATATCCCCCTAACAATTTTTGGAAGGTCATGTGTCCCCGATACCTTTGCAATAACAGGATATTTAACCGGCAATAACAGGATGCCTAAGAGTACATGTCCTACGCAATGTTCTGGTCATGGCTAAATAACAGGAAATCTCGCCTAAGGTGAACTAATGTGAGCCACTGTAAATGATTTCGGCTGGGCATCATCCCAATTTAAGTAGGTGTCGGTCACGTCAACACAGAAGCCCAGTGTGGGTGTATGCATGAACAACTCTATTGAACATCTGTATGCGAGCTCTGGCTGTCTCTGCTGCTCCTTGTTGTCAGTGTCATTTCTCTGCACAACACCTGCAGCTTAAATCAATTCAGTTCAAAATTTTGGGTCAATTTTGGATGAATTTAGCAACTCTGGTGCTGTTTTGTTCTGGCCTCTTCTCTATGGCAACGGAGGCTGAGGCTCATGGGTAGTGCAGCCCTTTGACCTGTTCCTCACAACATGATTTCTCAGAAATGAAGTTTGAATAATCTAAACTGGTGCCCGTAACATAAACATATATGATGGTTACATCATCCAGGAGAGTCCTGTGTGTCTATGTGAAGTAATATTGAAGATATTGTTGAAAGAAAAAAAAGAAAGAAACGGGAAAAAGAAAAAACAGCGGCTCCTCCGAATACACAACCCCATATGTAAGTGTTATTTCTACGTGCATGCGTCATATGTGTTCACCTGTATTGTTCCTCTAATGGGAAGATTTAAACATTAATTTGTTCAGATTTTAAATAATTAGCTTAGCAGACTATCCACTGGACTAATTAATTATCCGTTCATCCGTGCTCCTTTCTTCCTGATCGGGGTTATACGCGCTGATTGGAGCATCAGGAGGCAGACATGGAAACAGCCTGAACAGGTCACTGATCCTCTGCAGCACAGTAACACATAGACAAACACATTCACACCAACACCTACGGGGAATTCAAGGGTCTTAGATTCACATGACCTGCATGTGTTTGAACTGAGGAAACAAGCAGTGGGGAACCAAAGCGCATGTGGGAAGAAGAACCACAGCTAAGATCAAACCAAGAACCTTCGTGCTGTGAGGTGACTTTGCTAACTAATGAGCCAACATGCTGCCAGACATCATTAATTAAGCAGCACCGTTAATTTCCTCCCATGATTCTTATCATTGATTAAATGTAACAGATTCCTGGTCTGCTTTTTTTTTGCTACATGTGGTACAAAACGCAGTATTGGCCAGCTTAACCACTGGTCTCGCTATTGTATAACAGTCCCAAGTGTTGTGTTGTTACCCATAATTACGGAGGAGCATATTCTTCCCAAAATTGGCTGCATTTCCGAATGTTCATGGTGGTTTGTGCGTGTGCTTTGTGCTGGTCATTGTTTGCTGCCATCATTGTGAAACTGAGTGCTGTTGCACATCCAGGGAGACAGGAAGCTATTCACAGGGAGATTGGGAATCCCACCAGTGAAAAGAAAGCACAAAAGAGCAGCACTCAGAAATGCAGTGGGCGAGCACACATGTATCCAAGAGCATAATGAGCTAGTTTCATTGTTGGGCTTCTGCAATGGTTTGTCTGGCAGCAAGGACTTTTTTTTAACAAGCTCAATGTATCATAGGATGGAGGGCAATAAAAAATAACATATGCATGTACTCCTTCTACCTGTTGACCTACCTAATGGGTTGTGGACCTATATTGTATTTAAAAGCTTAGAATTATTATCCATGTTCAGGGGGGTGGGGGGTGCTCGAGCTTGTGGTCATTTTATCAGATATATTTTAGCCAATCACATTTTTTTTTTTTTTTAAATAAGGTTTTAGTTGACTGAAAGTTTGGGCATAATCATTATTCATCAGCCTCATTGAAACAAGAATGGGTTCAAATATCACCTCCTTTCTTTAGCCCAAGCTCTGTTGTTGTCATCATTACCTTTAACTTGATTTCTGTAAAATAGTTGATGTAAGTTACTCTGAGTGTGCTCATCGTGTGCTGTCAGTTTAGTCTGATACGATGCACCGGAGATGTGCTGCATTGACAAAATAAGTCTATAATATGCCATCTGCTCGATTTTGTCAACAAAAGTATAGTCACAGTAAGTATATAATGATGCTGACTCGTCATTGTTTCACCTTTGTAATGGAAAAAAGGTCACTTTTTACTTGGAGCTATGGAAAAGTATCTTCATTAAACATGATGTCCCATTTGTCGCTGATTTCAGCTAAAACAGCCTGCAGGAAAATCAGTCCGGTTTCCAACCAGCCAAAACATGGGGTTACACAGGTTAAGATGGACAAGTCAGGTAATGAAATCATGTTCCATGTTGTTGTGAAGCTGGTCGCAACTACAAGGTCAGATTCTTGCTTAGCAGAAAATATCAGAGAGGTCATTGATCTTGCCTGTCTTCTCCACAAATTTCATGTTGAACAAGGGCAATGGAATCACAGTTCTTGCCTTTAAAGAGAGGATATACCAAAAAACGGCCTTGCCTCGCTTTTAAATTGTAAGTACTGCATTTATTTTGAGTATGCATATTGTTGGAAGGAAGGAATGAAAACTAGGACGTGAGAAGGGATTTTCAGTTAAAAATCAAAACCTTGATTGATTCCCAGAGACAATGGATGCTTATTTGGCAATGTTGGTGCGTGATTCCTGTCAGGACAGGGACAAACACATTTGGTAACACTTTATATTAAGCTACACATATTCACCATCAAGTAGTTGCTTATTAGCATGCATATGAATGGGATTATAAGCACTTATTAATGCCTCATTCTCCAGGACCACAATCTACAATGACCTAAGAGTTTTCCTTTAGTATCCTCCAAATTACTGCTTACTGATAGTAAATAAAGAAGTCATTTTACATGATTTACCATCATAATAACCTAAACCTTAAGAACCCCGACCCCCAACCAATAAATAATTATTCATTAGAAAGCAATAATGCTAATGAAGCAGCTAGTTGATGGTAAACATGTGTACATTAATATAAATGTCTATTTTCTTTCATTACATTACAAAAAAACATGACGTCTACAATCTTGGATGTCAGCCCAAGAATCCTAGTTGACAATGAATCATAGTTATAAAACCTACCACACAGCTGCTTTGAGATCGAGTTAAATTAAACACTGCCTACATTCAGTTGAGATAAACACTTAATTCAGTAATGGAAGAAAAGTGCAACATGTTTCTCCAACTGTCAGTAACTTCATAGGTCTCATACAGCAGGAATAAAATCTCCTCACTGACATCAGAAAATCAGTATGTTTGTACCAAAGCAGAACTTGGCAGCGTTAAACACAAATTGACTTCCAAACTGGGCAAAGTATCTATGTAACATATGTATATATGTAACATAATGTTGTAAAAGTCATCAAATCAAACAACAGAAATAGAGAAAACAAGCCTGGCCTCATGCTATTTTAATGTTGCTTTGTTTTGGCAGACTGTCATTCTGTCACTCAGATCACACTCTTTGAAGTCTGTAAATGCAGGAGATGTTAAAAATAAGTATTTCCAGTGGTACCCTGATGATTCCAGCCTAACCAACGAAGCTGGCTCACAGGCAGTGTGCCACCACGTAACAGCAGAGGGTGTGTTGATGCTTGTGCACTTGCCCACGTTGTGTGCGGGTACATAACATGTAGGGCTTTCATGCTACAACATGGATTTTTGCAAGGGCATGCATAGCTGAAATGTGAAACCTGTGATTTTGACTCGGCACAGCATGTCTCTGTCGGCTCCTTAAGGCCTCGCAGACCTCTCTGCACTCCCAGCTCCTGTTTAAGAATAACATCCAGCTTAATTCTCATTCACACCACAGATCACCGAAGGCTGTCATTTACATGCAGGCCAAATATTTTATTTATTAGCTTAAATAATAACAGTTTTGCACTTGTAATTGGCACTTTGGGCACATTAGTTGAACTGGTTTTAAATCTGTCTGAATGTGTGTTTTTGTTCCCGTATCACTATTTAGCATTTGATGAGCTATTACCTTGGTACCAGGTTCACTGCACTCATATATTGTGTCTTTGTACTTTCATGACGTCTTTGCGTTGTGCGGCTAGATCTACAAATAGAGGAATCTTAATACATGTGATAATATTAATGATAATGCTGGCCTGTATTTAGGATGGACAATTTGTCTCCACCTCCTTCCATTATGCAAAAGTTAAGCCAAAATATCTCGCATGCAATCTTATGCTGGTGACATCATTTGGAGTCAGAGTTTGCACAGTAGTGACGGGAGTGTCCGTAACGATGTCCCAGCTCAATCGCAACCATGCAAGAGCTGTCAATCATGACATCATATCCCCTTTTTTTTTTGGATCAAATCATTGATTAAATGCAAACTTGTCAGAAGAAATGAACACTTCAGCATACATCAGTGTGATAAGAACTATGTAAAATTACAGTTGTGTACTTTGATTTTTGTCCCATCCGCTCACATGTAGGGAGCCAGGTTTGTGACCTATACTGCATCCAGCCACCAGGGGGCGATTGACATGTTTTGGTTGGGATGAGGTTTATCAGCTCTAGACGCAGGCTTGTTATTTTAGGTAACGCTACTGGAGCCTTCCAGCAAAACCAGCAGTGCAGATTTGGTGAGAAATTAGGAATTGCTTCTGCACAGTGTAGCATAACAGTGTAACATTTCATTATATTTGACACTGCCACTGCTAGTTGTCTCTGCTGTCCATATTAATATTTCCGTTCAGTTTGGGTGTTCTGGTGTCTGCAGCTTTAGACTTGAATTTGAATCGTCCTCTCTTCACATACATCAGCCTGTGGCTTTTGAATGCAGCTGATCCACAAACTCCTCAAAGGACAAATTATGGAAACAGCTACAATTAGTGGCTGATTTATATATTGTGGTAGGACCTTGGAGACTAATTAAAGGCCTTTGTGTTCTTGTCTACTGGAGACATGCTAATTTGAAGCCTTTTGACTGAGATTCACAAGAACAAGGCTGAAATTCATGCATCTCAATTTGCACGCGCCCACTGCCATAACGAACATTCAGTGTAGTTGTTGAAATGGGAACTTGTAAACATGCTCCATAATATTCGTATCTCTACATCATTAGTGTAGATTTTGTGTGATGCCGAGAAGAACTGCTTATCCCTTATTCGATGGAGTTGCGGGAGCTTTTGTGCATGAAGCTTTGCTACTGTGCTCGTTGCAGAATTCTGAGAACGGCAAAGCAGGATCCGTAGGATTTTCCTCCCAAGGAGCAGGTTTCCCTCTGTTTATTAAATTTGTTAAAGTGCTTCTGAGCAATGCACATTTTATCCTCTTAACAGTCAAATTACTATATACTCCAGCAATTACTTAATGTACTCTAATGAGATTTCCCCATGAAATGGAAGGATTCATTTATTTTAATGTGGCGCATTCCACCGGGCGGTTTATGCATCACGTCCCCTTCACAATCCAGGGAGGCTTTGAGTCATAAATAGTAAGATGAGCTTGGCTTCCAGAATTGCCGCTCTGCCCTCAGCAACAGCAGATATGTGACTCTGTGACCCAGCACTGAGAGTCCGTTCAGGTGCATCAGCAGGTCACAGGTGCTATTTCGAAGCTCAGCTCTCTGCAAGCAGGTTTGCTCTAGGATTAGCGAAGTAATACTGGAGTGGCAGGTAGTATATGTGTGCAAGGCCATGGGAGTGCAAACACAAGCAACCTGCCAAAACACTGAAATCAAGTAAAACAAAAGAGTTTTGTGCTCTTTAAATCCCATTGGGCCACATTAAATTTAAGCATTTTTGGTTTTTACTATGTCCTTTATTATATGAAACCAGTAACAGGTTGGATAATGTACTGGGTGGTAAAATGTGCTGAACTCAACATTTTTTAAAAAGATTTCAAGTATTGAAATCCTTCAATTGAAGGAAAAACATATAAATCTTGAGTGAAATGTAACAAAAGCTCAGTTTTCTACAACAAAATTAGATTAGATCGAGCAAACATGCCAACTTCTCATTGCTTGTGCTTCTTAAATGGGACGACTTTCTGCTTTTGGTTATGTTTGTTAAGTCGGATATCTGTCGGTCGTAGAGTGTTTGACAAAGCAAGCAGTGAGAAGACTTCATCTTGGAAAATTCTAAATAATCAACAAATTAACAGACCATGAAAACAGTCCTAAAAATGACAAAAAAAAGCCCTAAAAGCAAGTGATTTATTAAAGCTTGTTCAGCGTTGACGCTGGAATGGCTGCAGCTTGACTAATAAATGCACTTAATTAAACCAGCAAAACCAAAAAAACGCCATGAAGTCTTCAAGTTTCCCTGATGGAACTGGAGCCGACAAAGAGGCTGAAACTGATTATTATTAACACGTAAAGACAGATCTGACTCAAAAATCAACTTCAACGCGCATTAACAGGCAGCAGAAATAGCTTTAAGGCTCTCTCCTGTGGTGATTTAGTGTTTGGAAAAAGCAGGTTTCAGAAGGTTGCCTCTATAGCTGCTCTTAAAAGTCAAACTTAAGTAAAGACATTTGTAACTTTTGATGACAGTGAACTTTTTTTATTCCAGAATTGACAGAGAATGGCAGAGACGTTTTGCTTTGTTATTGAAATGGATAATATGATGAGAGTGGAGGTGGAGGAGCCGGTCTCTCCGTAAGCTGATGCTCCTACAGGCATCTTTTAAGAAGCTGTCTAAACTGTCTTCTTAAAGGCTGCAGCTGAGCCACAAAGACACTTTGTTGTCTTACATTTGACAGTACATGTAATGTTTGTTACTTTGCCAATTACACACAAATAGTGGAACTTAGACTATTTTAATATGAGGACATGACAGTGAAACATTGTCAAAGAAAGTGCTCTGACTTTTTAATATTTTCTGTTAAAATGAAACAAAAATAACTTGAAGAATGTTGCAATGTCACATAATTAAGAGTAATAACGTCTGTAAAGATATGGATGCATATGGCACTTATAGAGGGAAAGGCTCTGGCTTAATGGGGTTTTGAACTGCTTTTCATATAAACCTTATATGCATTAACGGATTGGTTTTCATCACACACACCTGTTCACACCATGCATCTTTTTTTGTCTGGGTTTCCTCCATAAGGACAATACAGTGTGAGTTTTCGATCACATGTAAAGGGGTTCTCCAGTCCATGAGACATGACAAGAAATCAGTTCAGAAAAGTCAAAATTGAAGCAACAGTGGCCGAGATATCCTGTCTTTTAATCCCCAAGTATGCAGTAAGCTCCAAAACCACTCGATCAATATTTTCTCTCATGCAACTAATAACATCATTTCATTCACCCTCCTCCTAAATCTCCACTTCTTTCAAGCTCCATGCCAGCAGTTTGTAATGCATGTTTCCTGTTCTAATGTAATAAATTTTAAGTCTCCAAGCCACAATCGCTATGACGTGATCAGGGTTCTCTTCTCAGACCTTAGAAAGCTCTTTTTTAGAGCTGCAGAAGACCTCATGCAGTTGTTTTCACAGGCTGTTGTTCTCTCCATAAGAAATAAACCGATGTGTAAGATCTGTGGTGTTCCATTGAAGTAACCTAAATTGACGACGATACATTATTTGGTTATTTAAACTTTATTGTGTGTTATGTCGGCCTAGTGTGTCATGAAAAACCCCATTTCAACTATTGAAATAAATATATATATTTCCTCTGCACTGCGCTGATGGTCTGATACTCCATCAGGCAATACTTTGAAGTGCATATAGACATGTTTTGTAAGTTCTGAGCAGCGGTCAAGCTCATCTAAAAAATAGAAAAATCCTTTGAATTATATGTAAAAGGAGACTGCCGAAGTCCAGCTACCTGCTCCACCAACGTGGTATTCTTGTGAAATAAAAGGACATCTTAATGGAGAGACAAGGGCCTGAGATATTGTCTGTGGTGGAGCCGACACACACACACACACACACACACACACACACACACACACACACTCTTTAAATCCATTATGGCTTCAGACTTCAAAGCTGATATTGGTTTTCTCTGCATTCCCTGAAAATGGAGAGGGTTGCTCCATGTTTGCTGAGCAAATTTAATACCTGGTGTACTGTGCACTGCTCCCCTCACTGCTAGTCCTAAGTGCAAATGCTTCTCAATATTTTCCTCCTTTAAGCTCTACCTGGATTTGTGTGTGTTTCTTCTTTTGCTCGTGATTATGTTTGAGAGCAACTGTCATGGGCCTTATGTCTGTTTCTCTTTTGTTTTCCAGGGGGGATTTTCGAACAAACAGATGGACCTGTTTCACTTGTTAGCGCCGAGGAGCTTGCCTTTAAATTTGCTGTCAATAACATTAACAGAAACAGGACTTTGTTGCCAAACACGACACTAACTTATGACATTCAGAGGATTAATATCTACGACAGTTTTGAGGCGTCGAGGAAAGGTGAGTGGCTTGTTCTGTGTTCATTCAAGGATTGTGATTACAGTGTGGAGGAGCTCAAGAATCTGGTCAGTGAAAAAAACAACACATTTGATGATGATTGTTTTTGGCTCACAAATCAAAATGTTGTATTCATGGAACAAACCTTAAGTATTCTGCATCCTTACTAAATGGACTGTGACTGAAGAGGCAGCACGCAGTCAGTCTTCTCAAGCTTCCTTCTCTTGCTCTTCTGCAGCTTGTGACCAGCTGTCTTTAGGTGTGGTTGCAATATTTGGGCCCTCGCATAGTTCGTCCTCAAATGCAGTGCAGTCCATCTGCAATGCACTGGAAGTGCCGCACATCCAGGTGCGGTGGAAACATCACCCCATGGACAACAGGGACACCTTTTATGCCAATTTATACCCGGATTATTCGTCACTCAGCTATGCTATCCTGGACCTGGTGCAGTTTCTCAAATGGAAAACAGCCACTGTCGTCTACGATGACAGCACAGGTGACTATCATATAATGTGCATTTTGAGTTTTAACCATCCACCTCATTGTCACTGCATTTTCTGTGTCACACTGCGCTCATTAGTGCTGTTTCTCTTCTTAAGGTCTCATAAGACTACAGGAGCTGATCATGGCCCCCTCCAGGTACAACATCAGGCTAAAGATCCGCCAGCTTCCTCTCGACACGCAGGACACGAGACCCCTTCTCAAAGAAATGAAGCGAAGCCGAGAGTTCCGCATCATCTTTGACTGCAGCCACCACATGGCTGCACAGATTCTCAAACAGGTCAGTGCGAGGCCTGCAGAGCGTGCCATGCACCCCGCCTAATGTCTGCGCGTCTGCCACACAGCTGTCGCCGCCACCGGTTGATTCTCATCAGATTTGTTGTGAATGGAAATGTGGAGGCTTTGACTTGCCCAGAACTTGGCAGTGGCGATGTGGCGAGAGCGGCAGAAGGTGTGTCAGTAATAATTAAGCAGGAGTGAAATTTTGGTGTCAGAGAGAATGGGATTTCCACATGTGCCACCTGCCTCCTCAGAATACCTTAAAAGTGAGACAACAGTGTCTGACAGTCGATACCAAATCTAAATTTAACCAGCTGATATTTGCGAACAGGATAGACTTCTCAGCCGTCTTATGATCTTCAGCAGAGAAACATGTTATAGTTTGATGTTGAGCTGGGATCAGCTGTGATGCACAGATGTTTTTGCATTTGTTACAACATTTTTTGTATTGCAGACTGTAAAACTATTGATGTGATACTTAGTTCTTAGAATGAAACTTGGGCATTTGCCATTTGATGCATCTGGGGTTTGCCAGTTAAATATTTGACAGAGGATGGAAAACAATGCAAAAATCCTTCTGTTTTTAGTGTCTGCCGCATTCTGATCTTGTTCAAAAGATTGCAAACACTTTTAAAGGATGAATCGTTGGCCGGTTTGATTTTAATACACATCCCACAAACTGGGATGAGATCCAAAATGTTTCACTATCAAGACTATACATACATGTGTTTTGATATAAATGATCATCAGCCAACAAAGAACTGTCAGTGTGATGCCCAGAGTGAAGATCGTGTAGGTGGTCTGATGCTCTATAGTTGTCAGGAAGAAGCAGGTCCCCCCCCCATTCAATTTGCTGTCAGCCTTTGTTAACATGTTTACCAAATGCATCTTCTCCTCCCAAGTTATTTAAATAACTCAGTCCTCCCAAGTCGTGATGATCTAAGGTGACATATATCCGCTTGTGGCCAGTCTGCACATCTCACACTGAGGAATCACTGTCCTCTGGAGAGATGAAGTGGGAGAAGGTTTCGAGGCAAAAATGCTCCAGACAGTTCCCCTTCCAGGACCAACTTGTCAGGGCGCACCAGCACAGACCACATCTTTTAAAAGACGGGAAACAGGCGATGGGCTTTGAGGGATGCCAACAATACCACAACCGCCGTGCTCGGTTACAAAACTATGTTGCTTAATTGTGTACGGCACTGTTTTGTTGTGCCACACATACAAAAATGCAGTTTTGGATGCAACTGGGCCATTTTACCTGTCTGCCATCATCACTCGATATGACGAATATTTGGTTAATTGACATGAAGCACTGAGAAAACAGGAAATATTCCATTTGAGAGATTAGAAATAGAGAATTTTAGACATTTTTTCAAATAAATGGAAACTAAAATAGATGAAAATACATTCACAAAAGGTAAACACTATGTCTATTAAAACTGCAGCTCGCAAACACAGATCTCTTAATAAAACTCTGTGACGACCCTCGTTCTAAAGGCAAATTTGGACTGAATGTCATAAATGGTTTGATTTGCAGGCAGCAGTGACAACGTTTACCTGCTGCTGAACTGCAGGATCTTAAGATTTGCAGACTGCTCCTTTCACAGTTGTGCAGAACGGTCGGTCCTATCCAAGAAACAGGAATTTATGTAGAATGTGATTTGACTGCAGGTGCATGTGTACGAAGGAAGATCTGACGCAACTATTTTAAAAGGTTTGAATATCACCTCTGAAGTTCGGCTTTAAACCCTTGGAATATTTCATTTGTCATGCCACGACTCTCATCATTACATACGTCCTTTCTTCAGCTGCATTGAACACGCCTCTGTCAGGTTAGACTCCCTCTCAGATCGGATGGGAGAAAATAGGAAAGATGTCCCTTGCGTCTTTTAAAATAACTGTCTGCTATATGCTTTTATTTTTAACTTTGAGCTGTGACCCTACTGTATTGGTGGGAACAGGAACATATGGAGGTTTACTAAAATAAGAGCTTGATGAAGAATAGAAACACTGACAGATTCTTATTATTTCTAAAGTCATCCTGCAGCAGGGGGAAAAAAAAAACTTCAATTAATGAAAACTCACAATAGAAAATTTGACAGAAAGTTTCAATGTCATGTATTTAGCTTGATGTCTATAGATGGAGAAGTGAATTTGCCTTCACATAAGCATAGCGTCTTATTTACATAACCTTGGCTTTTTTTATTTTCACAACAGATGGTACAATTAAATGGGAAGCACAGCCGCCATGAGAATGCCGTGCCTTTGAATGTAGATTGAGTGAAACAAGTGGCGGTGATGGAGTGTTCGGATATGAGGCAAAGATTACCGAGCTCTTTTGACTGAAGCCTCTCTTCTCTGCTGGGATAACGTCACATGCCCTAAGCCATTGCAAACCATTTAAATGCATAGAAAGGCATCAAGTGCTGTGGCTATTCTGTAATTCTGTGGACCACGTATGGCATGGCTCAGAAATCCCGGCGAGCAATAGCAGAAAGAAAATGAACAGCGGGTTAATCAGTGTATACTTGTTAAAAACTGTTTATTTTCTTATTTACTGGCAAAGGTCTTCTGGTGCATCTCTTTAGCTTTGCTTGTTCTGACTGTGCTGTTGATTCTAAAATGCCCTGACATGTCAAAATGACCATTTTCTCTATCCTGTCTCTATTCATTCACACCTTTCTTTCCCATCTCCCGTCTCCCTCCAGGCTCAGACCATGGGGATGATGACAGAGTATTACCACTATATCTTCACCACTCTGGTAATGTACCATGCTTGTTAATGCAAATAGAGTCTCGTTTGTCCTCATCTCCCCACCGCTTGAGTTTTTGATGAATAGCGGCTAATTGCCAATGGGGTTTGGATCCAGTCCATAATATCAATTTTGTTTGACAAGCTGGAGGCATAATGGAGTCTTCAGTGTGCTGTAGTAAACACTCCGCTTTATAGGAGAGTCAACAGAAGTCTTTGAGGTGGCAGCATAAAAAACAACAGCTTGAGATTCAAGTCTGACTTCCAAGTTTGAAAAAAGAGTAAAGTTGGTTATGTGTGCTAAATAATATGATTAAATAACATGTATTTTTGAGGTGATAATGATCGAAATGTGAGCGAAATGGCAGCCCTCCACCAGCACGATAAACCCCTCCCCTTCAAACTTAATATCCAGTAACACTGCTGAGTTCATTTAAAATGCTTCTGAGCATTTTTCTCTACATTTGGGCCTTTCATCCACACACAACTAGCTGTAAGGTCATAGCAAAGATTTTTTTAAAATACCTTCTTCAGGGCAGATTGAGAAAACTGAGCATTTGTCTGAAACAACAACGGCAGTTAGTTCAGATGTGGTTCGCGCTGCGAGGCTGCGTGCCAGAAAGGTATGAAATAACTACAAACAAATGAAAAATAAATTGCGTTTTTAAGTGATTGCCGCTCATAAATATGCTAACTACGCATGCTCTGAATATTCTGTGACATATCACTGATGTCGACTTCATCGCCACCTGCTGGTCTGACATGCTTGTTTGGAATCATCTTTGCATTCCTCTGGGTTTGTGCAGAGATGAGAGAGATGTTTTCTAAAGCAAAGGTCGTGTTTGCTTGAATTTTATCTTTTTTTCTTGTATGTGTGGTCAAGACCTTGAAAATCCTGGGTAAAAAATTGACCCTGTGTGGGGTCAATGTAGCACAGACACAAAAGCAGTTTAAATTTACCAACGGGTAGAAACCCACTCAGCAGAAGGGTTGTTTTCATCCAGTAACCCAACAGTAATACAAAAATAACCCCAACACTGGGTCAACACACCCCATTGGTACTGGGTCAAGTTAACCCAGTATTGTCTCAGTGCTATGTTGACCCCACGCTATTTTTAAGCTCATGTTTTTCAGTGCGTAGGAATAAATGAGCCTGGGACTGAGTGCCACAGACAGGATAGAGAGGACAGAAAATATTGAGAGTCTAATGTATTTTTGGAGATGTGTTCACAATAAAAAATATCTCCAGCCTTATTTTTTTTAAATTTGATTTGGGCTCGACCGTTTCTTTCAGTATCAGATATGTTTTACATAACCGGGGTATGTTACAGTTTCGTTCCCATTGTGATCATTTTCAGTTCCCACTCAGATGAAATGATCTCGTCTGACTAATACAAGCAGACCCAGCAGGGAGCCGCTGCCGCTCTTCACTGAGACGCTGGCTATCTGGTGACAAACAGACTGAATGGGAATGAATACCAGCATGATCTGTGCTGTTCCTTTCACTCTCTGTTATTGTCTCTGTTTATGCCTCTCCCGTGCACACACACTTTCTGTCTCTCCGGACTTGGCCAGTCTGTTGTGATAATGTGATCTGACACCGAGGTCCAGGCATGATGTGTGTCATATTTCACGCTCGACAGCGTGGCAATGACATTGGTCTGCCATGCGTCGTGTTTGTGTAGCATTCTTTTAATGGAGAAATCCAAAACTCCTTTCATCACAAGTGTACTGGTGTGTGTGTTTAAGTCTAACAGTTTGCTGGCAGAGGCAAAGAAAAAAATACATACTGGAAGATTAAGTTAAAAACTTTTATTTGATATGATTTTCTGCAACAACAATCTTTTTCACACCAAGGCAAGATATCTTCATAGAATCAGAGGGTGGTATCTATCTAAAGCTGCAATATGTTGTCACATTGATAGACACACCATTAAGAAGATTATACCTGGCGGCTTGATTTGATCCAAAATGATGAATACTTGCATAGTGTACACGGCAATACAATTTCCTCTTGATGGAATCCACTGATGTCTGTGTTTTATCTTCTGAGGTGAGGGAAATGCCGACTTATTAGAGCGTGAAAAGGCAACAGCAGAGTGGTATGGGGTAATAACTTCCTTGTCCTTTGAAATGAGTCTGTCATAGCTCCCGCCTCGCCATAGCAAGTCTGAGAACCCAAAGCTGAGAACTTTGATCTGTTTGCCACGTCCATACCACTTCTAAATGCACTCAGACACATGCAGCATGTTCTCCAGGTAAAGACTTCAGCGTGATGCCGTTGTAGGATTATGCTGATTTTGTTTTATAGATGTGTGTACACAGCAGCACTGCAAAAAGTAAACTTATAATTGGAACAAGTTGCTTTTCTGACATCCCCAAATGCCCTAATAGAAATGAGGATGTCACAACAGATGAATTATATTTTTTACAAACAATTCTGTCCCAGTTAGTTTGTATTCTTAGCTTCAAAGCAAAGAAACTTGTAACCTGATCTACTTTTCTGAGCAATTTTGAATGTCATATGGAACAACAGTTATTTACTTTGATCTCGGTTCATAAAAGAGAGTACTGTACTGCATTCTAGTGGGAAAGAGAAAAAGAAGGAGAGATATTTCAGTGGCTGCTGGCGACTGTGCTTTTGTAAGTGTCTTACACGCTCCCGTTCCTCCAGCACTAACCCCACAGGGTGCTAATGAAATATCTATGTTCATCCAAATGTCTTTTCCAAGCCCCCTGGTCCATTCTGACACGACATGTGTCAACATGTGACTTCACACTTCAGCTACAATGGCTGCCCCAGAAATTACAGCGGCTCAAATTGAATTGCTTTTTGCTTAGAAGTTGCCATTGGGAATGCAAGTCTTGAATTATTAATATGATCCAACAGAATCAGTGTTTTTCTTAATTTTTTTCCTGAGCTACAAACAATAATTAGAAAATTCCCAAGCAAGAAATTTGCACCTATAAAGATTCTTTCACAGAAACATGATTAAGAAAGACAAATATATCACAGTCTTGTAGTTTGTGTAGTGTAATTCATTATTATGTACTGTAGGTACAAAAACAATAACAATTTGTCAATTCTAAAAGGATTTGCCAGCAGAAAAGCGACTCTGCAACCAAAGCCTTTTTAAATTTAATTTACTACACAGACACTGCTTCAGACTCTGTGCTAAAATCTCCTGATTTGACATTGAAAACTACTGTATTCCTCGCTCTGTTCACCCTCTTTGGTCTTAATATAGCATCTCTTTAATCAGCAGCTGCGTCATTCTCTTTTCATGTGAGGAGAAAGCATCCGAGACAAACACTTAAAACAAAGATGCTCAATGTTGGCAGACTGAATGAGAATCCATCCTTCAATACTGTTGTCTCTCGACAGGACTTGATGGCCATTGACCTGGAGCCGTATCGCTTCTGTGGTGTCAACATGACCGGCTTCCGCATCCTCAACGTGGATAATCCTCAGGTCGCATCTATTGTGGAGAAATGGTCGATGGAAAGGCAGATACCACCTAAACCTGACTCAGGCCTGTTGGAGGGCATCATGACGGTATGTTTTATTACTTCTGTGTTGCTCCATTTAATGTCAGTCATCATAATGTCAGTATGAAGGGATGACGGTTACGACTGTCTCATCTATCCATCATGCTAAGAAATGCTTTTTAACCATAAATAGTAACCAGTGACAAACTCTTTTACCTCCGCAGCATCACTCTGACTCTTTTCGGCTCTATGAATGGGAAATATGCACATTTTAAGTGATTTTAAAAGTGAGATTACGACTTATTGTGTGGTTCTAGCCTCTTATAAACAGCTATTGTCCTGAGATTGTGCAGCACAGTGTCCCCTATTTACTCATGGGCAATAATTTCTTGATTAGAGAAGATAGAAGACAAAACTCAGTCAATGTTACACATACGTAGGTATTCAAGATATATAAATTATTAAGTTAAGCATTCAGGTACAGAATGGGTCTCATAAAGGACAACCTGCCAAGCCTTGAACCCACGGAGTACACTCTTCAAACCCATTATCCAAGCAAAAAGCTGAGCTACAGTGTGACCTAAGATCCCTGAACCTGAATGACTGAAGAGGAGAAAAGTGCCGTCTTGTCAGAAAAATTCCTGGTTCTGTTCTGGCATGTTGATGGCAGGGTCAGATATTAGCAACAATAGCAAATCCACAGGGTTATCTTGGGTTATCGTTTATGCTTTCAACAGTACAGATGGGGGTGATATAATGGCTTAGAGAACAGTCATTAAGCCCTTTCGCACCAATTATCCTTGAATGCGCCAGTCTCCCTAAACATTGTTTCTGACCAGGTGCATCCCTTTACAGCCAATCTTTTTCAAATGGATAGCTTATAATGGATGATACACAATTGTCTCAGTATGTTTATAGAACAATGATAGAGACTTTGGCTTACTCCAATGGCCCGTGCAGTCCAGATAGGAAACTCAGTACAGCCCATTTGGGTTACGACTGCAAACAGATTTTAGATTATTAACATAAAATAATCAACTGATTAAGCTACCCAACAGCATACACAGTTATTAAAATAAGCTCCACTTTTACTAGCTGCAACATTAAAGTGAGCACAGTAATACCTCAATCATTGTAATGCAGTGCAATATATATAATAGTTAATATGATAAATCTAATATATAATTTTTGTACTTTATCTATTATGTATTTTTACACTGTGGTGTTGCTACTTTTACTCAAAGATTTGAGTACTTCTTCCCCCACTGTTAGTAAATAGATGTATAGTCTGAAATAATTGCTGATTACAGTTCAGGTGATGATAAACAAAGTGCCAGGAATTGGTCCCATTTGTGTCATAATGCCAAAAACAATTCCAGACATTATTTGTTTCATTGTTTTGGACAAAGGTTTCAAAGGTCTGTTATCCAAATGCAAAAGCAGAGGCTGACCACAAAGTTCAAACACAGAGGACTGTAACCTGCTATTACTCTAAGTTGATTGGCAGCTGTTTCTGTGCACTGCATAACAGTGTACAAGAACCACATCCAATCCAACTAATGTCTAAAGCTGCTGAAGACAATTATGTAAAGAAGACGAAAACAGCACTATGCTATACTGAATTATAACCCTGATTATCATCTCAAATGTATATAGTTGTATGCAGCTGGCCTTTAAAGAGAGCCTGAAACCTGGACTTTCATGATATAAAATGAATGTGAATCATTGATCTGAAAATTTAATGTCTACAATAGAAGAGAATATTAAATCATATGACACGCTAAACTTACGAGTTTCAAAGGAAAGATCTGAGCACAGAAAGGCTTTGTTGGAGGGTTTTTGTCCTTTGGATCTTTCCATATCATTTTGAAGATTAGATTGATGGTGACCAAACTATTTATGTCTTTCCACAGGCATCAGCTGAAATAATGTTCACCCCTTATTCCAGACAGATGCAGCTCTGACCTATGATGCAGTCCACATTGTATCCGTGTCGTACCAGCATGCGCCGCAGATGACAGTAAACTCGCTGCAGTGCCACCGCCACAAACCTTGGAGATTTGGAGGGCGCTTCATGAGTTTCATCAAAGAGGTGATGGGACACCTTTGGCCTGTTGCTATTTGATCTAAGTATTATTGATATTAGAGTGTATTGACTGAGTGGCGACTATAACAATAACGGTGGAGTGAGGGCTGTGCAGTCATTTGGGACTTAGATATTTACCCAGCAAATCAATCATATCCACATACAAAGCAAACCAAGCCTTGACAGACACATCAAAGCAGTGTTGTTGTCAGCTTTATAAATTCCCTGTATTCATAACCTATTTTCCAGAAACCGCGTACTGTAACCTTTTGAAAACACAACTAGTGTAATCGACTCTTATTTAATCTAGCATGAGAGTCTGACAGGGCCTCAGAATACACAAACAAGCCTGTGGAAAATGGCAGATTAAGGGTGTGCAGAGATGCTACTATTTGTATCCTGATTTGTTCAAACAGAAAAGTCATTTGTGTTTGTCTGGGGTGTGGTTTAGAAATGTTTAAAATTGCAGGGATTCCATTTATTTTTCCCACATCATAATTGCCCCCATTATTGGTAAATTAAAGCATTAACCTCCTGGATCTAGTGTATTATACACAGGCTTTGCCCTCTAACCAGGATCTCTCATCTGTGGTAACTGCCCAATAAATTTGCATATACCCACAGAGCAATCAGAATGATGGCTACTGGGGGCTGTCCATATAAAAGGGCAGAACTAAACCTCCTTCCTAGTCCACTTTTCATTAGCAAAATGGATGAGAACTTCTGTTCAGTAGCAATCTTTTCATCCATAGATTTTCTGCAAGCACAGCCAAGGTGGTTGACAACACTGTCTGTGCTTAATGTTCCAGAGTCCTAAGCAGCCTGACTGCATTTGTGACTAGTTTCTAGCATGCTTTTTTGGCCAGTTTGGCCATATTTTCCAGTGATGACTTCTCTTCGGCTTGACTGGGATGACAGTGAGAGAGAGTGTGGATAGATCTGCCGAAGCTGACTCGCCCATCCACAGCATCCTTCTCCATCAAGATGTTAAAAATGCAAATGAGTAAAATTTCTCCAAAGTCAGAATAGGCTGCCATTGTGGTTGAGGCTGCCACAAAAACATAATCCCTTTGTCATACTGTGCCACTGCCTGGCCTGTGCTGTGCTTGCAATTAGAGAGGAAAGGGAAAAGTGAGTGAGCTGTCTCTCACAGATACTGTTGTTCCATTGATCTGACATGTGTGTGGTTCTTCATGTGGTCCTTCCAGTCTTGGGTACCAGGATGTGGGGAGCTAAGTCAGGAGTAACTGCTGACCTGGCTTTTAGCTTAGTCCGGTGGTAAGCAGGGGCAGAGTACGGGCTCAAAAGCAGGAAAAGTATAACCTTTTGTTTCCCCTAAAGCATCTGCTTTGAAAGAAAGTGTGGTTGCGTGGGAGGCTCGAAATGACCACTGCTTGTGGCTCCTCCAAAGGTTTTCTTCACCAGCAGGCAGCGTCCTTGAGAGAGCAAAGCCTGATCTCCCCTTATGGAATCAGACTCCTTCTCTGGTTTTTAAAGACAGCGCTCACAATTGGCATAGCCCAAATCCTCAGCTACATTCTTTTCTTGAGCTGCAAAATAACTCTTGGGTTCCCTCCTCCTCTTGCTTAGCAGTGAGGATGGCAGTCCATGTTTATTCAGGATTTTCTTCAGGTCACTCTGTTGTGCTAAAAAGGGACCTTTTGGGATTAAAGACTGGTGCTTGTGTTTTCAGTAAACGCACTAAGACCAGTGAGGTGTTGGCATGTTTACCCACCACCACCATCTACAGTTTTATTAGTTGTGTGTCTTGTGTCTTATCACCTTCCACTAAAGTGGTCTCACTTGGCCACTCCAGTGAGACAGATTGTCAGAATCAGACGGTACAGTTATCAAGCATTACCCATTCAGTATACAGAAGCTTGTTAGATAGAGGAACCTGTGTGAAATCACTTGATTGATTATTGTAACCCTGGTTTGATAAATATAAGTGGGACTTTCTTCCAAATCATCCCTGCTGCTTCTTTAATTTCTTGGTAAGTCAGGGAGAGGCTCAGTGTTGAAGTGAAGGAGGTGCTGGTGCCAGTGTCTACAGGGATGAATTGAAAGTACATGTAATCTGATTTTCAGTATGTTTGGCAAAAATGAGAGGTCCAAAGTGTAGAGCCCCGCTGGAGTACTCTGCCTCCATTTATAGAACTAGAGTTCTAATATATAACCATCCATCCATAATTGTATCCGTAACGTATTATTACATTGTCATAGTGAGTGCTTTGTCGGAAGCGATAGGTTTCACCTTGGCTGAGAAAATGCAATTCATCTCCTTCCACTCTGTTTCCAACCATTTCTACAATACCAAGAATTTATAGTGTGAAATGTGCTCTGAAATCTGACGCCCCGTATTATAATGTCTCTCAGCTACACACCCTCAACTGGCGCAGCATCCATGAATACTATTGTTTGTGTCTGAGTTGTAGCAACAATTTCTGCCTGTCTGCCAAATGTGCGAACACAATATTGCAAAGGCCTATATCATTACAGTGCAACAAACAATGTCAAGTGTGTCCCTCTTTGTGTGTGCACATGTGTGTGTTTGTGTTAAAGGGGATCAGTTGAATGAAACAGTGATTGTTGTCAGCTAGCCTAACAACCATCAGCAGCTATGTTAGCTACTTGTCATGATTGTGACCAAAAACCGATGAAGTACAATCACATTGTCCTCATACAAACATACTGTAGTGGTTGGTTATGAAAACACTTGCTCAGGCGTGATTTACACTCGCTTCAAGACAGGCATCTGACATGATCTGAAGGTCAAATTGACCCTTTGGAGTGTGATGTGGTTCAGTCATTAATGTCACTCTCTGAATTAGAGCTGTCTGAACATGCCACCCACCTTGGTGGCGTGAAGCCAGATGGAATGAGGCATGAGGTGGTTTAGAAAAGGAGAGTGCCACAAATTTCCCCTTGAAGCTTCAATCTTCTCACAACTTCTGGCAAACCACAGGGAAGATAGGTGAGAGCTATAGCCTGTAGGGTTGCCTGTTTTAAATATTAGAAAAATGCTGCAACTTGACACACAAGGACTGATTACTATGCTGCATCAAGACTTATTAAAGATCCAGTTCCTGCATCAGGCTGTGACTGAATGAAACCGACACCGATAGACAATTAATCTGTTTTTGCAGACAAAAAGAGCAAATAAATACGAGCATGCCATATTGTACACAAAGCCAGGCAAGAAGAGTTAGCGCTATGAGTGCTGAAAGATGGCTACCCCCAAGTGTGAGAAGAAGAGGAATGCAGCAGACTTTCGTTTAGTTGCCTGTAACCACATTTGTGGAGGTGGCGGGTATCGGGGAATCGTAATAGGGGGCAGTTATGTGTTTTTCCCCCTCATGGGGAATCAAGCAAAAGGAGATGGTTGTTAATTAACTCCGCCGACTGGAGGGAAAATGCGTTGGAGGCGTTGAGATGTAAAATGTAATTAAAAAAAAAAAGGAAATGCAGCCTGTACGGTTTATGTTTGGACTTTTGGTCTGTGTGTGAGTGTGTGTGGGTGTGGGTGTGAATGTACTCACTGAAACATAGAGGGTGTTGTAGCGTTTGGTACGTGTTTGTGCGCTTATTGTTGACAGCCATTTCTCTGTGCTTATTTGTTCATCACTGTTGTCATATTGTAATGCATACCAAATATTTTGTTACATGCCCCACAGTATGTGTCACCGAGTATTTGGTACATGATATAGTGCAATGTAAACAGCAGTCTCAACATAAGTATAGTACAAATATGCAGATATATTATCTTACAGTCCCACTGGGATGGTTTGACGGGGAGACTGTCATTCAACAAGACAAGCGGTCTACGCACAGACTTCGACCTGGACATCATCAGTCTGAAGGAGGACGGACTTGAAAAGGTAACTCCTTCTTTTCAGTGCATTGTTTGCTGAGATGGAATGAAAGCACAAAAAATTACAACTGGAACTTCTGTCACGACTATGCCATGAAAAGAATTTAATGGAATATTGATTTCAGAAATAAGTTTCAGATTCTCCTCCTGATGTGGAACAGATAATGCAGATTTGACAGAATCATTTACCTCCTAACAAGGAAGCAAATTGGCTGTTTCAACATAAGCATAAGTTAGTGGATCATAAAGCAAATTGGATTAGGGTACACATTAGGGTGTTAATTGCAGCCTCTCTTAATGATAATTTGAGGTGATGCCCAAAATGCTGTTTGGTGGTAATGAGCTGTATAAACACGTTTTACAAAAAAGAAAAAAAACAACTAAAAGGTTGGTAATGTAGAACTTATTTTATTATACTGGAAGGCAAAGTACCCTCTGGACTATAACAGCTTTTCTCTACTAGAGGGCTTTCATACATTATGAATACATCAAATAGGGATAAGTCCCATTATGACTTCCTCAAGTACTCCCTAAAGGCTCAACACTATACATATAATAGCGGGGGCTTTTCAGCTTGTAACCCTGTTCAAGAATGGAGCTTGTAACATTACTGCTTTGAAATGATTCCTCTTCTCCCTTTCACTGGCATCTCATCCTGCATGTGGTCAATTAAGTTGAAGCACAGTCATCTTGCAAAAGTATTTGATGCCATATTAACATCTTCTCATTGTCAAATCCTACGCTCAAGGATGTTAACATTGATCCGGATTGCTGGGTTTTTTTTTTTTTCTTTCCTTGTATATCCGTGGAATCGGCTTTAACTGTTTGAGCCGGTTAAGATGTGGACTTTTCACAACTAATCCACTGTAATTGAATATTAGCCCAAGTTTGAGCTTTGCTGGAATTATGAACAGGTTCTCTGTGTGCCACTTTCACTCAACATGCTCGGGAGGGTGGAATACATGTTATGCTCTCCATGTGGTTGCAGGAGTAAATAACTTTTGAATCAAGCCTTTTGCTAATCATGTTTAATGAATTGAGCTAATTGTAATTGGGTACAATTAGAAAGAATTTTCCAAAGCGGAAAGCATTCACAGATATTTTTAAATCTCTCTCCTGGAGTCCTCTTTGCTTGTGTGACAAGCTGTAACTAATGTGCTTTTCAAATTAGAGCATATGCCTCTCTCTGGATTAGGCAGGGAGGACATTAACAGAAGTTTTTCATGCCTTTTGTGGGAGGCTGTATGTCTTTAAATGGATCCACCTCAAGCACAAACCCCAGTGAATATTAAAAGCTGTCTCTGTTGTAATAGAGAAGGCAGGAGTGATGGGAGGAGGGTTTGGTGGAGGGCCCGACTTGCTAACAAAGATTGTTACCGACAGCCACAGGACTATTTGTGCTAATGATATGTTCCAGAGTGTGTCTCTACAATATGCAGAGCTTTTTGCCTGAGGGCTTCTCGCATGTATAACTCCTTTTATTTGTTCAAATCTCTTGGCTTATCTCACTGAGACTGCAGAGAAAAATTACTTTCACAATGTAATCCAACCAGCAACCACATGCTGTACCTTCATTCAAATGAACTGTCACCTGTTTGCAGCATTTGCTGTTATTAATAATGTTCTTGTTGTTTTAGCCCCATGATTTATCCTTTTTTGTATGCATTGCTACACGTTAAAAAACACAGCAACAATATACCAAAATAATAGAACTAATCATAAAGCATATCATTACTGCATACTTAAATTGATTATACAAAAAGAGCAAATTTCCAATTATTTCTTTGTGATGTGTTGGATTTAGTTAAACGGAAGCCGCCATCTGTATTTCTACATTCTTGTATCTGCTTTCATAGTTTTTGCCATAGCTTTGTTTGGAGATGAGGGCAGGTGATACAATACCTATTGTGTAGGTGTTAATCTATATTTTTGAGCATCAGTCTAAATCCATTGTTTTGACATACTATTCATCACGTGTTCCAGTTTCTTTGAATTGTCCGTCATGCTTGAACCACCCCCCGCTTTCGCAAACACCCTGGCCTGCAGATATAAAGGTGCCTCAGCCAATCATCTAATGCTGCCAGAGATGTGTTCAACCTGGCACTAATGTGGGAGTCTGGTTGGCGGGGGAGTCTGCTGAGGTCACAGCCCACCAACACACACACAAAACACTTAGCTACATGCTTTTCATCTTCCGCAGGTGGGGAAGTGGAGTGCGTCAGGAGGTCTTAACATCACAGAAGTGCCGAAGCGAAAAGGGATGAACATCACTGATTCCCTGGCTAACCGTTCCCTCGTCATCTCCACCATCTTGGTAGGTCACCTGTGTAGCCTGGAAGAAAAAAACGTCTTACCCTTCATGTCTCCTAAGGTTTCCATCCAGACAGTGCACTGAAATTCAAGCCTAACAATAGGGTCTTCCATTAGCTCTTTTCAGCCGTGATATTCACTGCAGTCTAGAAAGCAGCAGCCACGTTTTATTCCACGGAGGAAGTGTGCTCAGTTTGTATTTCTTTTCTTTATGACTGACACCTAAGATATTTGCAAAATCAAAACTTTAGGTACTGTATTATAAATTACTTTTAGCTTAGCAAACTATGCACCTAACCCTAACCCTATGCACAGCAGGCCTCCCTACGTATTGAAGTGGTGTGCGTGGGGCATTGTAAGGGTGATACTCAGCATTCATGGAGTTTTGAACGCATCACATCCAGGTACTTTGCTTTTAGCTATTAAGAGGCCAAATCCTATTGCCAGTAAGGCAAACAATTATATTCATATTGAAAAAATTAAAGAAGTAGGGGTTGAGGAATGTCATTTCAGTCTGCCTCCATCAAAGTGAACGAACCTGGCACACAAAACTTTCTTACTGAAACTCCAGTTAATGTATTTCTGTCACTTTTTCCTGTAGCTAAGACTTTTTATTTTACCGTTTTGGTAGTCTGTCCAATATGATGTTACTGTTAACTAATTATATGTTTTAACTTACTGCTTAGTCCGAATCCTGCGAGCCATTTTTTCCTTAGCCAATGTTTAAATGTGAAACTTAAGCTAGTGATTGGGAATATGAACAATAAAGCATACATCTCAGATTTAGGCTCAGTGTTTTAGCATGAATTGTAGTTCATTTAACAATTTTGTGTATATTTAAGAGTCCTTTTAAAGGGTTAGACTGGAAACTTCAGAATTCACAGTGTTTTCAACCACCTCATGGAGCTAATATTAGCTGTATTAGCTAGCTAGCTACAGTTGATAAATGCCAGAGACAGTTGCCATTTAAGCGATGCACCGGTTTGAGATGAGAACCCTGCTTTTCTCTACTACTGTCTAAAATGAAGGGCCCACTTGTTACGAAAAAGAATTTAAAATGGTAAATCTGCTACCATCATTTAAAACTGCATAGTGTAGGTGGACTGCATTCAGATGAGATTTTAACATTGCATCAGGATCACATAAAGTGAGAAGGCCTGAAGCAAAAATGAAGAAAGGGGTACAATGAACTATGAGAATGTATTAATTGCATATGCAGATAGAAAGAAGCACCCTCCAGCTCCACATCGCATTAATTTGTAGATGCCCAGTTGTATGTACTTAACACTGTCACTGGATGTTTGGATGTCTTTGTGGAGCTATCAGGGAGGTGCTGACAAAAACGTCCCCCCCCCCCCCCCCCGTGCTCCCTTTCCAGGACAGATACACAAGCTACAATGATAAACACTATCATTATGCCTATATTGGACCACAACGCCGTAATTATGACAAGTGAGGTTAAGGCAAGACATAATTAATGTCTATCAGGTGCCATTTATGTTAATTCTGTCTCAAAGAGGAGGAATGGAACAAGGATTTAAGTGGTGTAATGTTTAACTACTGCACTAGGAAGGGGCACTATTTGCTGATTTTATGTTGCAGCTAAAGTGCTAATAATGGAGATGAGTCATTCACCATAGAGTTCAAGTGTTTTAGTTGCATTTTACATTTCTTCAAATTTTTGGGGAATAATTCTCGTCTTAAAGTGCATTTGAAAATTTCTGACATGTTCCTTGATTTGCTATTTCGTTGGGAATCATTAGTTTGAGATGATAAAACTGCCTACTTTCAAATTTGCTGAAGACAGTTTCAACTTTAATATCAACCGCCCCTCTTAGTGTAATGACATTGCATCAAACTGATTCCAGTGATGCATGAACAAGACGTCTGACAGCTTTATAGTGATAACTTTGTCGAAGAGATTAAGGCACTTAATGTGTTTTCCCACTTACATTAATTGTTTGCACTCCATTGCCTGTGATGTCTCTGCGCAAGCCCACCTCCCTCCTCTTTCTGTTATGCACGCCCATGCTGCGACTGTGAGGGTAGAACTGGTATAAACACTTTGATTTGAGTCCAAACCTTGGGGAATAGCAAGAATTGGAAGGCTAGAAACAGATGGTAATGACTTTTTCCCTTAACATGCAAACTTTTTGATCAAGTTAATTGGACAACTTGAGCAAACTTTGTGGCTGTGTGCTTGCTCCTTAAATGCATTGTCATCAAGTATTCATAACTTATTATTTATTTAAGAAGCCATCTTAATTGTAATGTGCAAGTGGCTTCATATTTTTGATGGCAAACAATTACCGTATTAGTGCATTTACTGTATGTTTTTCCAAGGCATTTGGATTTATGGAATAATTTACGCCCTGCTTGATTTTACTGAGATTTACTGGGCTTTTCTTTACAGGCAGCTCAACAAAAGTGTAACTGCATCCACATGCCACCAGCACATGATGCTTTTTTTTTTTGTTGCCCCCCCACCTCCATCCTCGTCACTTCCACTTTCCTCCATGTCAAACAATTTCCTGAGGGAATAAATAGTGCTTTGACGGTCTATTTTCTACTTTATGACTGTATGTTTACTTGTATCATGCAAGCTACAGTTGAAAAAACACAGAAAACAAGGTGTCACCTTCACTAGAGAATCAATTACCGTGCTTCTGAGCTCAGTTTGTAAATTATACACCTGGCTATTGGAGGCAATAAATTGTATTACAGCCCCTGTATAAACGGAGCTCCATGTTTTGAAATGCACAGCGGGATGTGCAAGTCTATCTGGCAGGGAAATGGTAGCATGCACCAAATAAAGGAAATCATTTATGAGCTATTCTGTGTTAGTCATTGTCAGTGCAGACATGAGCTCAGTTGCTCTCCCTTGGAGGTTGGTGTCAATTGATGAAGGCAACGTTGTGGGCATGTTCCATTTCACTGCGGTATTCTGTTCCTAATCAAGCTTTTATAGAGCCCAAATTATGAGCAGCCAGGCAGGATATTACAGGCCAGTAAAGAGTGTCAGCCACCTGACCATAAAATGAAGCGACCTGTGCACCAGCTATATAGGTCAATGCACAGCAGCATGGGGGAGACAGTAGGTTTAGTTAGCTCAACACTGCAGGCACACTGATAACATAAACATTCTTTCTGTGTGTGGCACCATCACTGTGACAAACACTAGTCACAGCTCTGCAATTTACAAGACATTTACTTACAATGCAGTCTTAAATTAGCTCCGGTCCCCTATCGTTAATACATCAGCCTTCCTTCATATTTTAACACTCCCTGTATCCGCACACTGAACTTGAATCTGCTGTCAGTGCCTGTTAGACGCAACAGCGACTCATCAGCTCAGATCACTTTGCTTCAATTAGATGCATGTGCTGAAACAAATTGAAAAAGCTGACCTCACCATTGCTTCTCATTTGATCTTTTGGGTCTGTGCAGGAGGAGCCATATGTCATGCTTAAGAAGTCTGACAAGGCGCTGGTTGGGAACGACCGTTTTGAAGGATTCTGCATCGACTTGCTCAAAGAGCTGGCGAACATCCTGGGCTTCACGTATGAGATCCGTCTGGTGCCTGATGGGAAATACGGCTCCCAGGATGAGAAGGGCCAGTGGAATGGCATGATCAGGGAACTGATCGAACATGTAAGTCGTGCTTCATATTGCCTACTTCACATTTTTCCTTAAAGGAATTGTCCAGCATTATGAGAAACACGGTTATTTGCTCTCTTGTCAAACATTATGAGAAGATTGATGCCACTCTCATGTCTGTTCGCAAAATATGTAGCTGGCGCCAGGAGCAAGTTAGCTTATCTTAGCAGTGGTCGGGCAATAGATAGAGAGGTCACTGCTCCCAGCTAAGGAACTGTCTGGGACATATCCCACTGAAAAAGGCAATTTTTGTTTTTGCATTGATTAAAAAAAAAAAAAAAAGAGGTATCACATGTTAATTAGTGAGCTGTAGAGGTGCTGGTAAGCGGATTTTGTTACCTTTGGACAGAGCCAGGAAATCTGTTTCCCCCTGTTTCCAGTCTGTATGCTAAGCTAGGCTAATCGACTGCTGGCTCCAGCTCCATATTTATTGTGCAAACATAAGAGCGGCATCAATCTTCTTATCTGCCTCTCAGCGATACAGTGAACGAGTGTATTTCCCAACATGTCAAACTGTTCCTTTATTATCTGCTGCAACTGTACAATTATGCAGCTTCATGTAACGTAAAGGTGTTTTACAGCGTCGCACAAACAAAAAACATCGAAAGCATGTCATTGAACTGAATGCAGGTGACGTCCTCTGTGCATGTGGTGATATAGTTATGATTGAGTACAAGTCAGGAAGAGCCTGCAAAGCTGTCAGTTACATTTATGGCACAATTATGTCAAGGTTGCCTAAAAGTTACAAGTGTGTTGATGCCATTCAGACAAAAAGCTTCCTTTAGCTGCGTACACCAGAGATCTAGGTTGAGCAAGCGATACTGCAAATATTGTAAGGATGTATGAGAACACACTGGCAATCATCTTGCTGGGCATGGTGGGCAATCGTAGCTGTCTCTGTCCAACTCAAAGCCTCAGCGGCCATGAAAAAGCCTCACATCCAAGTGATGGTGGCAATTCTCTCCTGGCATTTCATAAGTGTCCCTGTCACTGCTCTCTCTTTGTCCTCAGCCCCATCGGGTCAGCGCTGTACTCAGCTGAAAACTTGTAATAGCTTAAGTGGCATTTAGTGCAGGGAATCGTATGGCAGGAGTCAATGGCTCGGTGCTGAAAGGGTTGGGAAAGGTGGGCTCCCACTGCAGCACTTTATTTCTCCATCCAAGCTTTTTGCGAGATCCATGTTAATACCAATAACCTTGAGGGGAACAAATGGATTACTAAAGGTAGAGAATGCTGGCACGAAATGGAGATGCATGACTCCATCATTAAACAGCACATGCTCTTTGTATTAGGCCCTTCTTGGTTTAAAGGGAGAACATGCAGGTGGCCACAGAGAGTCTGTTCATTGTCTTACAGCCAAAAAATAAATTCAAAATAGTGTTGTTGTTGATTGTGACGTAAGGGTACGTGTGCTTAAACTGTAGGCATTTATTTTAGCTTTTTGGGGTCTATTGCCTTTGTAAATAGCAGCAGAAGTGAAGATTAGAATCTAGACTGCTAGTTATTGCTTTTACTGCTCCTTATCGCATGACCAAGGGTGCATGACGTCTTCTTTGTGGATTTTTAGTTGGTTCTATTTTGTGGTCTACTGCTTTCCTTACCCCTGTCCGTATGGATAAGCTGATCGTGATTCAGCAGACCTGAAACATAAACTTTAAGGCGAGCTCAAGAGATCTGACCCTGGAATGATACGAGGGGCCAGTTTGGCAACATATTTCTTGAGAGTAAACCTCAAACTGCCACATCTTCTTCACAAAGGTAATATGTTTGAGCTGTATTTCTTCCCAACTCTAACATGTACTGTTATGTACTGTGAAAGGCTACTTCCTTGTGTATCTATTCTATACAAAATACTATTAATGAAACATACTGTATGCATAAATTGCATTCATTATGTACACCAAAGAAATAGAGAAGGGAAAAGTAAATGGTCGCTGTCATAATTGTTTCCTGTTCAGTTTGTATTCATAACTACTTTTATTAACCTCTTGAAAAGCCATTGCCCTCTCATTGTAATACAGATAGATATGATGTATAACAGCTGACTGGGGATCAGTGCTTTCACTTTAAGAAAGGGTCATAGAGTTCGATAACGTCTGAGGTAGAAAACAGGGGGAAACAGTTGGTTTTAGCTGATAAACGGGTGCTGAAACACAAGGCTCATGCATTCATGCTATCAGCTCACATAGTGCACACCCTCATAAATCATAGTTGCACTGCAGAATTACACAAAACCGTGTGATGGACATTGTTTTAAGAGGACATGACTTGAGTTTTTAGAAATCACTTGCAAGCTTCATTTATCTCATTGTCACACAGGGAAGGTGCTGTGACCCAAAAAGAGTAAAGCTCTGTAAGAGTGAATGTGTGCGTTTGCCTTTTTATATATTATTGGATGAATATGATACCATTATGTGATTTACTCCCCATGTAACCGATGCTTCTGAATGAGAAACTGCGATGTTGCCAAGTGCAGTGATTTAGCATTGAGGAACATACAGCCCTTTATTTTCCACTGTGCAGTCACAAAGCTCACTGCAGTGCCAAAGGGCATTGTTTGGAAGGTGCTAAATGATGCAACAGGCCTTGTTAAACTTGATTTAGTCACAATAGATGATCACTTTAATCACGCTGTGATGCAAATGTTAATAGCGTGCTTAGCACATCATTTGTTTCTGTCATGGCAATTAATATTTGCTTTGACAGATATAGTGGAAGCTTGTAGCCAGTCTATATCCTCTTTGTCTACACAGACACTGTAGTAGTAGGTCTGATTGAAAAACTTGTGTTTTTATGCTCATTTCAGGGGTTGGTTTTTTTTATATCTTTTTTTGGAATTGAGGGAAGTGCGTGACTGCAAGTGGTAGGACAAGTGTAATTTTGACTTTTATCTGAGACAGCAGTATGACCTGGTGATGAGAGTGGCTGACCCATAGCTGCAAGGGCAAAAGTTCAACTGCCTCAGCAGCAAACATGTCTGTCTCGCCTGCCAAAGCCCCCCCCTTGAGTAAATCACAGTTCCAGGCAACCACACGCTGAACATGCTGCTTATGCAAAACAACAATTTCTTGATTACATTGCGTATGCTTCATAATTAGCCCTTTGTATATTTTAATGTGAGACTGCATTATAGAAGTGGGTTCAGGCATGTCTATACTGTTGTGCATGCAAGTGTCACACTGTGCATTCACTCCTCACTCTGGGCTTTGTAAAACCCAACAACTGGTCAATCATTGACATTTTTATATTCCCTCAGCATCCCTACAATAAAAATTGCTGTCTGTTATCTGCAGTAGCCATTGCATAGTTCAGCAAAGTGTGTTTCTGCAATTGCAAAACATTCCACTGAAGCAAATTTTGCTTTTGTATCGGCTCTAAATGTTCATAAAAAGGAACATAACAGCACTGTCTGCAAGTGCTATAAAATCCTTATATCAGCATTGAGATTGAAAGCTGTAAACTGCATATACATAGTGTACTGTATAGCAGAGTGTTCAAATATTTGTTGAGGGATAAAAAGCCTTTGTTGTAAGCTGTATGTAATTAATGTATGTTTGGAGCTGGAGCCAATGCATTAATGTCCTATGCTCAATCATTTCACAGAAAAAGAATAAGACACAGCTCACTGTAAAAAAGTATGTTCAGCAAACAGCCTGTAGACTGGAAATGCATGGATGGATGACGTGTGTTGTAACTTCGTCAATCCTCCAGGCTGTCATCAGGTGAGGAGGTCCGGAGGGAGAACACCACTAAGCCCACCATCTGCAAACCCAGATAACACTGAGCCATGTGGCACGCAGCGGGGCACTATCAGGTTATCTTGCTTGTGCCCAGTTTGTGTGCCTAAGCAGTGAGCAGAACAAGGACATGCAGCATGTATATTAGCCCACCGAAGGGATGTCTGGAATCGCATGCTGGTTGATCTTCCGGCTGAGTGGCAGGTTGGTTCAAAGCTGCAGTTGGCAGCAGAGAACAGAGGGAGCAGTATGTGATGTACAGATTTGAATAGCTTACGAGAGACAGCAGATGCACTGCAGGATGCATTGGTTTTCCCATATTTCTATCCCTTCAGAGGCCACCGTGTATTTAGCCACCATGGTGCTGACCACAGGAGTACTTAATCCGCAGCGCCGCACTCAGAGTGGAAATGTGTTTTTCTGACCTTTGTTTACTGCTATGTAGCTGTTATCGTGTGAATCTGAGGGAAAAGCTGTCCAAACCGCAGGGAAAGCTACATTTCTGTTAAGAGTAGCCTCAGGCTCTAGAATATTTTTTGTTAAAAAAAAAAAAAAAAGTATTATGGTGTTAAAGACAAATAGGATGTCATTCACAAGAAGAAGGCAGGACGTGGCTGCCTCATTCAGCCAAATTTCTTATTCTTTTTAAGATTGTGTGTGTGTTTCTGGAACCAGCAGACTGTTGAGACAGGTCAAATGGTTTTGCATAAAGTTCCAAAACAAACATGAGATCTCATTTTACTTGATGAAAATGCTGTAATGGTGAATTGTTGTATGAACAATCCCTGTTCCCCCCTCACCGCTCAGTACGTGGGAAGAAAAGAAAGCCTGCCTTTGTGAGTCGTGTCGTTTCTTGGAGGAAAGGGGTATCCGAGCGTAAACCAAGCAGCTGGTTTCATTAACCTCCTGTCCAGCCATGGTGCAGGGGAGTTGTGGGGGCCGCCAATTTAAATGGAAACCTTATGAATATGCAGTCATACGCATATAATGGGTGACTGTAACTTATCTGTCAAGCTCAGCCGCACCCAATGCATAAAGCTCTATGGTGTCATATGTCATTCAAGTGAAACTAGGTAATGGTTTTATAGATAGAGATGCATCTGATTCTCTGCAACAATGTCTCTACTGCTTCCAATAGACAGAATCCTATTTCGCATTCACATTACCAAATTCACAAACACATTAAGTTTTACAGAGGATGTCACAGCCATACATTATTGTGCGTGTCCAATCAATCAAGGCACATGCTATATAGCTCCGTTGTAACCTCCAAACAGATGATTCACAGTATCATTGATATAACACAAGTCCAAAGTGGTTCTGCGGGACTGTGCTTGCTGATGTCATTTTAACAGGTTGAAATTGTTAATAAATGTTAATATTTACCATCTTAACCATCTTATATTAGCATGGTAGGATGAAAACATTTGCTAATTAGCCGTAATAACAAAGAACAGTGGAGGCTGATGGGAATGTCTAATTTTTCTGAATTTGTGAAAAACATAAAACATTAAATCAGACTTCATAGGTCGATGTCACGGTGGCCCTGGAGGAAAAGTCATGGCATCACCAACGTGGTAGACCAACAAGCAACCAATCAACAGCTGGATGTTGCTCGCTCTAGCGCCTCACTACTAGCTTTGCTAAAAAAAAAAAAAAAACCCTGCCAATATGAAAAAAGCAATCAGAGTAATAATGTTTTCTTCATTGCAGAGAGCAGACTTGGCAGTGGCTCCTCTCACCATCACTTACATGCGTGAAAAGGTCATCGACTTCTCCAAGCCCTTCATGAGCATGGGCATTAGCATCCTGTATCGCAAACCCAACGCTACCAACAACGGCTTCTTCTCCTTCCTGAACCCCATGACGCCCGACATCTGGGTCTACATCCTCTTGGCCTACCTGGGTGTTAGCTGTGTCCTTTTTGTCATTGCCAGGTGAGTCCACAAGTTCCATACTATTCGTCCTATCAGTCCTTCATACATTTTTCATTAGGTCTTTCAACAGACATAGTAATTTACTGTGTTATAGCACTGCAGGCTGAGTACACCAGCCAGTTTCTCATACTGTGTTTGCTGCTGGGTAGTGATCAAGGCAGTTTATGTCTACATGGGCTCTCTACAGCCCAGCAGTGGGAGGAGGAATAGAAAAAAGCCTTCAGTTGAGTTGCGAAGTCCCATTCAGCCTGCAATTTCTTCTTTCCTGTGCAATGTCTTTGAAAGTGGCAATGCAGCTTTAAACGATGTACCTTAAAATGGTTGTTTGAAAAGAAGGAATACTTGCTGAGGTGAAAAATTATAACTTCTCTAATTATCATACTTAGCAGTGCAAAGAGGAAAAAATATACACACCTGATGTGATGCTATTTATAGGCGATCAACAGCAGTTACATAGAAAATGAAATTGCTGGCAGTAATAAGTCAGAAAATTATTATGGATGGAGATGATCTGTTTGATTGCCTGATTTTTTAAATTTTTTTGGTCATGAATATGATGAATATCCTGTTAGCATCATTGTCAGTATTTCCTGCAGCTTCTTATGCAAAGTGGTGCTTGAGGAAGTTCTAGTAAAGAGAGCTTTGAGAGGAGTTATGAGGCTTGAGAGCAAACAGCTGCACTCTTCTATCCTCATTCATTGTTGTGAGACCAAACAAATTCTGGAGTGGCTTCACATAAGTTCACACAAAATCATCTTAAATTGTTGCATCGTTTTTTTGGGTTTTTTTTTTTTTTTTTTTTGGAGACACGCCTAGATAGCTGGAAAAGCTGCATGCCTAAAAGTGCATCATGTGAGCATAAAACAGACAGCAGTGAACAATGAGGGGGCCACTTCAGTATAAGTAGGTAATTTTAAAAGCTGGACAGAGGTGTCAAGGCATTACCAACAGTATCAGGCAGAAAACACTGTCAAATGCTCTGCTGCACCATAATAATTACAGTATGTTGCAGGGTACCTTATATTTATTTGCACAAAGGCACATTTTAGTCCACAGTTGTAGATAAATTACATGTAAAACATACTGTAATGCTTATGTGCCCGTGAAAGCAAAGCACTGCCCATCATTTTCATATATGAGCCTATACCTTAAAACTAAGGATGATTTAAGAGGAGGTAAGGATTCATATGTTTGCCTCTTTCATTCAATTCAAAAACTGGAGAAATGCATCTGAAAAAAATACATAGCTGCTGAGCACAGATTATGGGAAGATTTCCTGAACGTGTTGATGCGGATAAGGATTTATGCTCTGCATAGTGTGTAATGATGGAGGTCTCTTCATGTGTATATTCATCATCTAAAGTTGAAACACTGGGACCTGGTTTCAGCTTTCATAGAGCTCAGTCTGCCTCAGACTGTAAGATGTTCCTATATTCTCAATACAGCTTGCAACACAGTGTGGATTTCTCGTTTAGTTCTTCTGTTAGTAACTGGATGTGTGGTTTCACCCAGATTTTCAAGTGTTTGACTGTAATAATGTGGAGGGGTATAAAAGCAGTTACACCGTGTTGCTGAAGAAAATGAATAAAGGTTTTGTAATGAACTGCAATAGCAAAAATGTGTTGCTCTTCAAATAACTCCAACATATTCAATCAGTTTGGGGATGCAGATATATTGCTTATATGTCCATGTATAGCTAGTTACAGCCATTGTTGTTTATTTTAAATAACTTACATGACAACACTGTGTTTCTGTAATGTATTGGTGATTTGAAATTCTTCACCAGGGACAGACAAATTACAGTGTTATCAGGGTGTGACAGTAAATGTCAGCTGCTAATGATGGAAGAACTTAAACATTAGACGACAGTCCATGATGCATCGTAGGGCTGAAGGAGGTGCAGTACAATATTTTGCTCTATGTTATGTCTGGACACCAAACCGTTTCCACATCAGCTCTGTTAATGTGTAGGATGCACTTGGCCAACAGCGGGTTTTGCATACAGTTTTGTGTACGGTTGTTCAGCATGCAGTCTGAAGCAAACTTATGGCTCCACTTGCCAGCACGGCCTTTTAAGAAATTAGCAGGGGAATTGAATCAGCGCTGTCACATTGTCTGTGTAGAAACCACTCACTTTTCTCCATTTGTGGCCTGTTTAAGTCCAGTTCATGCTTAGTTTGGATAAAGCCTTTCCATGCCTCTTTGCTATCACATGTTATTTGACCATGACTTTCAATTTAACATTAAAGTAAAACAAAATGAGACTGAGGGAATTAATTGAAATGGTAGGGAGCGCCACATTTTTCAACAGCTGCCCAAGGCCTGTCTGATGTCTGCTAATGTTTCGGGCTTTGAGATGAGTGTGTTTGACAGTCGTCATTTTAACGCACAAGAAACAAATCTTAGGCGAGCCAACATTATGCAAAAACAACCTCTTATTGTCCATCAGTTCAGATGTCTGATTGCTCAACGCAGAGGAGAAACACTTGAATGATGGCTGGAAAAGAGTCCATTACAGAGCTGTTTCTTGATTAACCATCAGTCCTGCTCAGTGTCTGATTAAAATACACTGCTGACATATTAGAAGATATTTCTGCGGCATATAATTAGATTGAAGTGTATCAATCTCTTGAACAATATGCATTTCAGTCAATTAAATCTTTCTACGTTATTCTCACTGTGGTCCTTCAGAACTGATAATATGCACTTCGGGTTTCATCATTGTGGGTTCCACTGGACCCTTTTAGTTAGTTATCTGGTTTCTGAAGAAAAACTTTTTTTTCCTGTCTCCTGTATCTCATCAAAGTGACTGATATGCCACATTTCGAGGAGATACTATCTGGAGTCTAAGGTATCCGATTCTACTCACCAGAACACCCAAAATAATCATGATATAAATACATTGGAAAGTAGTGACATTTAGCATGTTTTATCTCAACATCTGCCTCTGAAAATGACTTGTGCAAGAGAGGTGCGCAGCATTTTCAGCAGATGTCAAACTAAATGGCAGAGATATGGAGAGAGGCATGCTTTATGGTTTCATGTGACTTTAAGAGGAGCTTTCATGCTTCATATTCTCAAACGTGACATTTTATATATACCCTCTGAAGAATTAGATTTTTGTGCCTCATTGGTCACCTTTAAGTACAAAGCATATAAGAAATAGTTGTGAGGATGTCTGAAGGGAAGGCTAAAGCAGAACCAGCTGATTTTAAAATGTTTTGATGAGATGTGACAAAGTTTTAACACAATGCAGGTGGTCACATTATTCTCTGCATGTTATGGCCTCACACAAAGTCACATTATTAAATCTGGACTAGTCAGTGTTTTTATGTGAACAATGGATCAAAGTTTGTCATTTGAAAGCCGTCGCGCACAGTGATGATCCTACAGGAATCAACCGACCCTGCACTACCCCTCAGCTTTACAGAGCGTTTTAACACTTTCCCCGCCAGAAAATTGCCAAAATTATCAAAAGGTAGAACAGAGCTTCTATGCACATAAATGTTTTATTCTTTCTCAATTCATTCTTTTGTGATCAACACTTGAATGTTGTCATTTTCATAAAAAAATTTCAATATTTCAGTCCCAGAAGTGCTGTAGTATTGCACGAGAGCTATAGCAGTGTCCCCTACTGTACAACAGTGAAAACAGGGAAATATCTCATCATGTATTTTAGCTCATTGTTTTGGTTTATACGGCCCACATTTTAAGGTTTTGGTACACTCTTACTGCTCTCATCAATCTATTTTCCAGCAGCAGGCAGCTGTTTTTAGTGAAAAATCTCTGGTAAACCATGTAGCGTATTTTACTGTAGGTGGATACCAAAGCGGAGTTGAAAGGAGAGGACTAGATTAATGCAATTGCTGCTCTGTATTTGCTGGATAGGCAACTGTTTGCTAACATGTTCGCCACAACAACTTTATAAGGTTTGTCAGTGTTTACAGTTTGGTTTGCTGCCCCCAAGTGGACATAAAATCTGTTAATGCTGCTTTAATTACTGCTATGTAGAACAGCAGCTCTGATGCTGTCGTCAGTAGTTTTTAACTCCAAACCAAAGGCGGAACTCAGAATAGCTCTCAAGCTAATATGATTCAGTTTCCCGAGGAGGTGTTCAAGAGGGAAGCAAAAGAAATTCTTGCATGTTCTCAGATCTCATCTTAGAGGTTTAAAAACAGCTTTCTGACTTCCTGTCTCGTTCCCAGGTTCAGCCCGTATGAATGGTACGACGCTCATCCTTGTAACCCCGGATCGGATGTGGTGGAGAACAACTTCACCCTCCTCAACAGCTTCTGGTTTGGAGTCGGCTCCTTAATGCAACAAGGTATGGCAGTGCACGCATCCTCTTTCCTGTCAAAAACAATACAATCACACAACCCCTCTTTTCCTGTGCACGGCTGGCTCCCACTTTCTGCCTCTTTACCTGACAAGCTCCATGATTTCCATTCTGTGACAGTTTCATAAGACATTTACCTGTCAAGAACAACTGCAGAGCTCAGTCTTACATGACAAAGGAAGGCTGTTGTCACCTACCTGCTGTTTAAAAAGGGAATAGTATAGGTGCCTGGCACTTGTCAGAGAATGTCAGCTGAGGATGGAAAACACTGCTGCATTTATTTCCCCATAACGCAGGCGCTGGCCCTGCTCATGAGCTTTCTGAGCGCTAGGATGAAAGGGATAAGTTGAGGAACATGTCTGACAAATACAAGCTGTCAACTATGCTAGAACTGGCTGGTGTGACGTGTGACTTGCACTGAGAGTGACCCGCTGTGTAGAATCCATATGTCTTACTCCCAGCTGTCCAACAAGTAGCCTACCAATTACATAAAACTGCAATCTTGTGTGACGCTAATGTATATTTTCAAAACCAGTCAGAACAACAAACGCATTTCTTTCTTCAGCACATGAACCCGACATGTATGACTAAACCTCACACAGGAGATTTGATTCTACCTTTTGACAAATAAACCAGAGGGATACAAATGGGTTTACACTAGCTAGGTGTCCCTTTAGAGGGACCTATAAGCAAATGAAGGCCCAGAAAAAAATGCGGTGGAAAAAGACCCAAGTAATAAAATGTTTAACCTCAATGTAACAAGACAAATCAAGGAGGCTTAGTGAGACTCGGCAGTGGATCTTTGCCCGTAAGGATAGCAAACACATTCAGCAATTCATTAAGCACAGAAGCTCGGCGGCACTCTTGTGAAACTGCATAGCAGCTCTGCCAATTTGCCGGTGCAGGCAGAGGGTTACGAGTGTAGCACCAGCGTGCCGGGAGGGAGAGGAGAGAGAGGGAATCAAAACAGAATGAGCTAGTTAGTTTCCTATATTATTAAACTAAACAGGGGAGAATTCCCCATTATAATTCGCACTGTGGCTCACAGTGTCTGTCAATGCCTGAGCTCCTATGTTTCTCATATTTAGAGTGGTTAAGTGAAGCTGCTGCTGCTGCTAATTAGATTTTATTCATACCACCCTGAATACAATCCTTCAGTCATGTTGCAGTTAATATAAAGTATAGCGTGTTCTATAATATGAACATATGATGCATAATTGATTGATTTTTCAATTGAGCGTCGTCAAAAATATCTTGACACTGATCTCGAACACATAATTTTTGCAAGTTTAACACTGAGACAGACTGTTTCTGGCTTGCCGTGACACCCGTTTGTGCTACAGTACCTTGTAACACATGCTGTATGGTGCTATCTGCAGCGAGGTATATTTTGTCTGTGTCACATAAACAGACATCCCCTGCTTGTCTGCCAAACACAGTGACAGCAGCTGAGACGGAAGCCATTTCCTTGACATGTTTAAAATGCAAATGGACGTGTTTGAGGAGATTCAAAAAAAAAAAAAAAAAAAATCCACCAGCTTGTCTGTGGGAGGGAGGTGTCATACACAACACAAAGAACACAAAATGTGAGGAGGTGCAAAAGCAAACACTTTGTGCACTTCAAAAGCGTTCTTGGGGGTCTCAGTAGGCTTTTGCTCACAACAAACATATGTCTGATCATTTCCCGTAAATTGGTTTCCCCACATAAAATCATTTTTGAAAGTATGTTTGATTTGTGAGTTGACTTATTCCCAATTCTCTCATTCTTACTGACATTTTTTTTTATATCTCTCAAGTTTCTCCTCTAAATATTACCAAGATGCATGTGTTTAAGCCCAAATTACTGCATTATTTTCTTTACTTCTTACATAAAGATTGGTTACACAAGTAATCTGTGGTGGTGTTTTGTCTTGGGGTAAGAAACCAAAGTTATGACTTTGCCCCTTCTTGAGATTCAGATCAAGATTTACTTGAAATGAAATAAACATGTCCATTAACGAGTGTCATTATTTAAAAGCAACTAACTACTAGCAAAGCCTCAAGCTGTGAACGGGAGTTTTTGTGTGATGACTCCACTGAGAGACTGCTAAGTGCAGGTAATCGTTCTCATGGGAAAGTCTTGTTCTCTCATGTTAAGGTGAAGCTCTGCTAGTTGGAAGAAACACTCCAGAAAACCCGGGCATCGCGTTTAGCATGATGCACCAGTGAGTCCACAGAGAACAGCCTTTTGTTTTTCCCCTGACTGACATTTCAAAAAGCATCATTACATACAAAACATTGTGTCCATTTACTCAAAGGAGAATATCAGTGTCAGGGGGACTTCTTCATGAGGAATATGCGTGCTGTAGTATTAGTCGTTGTCATCATCGTATCTATTAATTCCTCTATTGTATATACTTTTCACGGATGTCGCAACAAGCAGCTCACACACAAGCAATGCATGGACTACTGGAATTATTTCAACATCAGTCAACATTAAGTCTAAAAGCACAGACCGTTTCCCTGAGTGCTGGCTAAGAATATTTATGCACTACAGAGAAACTGTTGAAACATAGAATGGAAACGGAGAGCCTCAAGAACTCCATGCTCGCTTTGATATATAAATCATAAGACTGGATGATAAAACAAATCTAAAAAGGAGTTAAAAATGCAGCAGCAAAGTTTTTTTTTTCCCTCAGACGGCAACTAAAAGAAGCTTCAAATTTCAAAATTAAAGTCTGCTTTGTGATATTATTAACAAATAAGCTCCCTAAAGCCACCGTTGAGGCTAGGAAGTGCACCTTGAGTTGAGATTTTTTTATCGTCAGAGTACATTTGAACCATCTATTGAGATTTATTTTTTTTTTTATGAATTATAGCAAACAAACGTTATCAATATGTGCCATCAGTAAAATGTGGTGGTTTTCTTATAGCGACTGCAAAATGAGTACGCAGTCAGGTGGGGTTTTGCACTACCCTAACTATGAGTAAAAGCTAAACGTTAGCATACCTCATATTGAACATTTCATTAACTTTTTTCTCCTGTCAGAAGGGAGAAATATACAATATTAGGAGGCACAATATTTCTTTGTTATTGCTGTAAGCTTATGAAATGTTGCCAATTGACTGTTGTGGTGAGCTAATGTTTGCTAGACTACATTAGCTTATGTAGCTAACATTAACTACTGAGCTTGTTCTCCATGCCCAACAAATATAACATTGTAAGCTCTATAACTCACTTAAAGCAAAATAGTTTAGCATTTTTCTGCCTGAGAGATAGATGAGATAATCAGCCACTCTCATATCTGTCTGTTAATGCTAAGCACTGAGCTAACCAGGTGTATAGCCTAGCTTACAGACTGACAGCAGGGGGACACAGTTAGCCTGGCTCCCTTTATAATGACTGTTAACTCATTTAAGGCTCCTTTTACATGTTCTGTTGTTCATCTTACAGTATAAGCACTCTTAATTTATAATAATAATAATAATATGGCATAAAAGGCCTTATTTTTGATTACAACAAATTAGAAAAATGTCCCTTTTTGCCAAAACACATCCCACTTCAGTGTTTTGTAATTGTATTGCATTAGGCATCTATTTATAGCGTTGATGTGAATGAGCAGTGCAGCAGTCAGTGAGATAGATGTGATGTTTTGGTGACTGAAATAGCACCGTCCTCCCTGAAAGAACATTTATATTTCCTTGGTTTACAAGATAGGAGTCCTTCCTCAAGGAAATGTATGGCATATTGACACCATTTTATTTCCCTGGCACCATATGACTGATCTGCTTTTTGTATTTATTAGAGTGTTCTGATGCAGCGCCATATACTGTTCCCTGCTGACAACAGCACTTTATAGTGTGGAATTCAATTGAGTTACCCGTTGCTCCACTTCATTTTTAGTGCAACCAGAGAATGCATCTGGATCTGCCCTCTCTGAAGTCATAGTGAATTAAAGGATGCTACTGTCTCCCTTTGTTTGTAACCATGTAGAGTCTTTGTCAAACCACAAAGGACAAATCCAATCAAATTTGGGAGGAGAGGTTAAAGAGCTGACCACTCTGCCCCCCTTCTGTGGGCTTGTTACTCTTTAGAATTGCCCTCATAAATCTTCTCAGTAAAGTAACAGAGTGCACAAAGCACAAGGGTATTTTAAAGGTTGTCAGAGATGAGATATAAAGTAACTTTAACACCAGTCAGTGAGCCATTGTAAACATAGTATTACTCAGCAGAGGACCACTCAAAGTCAAGGCTGATGCAGAGGTGTACTGTCAGTCTGGATAGGTGCTATATCTTGATTTTTCCTTTTCCATTTTTGTATACAGACTGTGATGATCTGTTTACAAAATAAATTAATGTCTTCATGCGGTAAATTTGAGCTATGAAATGACATAAGAGGAACATGGAGGAAACTGTCTGAATCAAAGTTGTGTGAATTCCATGTGATATTAAAAAAAGACCTTTGGTGACGTAGCATTACTTGATGAACAGAGCAATGTAATGTTTTGATTTCGCTTAGTTATTTTGGAACTGGCATCTCACATCCTGCACTGATGCTGTTTTTGCATGTCAACACCAAAACTCAAGTCAGGCAAAAGATTCAGGAACAGACTAGGATCAAGTGCAAATGCTATTAATCCTCACTAGATAAATCTAAATTGGTATCTTAATGCCTGCAGTGCTTTAGCAATAGAAACCTGTTCAGTGATTCCAGTGAATGAACAGTTGCTTAGTTGCAGATTAAGAATCAGGCTGTTAGAATGTTTGCCTGGTCTTCCATGTCATATTGTTCATATACAAATACTACACCATACTACAAATAATGAAATTAAGTGTTGAAATAGTATTTATATTCCCTCATTAAAAGCATTTGAGACATATTATATTTTCAATTAAAACACAGTCTGTTGTTGATATAAATTAGATCTCAAAGAAACCAACCATTATGGAGTTTGATAACAGTTGACAGTGAACATTGTCAACAAAGGCTGACATGAAGCCTTTTATACCTAAAGTAGACGCCTGAGGAACATAGAGTTTACTGGTCTGATCTGCCTATTCTGAATTCTTAGCTTAGGGTTTGAGTAAACTGCCAAACTGGCTTTGTTTTCTGTTTCCTCACTGACAGTACCTTGACCAACACCAGCGGAACTGCCAAAAACATTTGCAGGCTAATTAACAAAAATGCAAGCCATCATGTTTCTGCTGAGTGAATTTGTTTCATTCAGTTACGGTTTTGGCAGGTACTATTTTATCTGGTTAATTGCTTGATTTTCTCTCATATTCTGTCTTGCGTAAAGGCTCGGAGCTGATGCCCAAAGCGTTGTCGACCAGGATCATCGGTGGGATCTGGTGGTTCTTCACACTCATCATCATATCATCCTATACAGCTAATTTAGCAGCTTTCCTCACAGTGGAGAGAATGGACTCGCCCGTGGACTCAGCCGACGACATTGCGAAGCAGACCAAGATCGAGTATGGTGTGGTCAAAGATGGCGCAACCATGTCTTTCTTCAAGGTACGGCACACACAAAGATGAGATACGATGAGGTGAAGCTATTTTATCATGATGAAGTTAATTACTGAAGGCACTGCACAGATATAGATTAAAATATGGAAACAAACTTAGGGATGTAACTAATGATTGTTATCATTGTTGAAAACTCTGCAGGATCAATCAGTTAACTGTCAAAAAAAAAATAAAGCAGTAAACAGTCATACTGCAGCTAAAGCGTGCAAAGTGGACATGTACAGTAATATTGAAAAATGATGATGAGAAATGAGGCAAGATGTCGATGTTGAGTTTTTAAATTGACTTTTCTCAAAACTTTTATATATATATATCTATATAGATATATATAGAAGGTATACACATTATATATATATACACACACACACACACCTATATATATTTTACAGTTAGATCTTAATTCCCACAGCAAAGGCAAATTCTTCAGCTTCTCCACTTCTCCGCACTGTTTGATGTGTTCCTCCATAATGATTTTTTTATTCCGAAGTTTCAGCCTTTGCCTGCAGGGTCTTTGACTTTATTTTATTATTTTGAGCTTTGCTTTAGATGCTGCTGGTGCTGCTGCTGTGGTGCTGAATAACACATGTAACAGAGTTACAGTTTCTCCGAATAAGAAAATGAAAACACTGCACATTTCTATTGAAGACGGTCCATAAGTTTATGTCATTCAGTAGCAAGAAAGAAAAAAGTCTTCCAGGGCATCTGTCTGCCCTGATTTTTATGCTTCCCCTCCAAAAAAAAAAAAAAAAAAAAGAATTGCAGTTGAGCTCATAAATGCTGTATGCCTCATTGTTGAATCTGCTGAATGGTGTTTGTATGCTGGATCCCCCAGCTTTGATAATGTGATTGGGTTAAGGGTTTTTGCTGATATCACATTCTGAACAATAGCAATGTCTTGGAACTGCATGTCATGTTTAATCATCTATATATATAGTCGCTAATCACAATACTGTAAGATTCTGCTTTGCATCCCATGGATATGAAATGTGCTGTAATGATAATTAGTGTGTCTGGATCCAACTAAACTCGTTGACCCTTTGAATTAAATTAAAAAATAAAATCAACCTTTTAGTTCCTCTGAATAGCTTTGGAAATTAAAGTTATTCTGGATCATTCTGTGTAGTTTGATTAACCGTAGTTGTGATTGTAGCGTCACAAATAGAAGGAGACACAGGTGTTTCATTACCTCATCAGAGCTGCACGGCTCAAGTGCCCTCTGCTCCCTCTTGCTCTTACAGAAAGGCCTAATGATGTCGACTCAATGAGGCAGAGAAGCATGATAAATACTGAGGAGACTGGGGAGTAGATAAAGGCTTTGCAGATGTACATACAACCCAATTCCAAAAAAACTGGGACGCTTTGTAAACCATAAATAAAACAGAATGTATTAACTTGCTAATCCTTTCTGCGATATACTCAATTAAAAATGGTACAAAAACAATATATTTAATGCTTAACCTCATCAACTTCATTGATTTTTGTAAATGTCTGCGTATTCTGAAGATGCAGTAAAAATGTTTCAAACAAGTTGGGAGAGGAGCAACTAAACTGGGAAAGTTGTGGAATGCTCCAAAAACACCTGTTTGGAACATTCCACAGGTAAACAGGTTCATTGTTAACAGGTGATCATGATTGGGTATGAAAGAGGCATCCCAGAAAGGCTAGAGTTTAGAGTTTAGAGTCAGATGTGGTTCTGAGACACTGACAGATAACTAGGTCATGTTGTGGTTGTGAAATGCTGTGAAATCCACGACTGACAAATCTGTGCCTGTGGGCTTTTGTTCTGGTTTGTTTCACCATTTTTAATTTGAGTCATGACCTTCAGCACCTTCTCAAGACATTTGATTGGTGTAGAAATTCCTCCTTGGTTTGTCTTTGCTTCCATTCACAACCACGACTGTATATTGTCCCCACACATACACCTCTAAATATACCTCCTGGCCCCATAAGACTAACACAGTATACAGCAGCCATAAGGCTCGATCTGGCCCGCCAGATGTTTCGAGCGAAAAAAAAAAAGACTTAAAAAAAATTATAATACAAATCACTGTTTTTCTGTTGTTTTATGTATTTTTATGAGGGAAAAAATGTGCTTCAAATGTGTAGGAGCACTAATTATTTTTCATAATCTGAGCATGATGAGCAGAGTGACACTTGGTGCAGGTGGGTCAGGTAATTAAGGCAGTTTGGGATCCCAATACTATTTTGCACCTTAACAATACAGCACAACCCAATAGGTGTTTGTTTTTGCCTGTGATTGGCAGTTAAGTTTCAGTTTTGGGTGTTCAAGTGAAAAAGTTTGGCCCCTCGGTCTACAGTAACTTCTACCAGGGACATGAAGTAATACATCAGTGAGTAAATGTTTTAGTAATGGCTGGCCAGGTACTTTGAGAGCTAACAAGAAGGCATTATCCGACCGGCATTATGATACTGTTGAAACAAACACATTGCATTAGAAGCTTATCAGAGGTTTGTAGCCACTGTTGTCCAGGAGATTGTCACATCACCTGAAAGCCGTCCGTCTGATGAGGAGCTGTTGTTTTGTTAAATTGCACGTCGCATCGCGAGCATTGAAGCGCACACAAAAGCAAATCAACAGTCTCTAAGGAAAGTAGCTTTTACCAGCTGTTAACAGGTTGAAGGAAATGAGTGGATGCGGTTGTACGCCGTGTTGCACTTGCAGCAGAAGTAACGGATCTATAGGGAAGCATTCTTTATCATGAGACCAGCATGAGCTGTGTACCAAGTGCCATATGGTCCATTTTCCTTCCTGACCTCGCCTACTCATCTGCAAAATAAAAAGTGACAAAGACGCTACCTTGGCAACACCTGCAATGCATCCTAATTGGTAGTTTTAAGTTTTAATATCAGACTATCATATCTCAACTCGCCGTGCTTCTACTGTAGTTACACATAATGGACGACTTCTTAAAATAGCATCTTTCACAATTTGAAATGGCTTATAGTCTTTAGACAGTAATTATCTAGGATTCGACATGGCATAAATGTGACCTCATATGAAATTGCATGAAATACCACATAGCCTGATGCAAGACTAATGGAGAGGCATTCTATTATTGCTGCTTCAGTAGCACTTAGGAGAATAGATGTGCTCAAAGCTTCAATTAATGTCCTTTAATCCTGTGACAATGGAGATCTGTAGGGCTAATCATATAAATCTATTTGGCAACTGGCTAAAGAGCCTATATTCTTAAATACTATATGTGTGTGATCTTTAAAATGATGTGTTCAGGCATTCAAAAAATGCCCATAGGTGTGACGTTATTCTGCCATTCATCAGAGGGGTGAGCAAGATTTCACGGTTAGCTATATTTTCAGCTTGAACACCATGGGCTGTAATGTTAGAAAGTAATTTTGCTCAAGCTCAACGTTTTTTGTTTTTTGTTTTTTGTTTTGTTTTTTTTTTATTGGTAAAAGCATTGTATATTTTTCAGCCACTTTTTCCTCACCTGCAGCAGGGGAGACTGTTCAAATGAGGTTCAAAGGCACATTTTTTAAACTGGCTCTTTCCATCCCTTACAGAAATCTAAGGTTTCTACCTTTGAGAAGATGTGGGCTTTTATGAGCAGCAAGCCAAGCACATCACTGGTGAAGTCTATTGAAGATGGGATTCAGAGGGTGCTGAAGTCCGACTATGCTCTCATTATGGAGTCCACAACTATCGATTACATCACTAGGAGGAACTGTAACCTGACACAGGTGGGAGGACTCATTGACAGCAAAGGCTACGGCATCGGCACTCCCCTCGGTAAGACCTGCATATGGCCAGAGAATAAATTTTCCACTGCAAAGTAATGAAAAATTCAAGCCTTTTTTTTTGAGTTGTGTGTTGCTTTTGAAGAATGAGGGTCAGGGTTTGCTTTTTAGACAATGCAGGAGCACAAGACGTGTTTTTTTAGCTACCAGTCAGACAGTATGCCACAATGTGTTTATGAACCTTATTATCACAGAATCCAGCTGGCGTTTCTTCCAAAGTAAAACAGGCCTTATGTTGCTTCCAGGCTCCCCGTACAGGGACAAAATCACCATAGCAATCCTAAGCATCTTGGAGGATGGGCGCCTACACATGCTGAGGGAGAAGTGGTGGAGTGGGAGCAGCTGCTTGGATGAAGAGCGTCGCGAGACAGGCCCCATGGGTATCCAGAACCTGGGTGGTATATTCATTGTGCTGGCATCTGGCCTAGTGCTGTCTGTTTTTGTGGCAATCGCTGAATTCATCTACAAGCTACGGAAGACAGCAGAACGTGAGCAGGTATATGTCCCCATAAATCATCCTGAATTAGTTCATTTGATCTTCACTCTGTGGCTTGGATGGAGGGAAAATTAATCTAACATTAATTTAATTAACACCCCATCAGGATTTCAGTTTATTTCACCCTCGATTTTAGCAAAGAAGTTGCTAACCATGCCTATTTTGTTATGATACACATAGCATCTAAATCAAAGCTGTGCTGAATTCATGGCTTTTAGTTCAAACATCTTCTAAAAGGATTTGCATGCCTTCGGCTAATCCCTAGGAGTACTTGGCCATAACACCACAACATTTACTTATTTTAACAGGCATAATTGCAAATTGGAGCATAGAGAATTAATCCATTATTAGTCATTGGAGATGTCAGAATAGCATGAACCCTTTACTGCTGTAAATCACTAATTTGAGTCATGCTTAGTGAGTAGTTGCATGCATGCTCATGCACCATACTTGTTCACTCTTTCTGACACAGCAGCAATAATGAACCGTGTGCAGGCTACATGTGGCGATGGTGCGATTTGACATTGCTGACAGCCATGGATGAACGTGCACACATACACACACCAGCAGTAACACAGCATGAATATTATGTTCTAATGCATTTTGTGCTCTTTAGACTGTCGACACTCTCTGCTGTCAGAACAATTTAAAGCTAAGGCATTTACCCCCCGTCCCTTTTCCCCTCTTCTCCTTCTTGCTCCCCTCCCCGCATCCTCCCTTTTTGCCCAGAGGTCTTTGTGCAGTGCCATGGTGGACGAGATCAGACTGTCGTTCACCTGCGAGAGACGGGTGAAGCACAAGCCTCAGCCTCCAGTCATGGTGAAGACGGATGCAGTGATCAACATGCACGCCTACAACGACCGACGACTCCCAGGAAAGGACAACATGAGCTGCAGCACTGGGATGACTCCCGTGTTCCCATGACAATGTGTTCCCCCCAGGGCAAGAACCTCCTGAGCAACGTGTCAGGGGTGATGCCAGAGACTAGAGACAATGGCATAGATGGAATCACCAGATTCACCATTAACCACAGTGACATGGGGACACTAACAAAACATGGCCAACTCAAAATGGCAGCATCAGCCACACAGGTATGACAGCATTCACCACTGTATTCCAAACCACGAGAGGTAAAAGAAATATTTGGGGGAGGTCCTGGGAAAACAGTATACCCAAATAATCAGTTTCAAGTCTGATGTTTACGTGCGCAACACAAAAACACAAGAAAATACACATCGTTCAAGGAATCCTCCATCAGTGAAAAGACTGAGAATTTTATGGGGAAAAAAGGACTGAAGCAGGAAGAAACGCTGTGTTAAGAATGGCAATAAATGGCAGATATACAAGCGGGAAGAGGAAGAGCAGTTTTCATTGGAGATCAGTTTTTGCCACACATTAAAATTCTATCAAGTTCTTACCTTTATCCTGTTGATTTACACAAACTCCTGAATGGCCTTTGACAGCAGAAAATAATGTTACCTCAAACTTTGTTGTCTAGGCCTGAGTGGTTATCTCTGAGTGATAAGCTGCGTGATGTTTTGAAAGCACGGTTCACAGGGACACGCACGATAACCTGCACGAGCGCTCCTTCAGTATCTGCAGTATCGTTATTGGTGGAGGCCTGTAGCAAGATACAACTGTTCAACAGTAAATATGCGTTTGTAGAAGTCGTCGTGTGAAATTACCTAAACTGTTACAAGGAAGCAATTCATCATTGATCCAGAGCAAAGCTGGAATAAGGAGACATCTTTGTTTAAAGATTCCACCGTTGACCATCAGATCGTGCTGTTCTGGGATTAGATTTATTTGAGCAGAAGTACATTTTATGTCCAAATCATTTTGTACATGATTGAATTTTAATCAGTATAATTGCCAAAGATGTGACCATTCGACAGAACTATATACAGTATGGGCCAGTTTCTGCTCACTTGGCACTTATTTTGTGTTCAATGCGAAGTAAATTGGAGTGGTTAAAGTGGAACCATTAAGGGATCTTGCTATAACAGTTTTTCCAACCATGCAGGGTAATATGTATTCAAAGTTAATCGTATTCGGCAAAGTCGCAGCATTAATGTCCCTGTTTGCAAACCATCTCACCTCTAAATATTGTAATGTAAAACAATCATTGAAGAAGAAGCATAAGAAAAGGAACTGATGGATTTCCTGATAAAATGTCTCTCTGAAATCATAAACTCAGGTCTGTGTAAATTCCAAAAGGAAAATCAAGGACATGTTGAGCAAACATATGAACTAATTTTAAAACTTGCTCACCTTTGATGGAGAAGGTATGTATGTGCAGACTGGGTTGGAAGGCTTTGGATCAGGCAGTTCTGTCTCTATCTTAGTTTCAAATTAACTGTAAGTCACAGAGACAAATTGTAAGAGACTGTGACCTTAAAACTGAAGTGCATTTTTCTGGACTGCTTTTAATTTTACCCATCGAACGACGTGCTGGAATTATTCCATGTGTGGCTGCAGGACCATTGAATGTCCCAAGTACTTCTGAACACATTTTGAAGCAGTTACTTCATTCATCAGTTATGGTCTAGAGGCTTTTTGGCAGGAAACTTGATTGTTTTGCATTATGAGCGTCATGAAAACTGGGCAAGGGTTTAATTTGAAAATATGAAAAGATTTTGAAGGTTATCTCAGACTTGAAAGCCACGAGCTTTTTCTGTTTAATTAGCTAATGTGGACAGAGTGTGAAGATAATGTGGTGAACAGACAGCAGGAGCCAGATGATGATTTTGTGCGTTCATGTTGACTTTGATGCCTGTTGCGTAAGTGTACATCTTCAGCAAGTGTCACGCCGTGGGAAGATTCGAAGAGTCTGTGAGCTGCTGTCGCCTGGGGGAGCTGAACGAACGGCAAACCTCTGTGAGGTTTTCGTTGTCGATAGGTCGAGAGACAAAAAAAAAAAAAAGAAATAAAATAAAAATAAAAAAATTGTTAACTATCTAATTCAAGGAAACTCCAATCTGTAAAACTTAGCGTTGGTTTGGTAGAGATTCACTGTATAATTGTTTATCGATTCCCTTCTGCAAAGTAGAGTATGTAGATAAGATCAGCAGGAGAAAATGTATTTTGCTAAATTTATACAAAATGAATTCTGTTCACAGTCAAATATGTTAGATGCTATTTATTTCATTAGAGAGGTCACTTTAACCTACTTCCTCACTTTACCCAAGTTCCACATCCCCAGACCTTTTTTATTTATTTAATGGAAATTAATTATACTATGGTATATTGGATTGATATCATCCAGATGGGAAAATGTATGTAAATTTTCATTTATGATGGCGAATATATTTCTAAAAGGTGAACATGAAATGGAAGTGTTGAGCTTCCCCAATAATTTTGGGGACAGTCCCTTAGAGTTTATCTTGTGTACCTGGACCTTTCTTGCTCTTGAAATCCCAATTAGGACCTGGTCTCAAGTATGACCGCGGCCGATACGTGGTTATACTATATTACTGTTACCCTCACATGTACTGTAGCTTTCCATGCAGGTGATTCAAAGACTCAAGTTTGCTTGTATTTCACCTCTGTAATATGTGAAAATAATCAAAAATTTCATCATAATCAAAATTAGTTGGAATTTCAACAAGGTTTCTGATTTGGCTGATTCAGTCAGTTTGGTTACTGAATATATACATCTTTTTTATAAATTAATGTGAATAATAATGTCATTTTACACAAAATTGTATGAAATGTGAGAGAAAAGTAATGCAAAATGTAAGCTACATAACCTGTGTTCCATTAGCAGTGTGTGATATGAGTTTTGATTTTCCAGCAGTCACGACGGTATGCCTTTTTATGTATACCTTTCTTTTGAGTTGCACAGCTTCTATCATTTGGCAGAAAACCTTTCAAACAATGCGAAAAATATGTTTGGTGCCAACCAGGGTTTTCTTTGTGGACATGCAGAATTTCTATGAATATAGTTTTTGTAAGGTTTTGTAAAAAAAAAAGGAAAAAAAAAAGATTTTGTTTTCCTAGTAACTGTATGTGTCAAGAGAACATTAGAATAACCGACATCTGAGTAAAACATGGGGAAATTCAATGAAATGTTATAGAAAAGCTATTGAATTATTTTCTTTTTAACACATTGTGAATAATTCAATTGTACAGTTTGCTGTATGGGTTATATGAAGTTTTAAATAAAAAATACAAACTATTTAAATCTGCTGTTGAGCTACTGATTGATCTGCGTTGTGTTACCATGTTAAAAACACATTAGCAATACTGTGGCTGTTCCTGTTTGTAATAGTAAGTTGTACTACTGCATTTAGAAAGTTCACGTGAAGTAAAATATTAGCACTGACTCAAATATAAAACCCAGTGGCAACTCAGTGTTTTTTAGGGTGATTTTCCAAAGTACCAGCTACATAATTAGATTAGATTACATTAGATTGGATTTTTAAAGATCCCAGTGGGAGATCATAGCACTATGTGAGATGATTATATGACAACATCAAGTACAGTGAATAATTAAGAAAAGCAAATGTACAGATAGAAATAAGGATACACCATAATCATTATTACGCTACTTCATCAGATGTCAAATGGGAGAACTAACAGATGTTTGCATGCATGCAAATATGTATATATCACTTAATGAAATGCCTTCATTTGCATGAACAATTTTCAGTTTCCTTGGAGGGAAACAGAATGAAAGAAGAATCCTCCCCACCTGTCACTAAGACTTCAAGATGTCCCTCAGACTCTATGGCGTGCAAGAATTTTTTTTGAAACTTCAACCTGAAATTATTATTTTCCCCAGAAAAAGTTGCAGGGAGGTCTCACCCGTTTTTAAAGCCCAACATCTCACACAGCTACTGAAGAATTCGACTGAAGATTAGTGTCAGATCACCCTGGGCCGAATATCCTGCTGCTCCAAGTACTGAATATACACCATTTAAGGATTTTCACTTTGGGGATACTTGCTGTAGTTGCAGCATTTTACATTAAGCAGTGGCCTTAGAGAAATATAATAAGCATGATTAACACCCACAGTGCATTTGCCATAGTTATAATTCCGGTCAAATAAAGAATAATGCTATAAAAATGAGATCTGTGTCAAAATGAGATGGATATTAGAAGATAGATAAGAAAGCGATTGCCTCAACAGTTAGTAAGATACAGGTCAGGAACCAGCTAATGCATGAGGCAGCTCTGTGTGCTGAAACAAGAAACAGAGGAACCTTTGAAGACTGAACATGTGAAAATCCTTCAAAAGTGTCTCAAGGTAAGAGGAATTATTCAGTACCATTAAACCTCTGATGGAATAGGCTCATTCTTTCCTATCTATTGTCTTATACTAGATGAGAAAGAAAGAAAAAGGCCAGGATTTTTATGTTGGTCTTTTCTTGGAGTCCACAAATTCAAAACAGTGTTACACTTGCATGCAACAGCTGCTGCATGGTAAGGCTTCCCGGGTCTATCGTGTAAAACACAGAGTACTGCAAAACTCGAGAGGGGGAAAGGAATAAACACATGTGCTTCAAGTGGCGTTCATGCATGAATGAATATGCGTGGTGACGTGAGGTAGCCAATCGACTGTGATAGGCAGAGATTGACCTTGCTGGCGTTGGGATGGCAGACGTGCGTGTTAAAAAAGCAGGGGAAACCCCAGGCCATGCCGTTGAGGAGCAGCGGGCGCATAATGAGCGATGGGCAGGGGCCTTGCGCCTAATGGGAAGATTTATTATCTCTCACTATCAATTAATCCCTTCGGACAGACCGGGGCCAGCAGGAGCACATCAGGAGTATGTAAAAGAGAGAGAGGGAGACCGAGGGAGGATGGGAGCCAGCCAAATGAAGAGAAAGAGATGTGAAAGGACAAGAGAGGTGGAGGGAGCAGGAGCAGTGGGGTGAAATGAAAAAAGATGGAGTGAGAATAGGAAAAGGCCGAGGAGAATGAGGGAATGATTTGAAGATAATACCCACAAAGATTTGAGCGCTACGCAGAGAATAAAAGGTGGAGAACAACGGGTTAATGACAAAACGAAGAGGGAGGTGTAGTTGGTAATAAGATATAAGTGACGGAAGACAATGCAGGAATTAGACGAGATAGAAATGAGACGGAGGAAAAAACACGAGTGAAACAAAGAGAAGCCAAGACGTCTATGGGAGACTCAGGGAACATAAAACAGAATGTGGAAGACTGACACAACACTACGAGCCACTTTGTGCACATGCTTTTAAAGATTAGCTGCATGTTCAGCTTGAAAACTCCACGCTGGACTGGTGGTGCAATAATGTAGATAACAATCTTGGGAAGTAGGTCAGTGAGTATATGGATATATTTTAAGAAATGGGCCTTTTTGAAAATAAACTACACAGTTACTAAATGGCTTTTAATGAAAATAATTTCATTCAGGCACAGTTATATGTGATGGTGCTCAATTATGTTAGAGTGGCTTTTAAGAAAAGGGACGTTTTTCTTATTTTTATGATGGCAAGTCTATGTTTGATTTAATGTTAATGGGCTGCAGCCCAGTCTAGAACCATAAACTATTTATCCAGAGTGGTTTTACATAGTGTTCCTCGCGTTGTGAATAGCAGAAGCAATGAATGACATGAGGACTTTGCAGTGCCTTTACAGTCCTCAATCTCATGTTTTCAAATATATTCTCACATATTTCACTGTACTGTACCATGCACGATAAGTGAAGCTCCGCATGAAGAAAGTACAACCGAAAGCTGACCTCCAGCATCTTTGCATGATGGAGACTGCCTCGGTCTGTTGCTCATGCGTGCTCGTGGCAGTTCTCTCACTCTGATGGCTCGTGTCCAGACCAGTGCTATTTTTGATGACCTTGACAGGACCGTCAGTGGGTGATGTTCTGCTTGACACTCCAGGGCGATGTGCTGGAGCCCGATGGCTGTGCATCATCGACCCACTTGGGGGTGAATGAATGCCCGACCCGTGCTATGCCCATCTCTGTGGACCCACTGGGTGAGAGACCCATCTTAGCTGTAGCTGCACCAGAGGTTTGGCTTGATAGGAGGGCCAGTGTGCGCTGAACCTTATTATAGGCACTGTCATCAACCCAGAAAACTGAATTCCCTCCAGGAAGCACAGGATATGTAGCTGTAAAGGATGCAGCTGAATAAAAATTGTCCTGGAGGAATGGAGGTGGATGTCAACTTTGAAAAAAAGCAGAGGGTATTACAAACCAGAGTATGGGAAGTTAACTTTAAAGTTATAATCCTTACGATTTTCAGAAAATCAAACTCTGTTTTTGATACCCTGGTCAGCATTTTTCCAGCGATAGCCATTCAATGCATTTAAATTCAGCAATTACTTCTCCATATAGTAGTTTCATTGTTAGTGGTGAGTCCGCCATTGCTGTGTGGAATTCAGATTACCTTCACAGGCATAACTGATTCACTGGAAAAGATGCAGCATGTAGTCCAGCGCTATTGTAATTTTATTTAATTGATATTGATCTCGCTGTTTGTCACTGTTTGAACGCTGTATCAGAGCTGTGTTATGGTACAAACATTAAACATTTTGTGTCAATGACATTCCAGAATGGTATCAAAATCCTCATTTAGCCAGCAGGCCAAAGCAAACCCTTGAGTCTCATCGCATGTATTTAAGCAATACAAGTCAAACGGCAGGATTGGACTGACGCTCACACATTTTCAGTTTCATATGTGGGCACTGGGCCAAAGCTGGATTACAAGACTAATAGAAGGTCGATAGCACTGTCCATCCCAGTAACATTAAAAATGATGAACAATTAATGAGTGTGTAATTACAGCACACCATTATGCTCTAATGAAGTGGTACCACAGTGGGAACACTCATGCATATTCTACCTTCTATAATGAGTTTGGCATTACATGTATCGTATTTGTACAAGGGGACACCATATGGTGGCATATCGGAATGAGAGCAAAGCATTGTTTATTCCAGACCCCATCTCTTTTATTGCAAATCACTGCCACCACCAGTATCAGAGCTTTATCTTCACACCATCATATTGAATTATCCATTTGGCTGTAGGTGAAATAGCCTGATAGAGACATTGCCCACAAAATGCCTTGGTGACTTGCTCTGTCTGTTCTCTGTCTTTGACCCTGATAATGACTGGAATAGAGGCTTTTCATGAATATAAATATACAATTGGATGAAAGGCAATTTTCTCCACTGTGCATAAAATAACACTCTTGAACATTTAATATGGAGTAGTATTTGTCAAGAAGGTACTGTGCTTTTGCAGCTTAACATCGCTCAGTGGCCACTCTATTAGGTACAACTGTTCATTTATGTAAATCACTCACTCCTCTAGAGAGCGAGTCACATGCAAATGAAGCTTAAGCGTACTGTAGAGCTTACACACAGTTAAGCTAAATGTGTGAATGCACATGATGCAATACTTACATGTTGTATACTTTGACAGTTTGTGCTAGCATCTGAGACCTTACCAAGAATTTGTGCAACAGAGAAGGTGAGGTCCATCCATCAAGAAGCCCTCAGTCTGTTATGTGTTAGAGGGCCTACAGACTGTCAGAGGGCTGAACGCTTCCTGCATGCTCACAGTGTACCAAGCAGAGTAAGATGAGTGAGACGTCCCACCAGACAGCCCTTCTTGCTGGGATGAAGCAAGAAGAGATGCTTATTTTGAACTGTCTTGCATTGTAGCGCAAACTATTTAAGCGTTGTGGATCTACCTGACGCAGACATTGCAATCACCAGCCAATCATGATTGTCGTAATGAAATCAATGCTTCTGAGGAAAATCCCACAGTGAGACATCTCACTCACGCCACTGGTAACCAGGGTTAGCCTACAGTTTTACCTCATCAGCTTCATTTATTTTTGTAAATCTAAACTTTGTAAAAGCGTTGTCTGAAAATAGTTTGTTTGCGAATGACTGCATTGTGTTTCTATTTATGTTTTCCACAGCATCCCCACTTTGTTGGATTCAGAGTTTTAGAAGCAGCGGTGGTGGAGTCTGGATTATTTTCACAACACTATTTCATAGCAATAAAAAAAATGGCATTTGAATGCCAAACTATTCCCACCCATCATTGCTTACTGTGTGTAGCTTTAAATTACCTTAGCAAATTGATATTTCACTCTTTGTGCAGACATGAGTGTGTACATTCAGTATCCATATCACAGCTTAATGTCAGCCATCATCGAACATAGATGCAATCGCATTACATAAATATGCATTTGTATACTTAAAAGTATTGTATTGATATTAATGTTGCATTATATTTGAAGGCATTCGGGAATTGCTTCATTTTTAGAGACTGTGAGCAGAACTTTGTAGTGGAACGCATTTAATAAATTGTGCTTTTGTTGTTTCTGTGTATCTGCTATCTATTACAATCCTAAAAACTGGGTAATGTCTGTCCTCTAGATGATTTTAGGATATTAAGATCCCAGCAGTCCACTCATTATCTTGATCAAGTGATTTCAAGTGATTTTCACCCAGACTTTGTGTGTCCCCATACATCCAAAAAATGTTGTGTTTTCTTCTGCCAGAAGATTTCTTACTATCTATCAGCCCAAAGAACAAAAGATTGCAAACCTGCAAAGCACCTTTGAGATGAGCTGGATGAAATGTTAGCAGCATGAATGTTTCACTGAAGTCACTTCAGAAAATGCCAGATTCTATCCAGCCATCAAAGACTGAGATTCCTTTGGAAGCTTCTTGCATCTTGTTGAGTCCATGCACAGAAGAATTCAGTGTTCTTGACGAAACAGGGACAGCTTTTTATCAGCGTCATTGATGTAATTACATCAATGAGAGTGATGCACATTACAGTCGGGTGAAACTTGCTCCTAAAAGCAAGCTCCAAATGTGCATGCAGACAGCATTGGACTTAAAATTGCAACAGCTATGCTTTCCTTGTTCATGGGAGGTACCATCACCATATATACATCTGTAGGATTGAACTGCAGGTGCTGTAGCTCTCAGCTCCTGTAGCAATGACTGAACAGCTGCCTATTGTGGCAGACTGCAAAATATGAGTGTGTTTGCGGGTGAGTCTGAATAACTTGCCAGTATTTTGAGTTGCTTTGCATCTATAGCAAAACAGTTGGACCTGCCTAATTGGTCTGAGCTGGGTTTATCTAATACAATGGCCACTGAGTATGTTTTGGATTTGCTGTGTAAGGAAGGTCTTTGTCATCATCAAACAGGAACTCCAAACCTCTTTGCTCGCAGTACCTGAGGATATACTGTCAATGTTTTATCCCAAGGTTTCTTGCAGCCTACAGCGAGGCTGTTTGATGTTGGCCCAGGACCAGACTTCATTCGGTTCCAGGGGGGATGAAGTTCACCAGCAGATGATTTGCTATTCTCTGTCAAACTCCATCCCTACATTTCTATTCTTCAGCCTGGGAAGCTGCCAACAACATGTAAACCCCTGTAAAATGTCCTTACATCATATATAGAGTGGTTATGCAAAAACATCAAGATTGCACAAAGGCAGTGTTTACCGCTAATGGTTTCTCTTAGCCTTGACTATTACGGGTGAATGGGCATGTGCTGGCTTCTCTGCACAGCCTTTGTCAGTTGTGGGCTAAAAGTACATTTCAGAATCAGAATTGGCTAGCAGCTGCTTACCCCAGCTTGGCACATTCACTGTAATGATTTGATCATGATGATAAGTTTAATGGAGGCTTTCTTTTACTACAAGAGGGTGAGGCCAATTTTGCTTTACTACTGCACAGAGGAAGTAATTATGACAGAAACTAAATTCAAGTATGTCTTTTGCTCTCTTTGCCTCCTTACCAGAACATGAAAAATCCTCAGTGAACGGAAGCCAGCCAGTCTCTCTTCTCTCTCATGTCTCTCTTCTATAAGAGGACGTTATATGGCCTGTCCACAGGGAAGGTGCTGGAGGGTGTCTGGCTGACTAGGGGAAAGTTTATGGGCTGTGAAGGCCAATTTGAGCAGCCTGCAGATGGAGTCCAAAACCGCCATGTCACCTTCCTCCCTCAATCGCTCTCCAATAGAACGGTGAAGAAGAAAAAAAAGCCACCATCACCAAGGAAACAATGCTCTCGTTCAAAACTATTTTTGACTGATAGTGGCATGGATTTGTGTGCCGTAAACTGCTCATTAATATTAAATAAGGAAGTGACAGTTGGAGGGACTTGGCACACGCTCTTGGCACCTCAAGCGGGATTGCAAGTGATGGCTGGGTGCTTTGTTTAACCCAATATGTGGTGGTTAAGTGAAAGAACAGCTGCTTTGGACTCCTAAGACCACGGTGGTGCTTGGCAGTGTCGCGATAATGTGGTCAAACGGCAAAAGCCTTGTATCTCATATGTATTTTACAGCAGGGTTATACCAGTTCTACTTTTATTTTATATTTCTTATTGTATTGCAATTCTTACTTTATTTATTTTGATGAATCAAAGTCCTATTTTGATGGTGACAAATGCAACATGTGTTATCCTGAATATCAACAGGCACTGGACATCAGACTGATGATTTCTTTACTGATATTAATTTGGTCATGGTTGGTCTTTTCAGTGACTCTCTGATACATATCCATTCACAATTGATTTCAAGTCTTTTGGATCTGGCTTCTGTGACAGATCTTGGCAGCGTTTCCCTTGTTTCAGATGGATAACTAACATCAACTTATGCCATACATGAAATAAGGAGTTGGAAACAAAGCCACACGCTGTAGCCATAAAGTGCATGATTAAAACGTGTGTCGTGCTTTCAGTATTTATGGCAGATGACTTCCGTTGTGCTAGACTTGTTTTAATATCCACACAAAGCTACAAAAATGTTAATGTGCAGCCACTGAAAATAACAATTTATGTCCCCCATTGTGTTTTATTTTTGTGGCTCATTGTCGCCCGTGTTTATGAGCAAGGCCAAATGTAAAGTCATATTTAATTACAGCGCATTATTGCTCAATGAGGCTTTGTTAATGCAAGCTAGTGTCTCAGATATAAAAGATAAAGAGCCAGCACCTGTAGACGAGCATAAATGTGACAGTGTATTACCTTCTACAGTTACACGGAATATGAGAGTAACACAATTTATGAGTTCGTTCTCAGCAGTGGATTAGGAGGTATAATGTGTAATCTATAACTATTGTTATATGAATTAGGTGAAAAACAAAATTTTGTGGGTATTGTGGATCTGTCGAATGAAGGGGATCAGAATTAATATGTGTGAGGATAAGGGACCAGGAAAGCTGCTTACTGGAACTCCTCCAAGTGCTCAAGTCATACTTTGCAATAAAAAGCCTCCAGTGCTGAGAGAAGATTTGGGACCCCCACAATGAATCCCGAGCATTACAATTCCTCGCCATTGACTTCTCTGACTAAAAGACCGTTAGGAAATGTTGTTTGGCATCAAGCGAGTGGCGCGGCTTTCGTTGGCGGTTTGTGCCATTGCATAAGGGAAGTCCTTCAAAGTCAGCCTCCGTGCCGCAGGCAGCATTCTAATGAGGTCATCAATAACCTGAAACAGCTGCTCAGAGAGAGAGACCTCATCTGTTAAGCTCTAGCCACCAGTGACTGTGCTGTAACTGAACAAACAGCTCCAAAATAATGAGAAGTATTCTATGGAACATGCAGCATTACTTTACTATGAACCATTAATTGGTGGAACTGCCGTAGATTTAAAAAGTGACAGGAGAGACAGTGAATGAGTAAACCCCTCAGGAATCGTCACTTCGTCCACCGTGATGCTTTAGGAGAATGAGCCTCTCAAAACAAGTCAACAGTAAACATGTCACCCTCTACAAAGGATGCAGTCCCACTTTGGGCCAATCAAGAACGAGTAAACAAACTTTGTAGCTTCCTCCACAAGCAGGTGGATTTTGAAAATAACAAAACTCTGACTTTTTTGTGATTAATTATTTTTCTACTGCTTTCAACCCCAGATGCATACACACATTCACAAACTCAGCCACGGGACACGTCATTGTGTCGCATTTGAAGAAAATACAATTAGCAGCATGTAAGGTGTTGTGCATTATGTGCAATAAATGAGGGTCCCAATGCTCTCACTTGTAAAAGTGCAATTTTGAAAATGTGGTCCTAAAGCAATGACATTTATCATTAGACATTGCTTTCATTACTCCGTCAGTGTCGGCTGTCTTAAAATTAATGATTTTTATTGCAGCACTGGGACCAGGAAGCAGAATCCACACATCAAATGCAGCATAGTGTCAGGTTGACCACCCCCCTTTACACGAGCCTTTATATTAATGAGAATAAGTTCATAATAGGTGGCATGTAAGTATCTTCTCCACTATCTTGTCTTTTTCTCTAAACATCAAGCTCCATCTAACATCAAAGTATCTTTCAAGAAACTGAGGCACCCCAAAGTCTTCTAATCTTTACAAATGGACAGTCGGTACCCTCTCTCAAAAGGGTTGCAATGCCCTTTATGAGTTTATTCAACATGTGATTTAACAATGATTCAGCAATTTCACACATACATTTCAGTTATTTTCTACCACATTACTGATGGATGGATGCAGACAGACCCATTAGTGCAGGAAGGGGATGCTTCAGGGGCTGCAGTCCCCCTGCTGGCCAGACTGAAACACAGTGGAAATACAATTCCTTTTTAAATAATCTCTGGTTAAAAAAAAAAAAAAAAATCCTTTCCAAAAAACATAAAATAGCATTCAGTACTGCTTCACTTTAATTTTCCAAAGCAAACTAAAACTAGTCTCTATGGGAAAGCGCTGAGTTTCGTGAGCATCTTTTCTGTGCATGCATTTATGCAGAAACAGGAGAGTTTTTTTGTGTTACTGTTGACGTGATCTCGTGCACACAGAGCAGCAACTAGCCCAAAATTAACCTGTGGAGGTGAGGAGATAAAAACAAACCTCTAACACGCTGAATAAAACACAAAAGCATGTGGTAATCAGCTGTTTTGTTTTCAGTTTATGTGTGCAATATATCAGAAGAAGGATGAATGAGGGCCAATCCGCAACCTTTGCCATAATTCATCACAGGGAAGAGCTATAGTCTGCCAGATTAGAGGAACTAGTTGGTTTCTGGTGTCTTGTCGCTGGCTACATGAAAAGGCCAAAGTGACCTTCTGGTTTTGATATTGGGATGAATGACTTCTGATCCTAAATTTCCTTCCCTGAAACACGTCAGTGTCAAGCTTTTGCCAGTGGACCATATTGTATGGTATTGGTTTTCATCATTATTGCATGGTTGACCCGTTCTCCATCTCGCTGTTGGAGACAACATAAGCTCATATATTTGTGTGACATTTGCAGCGTGGCACCTGTAACCTGGAGGAGTCCTCTTATGCCTCTGTAGCTGTCAGAGGAACATGAGCAAAGACAGCAAGGTCTCTCTCCCTCTCTGTTATGGATTTAGCCCACAGTTCATTCTGGCTTGGATAAAGCAACACTAAGACAGAAAACAGGTGCAACTCTGCTTGCCAGTAACAAAATGTCTGTCAGCCTACTTAGAAAGTCTAAGAAATACTGTTCAAGTTTTATGAATGCTGAGGTTGAACTTACAGTCAGAGTACACCCAGTGCAATTCACAGGCTTGCCAGAAGTATATGGTGCTGAGATGCCTTAAGATTTTTATACTTATATAAGTCTGCACATATTTACTTGTGAGAAGCAGGAGAAATGCCTGTGAGACATTTTTATGTGCATCTAAATCCTTAACGTAAATATTAGGAGGTGTACATTATCATCACAAATAAAAGATGGATTTTCTAGTTTACTTGGTTCAGTTAAATTATGCAGTTCTGCCAAAGCTTCCCAATCAAGCTGATCTAAGTATAGCATCTTAGTGTCACATTGTTCAGCACATAAATATGTCATGATATGGGCAACAGAGCACTGACCCCAAGCAACAAGCTGCACTTGAATTACTGTATGAGCAACTAATGGATGTATACCAAGAACTCAGATTGTCTAGTTTAATGAGAAAGTGGAATTATCTTTATGGTGCAAATGGCTGCAAAGTAACTGTGTGGTAAATAAACAGTGCACTCCGTGACTCAAAAGCGTAAACTTAATGGAGATCTTGTTGTTGTTACTTAGAAATGTGCCTCACCTCTAGAGATGCAGTTTCACATCAAATATGGACAACGCCTGGGATTGGCGTTATGTTTTATGTGTCCTCGATTCATTATGTGGCACCACATATTTGCACCTCGCGCCTCTGCAATTTCTTGCAAAAGAAGTTTCATCTGTGTGGAAGCTGGCCTCCAGTCTTATCTGCTATCCATTATGAGGCTGTCAGTGCACCATGGCAGGGAGTGCAGCGCTTTTAAACAAAAAGAGGAGAGATTCGATTTGCCATGACTAATGCTGGCTCCTCTCACACCCACTGATAACTCCCACCAAGTTTTTTGTGCCACAGGTGTTCCACACACCTCTGACCACAAAAACACCAAGTATCGTCACAACAGCCCTGTTCAGACCAGACTATTGGCTGAATCATCGATTTACAAGAATAGGACTGTGGGAGTGCACGCTTGGGTCACATAGCTGAGATAGTTGTTGAAGTCACTACCATATTGGTAAAGTATAATTACTGTCACAATGTTTCCTGTAGTGATTATTATTTCCATTGTCCATACAGCTAATGCAAAGCTACAAAGTTTGCATTAGTTTGAGATGCACTCTGCAGTTGCTGTTACTACACATGCATTTCATTGACCATTTTAATCCTGTTTCTTTTAAGACTCTAGTTGCAAGATTTATCCTTCAATGGTGAGTAGGCCTCGCTGTGACGTTGGGCAACATGAATAAAATTTCTGATAAGCTCCTTTTTCTCTGTAGTTCTGCCAAGATGGCTCACATGCAGAGGCAAGTAGGGAGGTGGTGGAAGGATTAGGAAGAGGTTATATCTGAGGCTCAGTTGCAGTAGGGCACACTAAGGGTGGCAATACAGGTTCAGCAGATGCAGCTGGAGCACGGCCACATAGTCACAGATTAGATATGAAGGCTAATTATAAGGAAGGCAGCATCTGACAGCAGCCTCGCCACAATGCTAATATAAATCCAAAGTGGAGTTAATGAATGAAATGGGATTTTAAAATACATGCATGCAGCCTTCTATTAAAGTATGTGCACACAACGTATAAATCCATTTTTTGCAGAGCATTTAGACTCTCCTACCCTCCATTCTCTCCCTTTTATTATGATGGTTTTCTTGTATTAATGTACCTCATCTGTCAATTAATCACCTTGATTATACATTTATTTACCTAATGGAATCTACTTAGCCCTGCCAGTCCCCTTCAAAATGACGTATTGCTCTTATTGATGGACTGATTTCTGTAAGCTGCTTGTGTTCCCCCTCATTGTCCTCACTGATTAATTTTCACTATCTTGTCACAAATGTCTCCTGTATTTAGCCCGCACATTCATTTGTGTATGCATGTGTGTCAGACCTGTTAAATTACCAACCCGCAGGCCCTTGCGGTAAGGCGGAGATTACCTAGCTGTACAATGGGCTGTATATGATTAGGGCATTGGATGTGCAGGGAGCAGTATTTTGGAAATGCACATGCCTACAGGACTGAAGTTAGGCAAGCAAGGATACTGTACTTGGATACGCCACTGGACGCTTTGGAGTTGGCAAAAAGTGAGTGTAACATGCAGTCTGACCTCTCCTTGTCCTCCCTGTAACTTCAGCAATAGTTAACATCATAATGCTGCTATTTATGGCACCTGTTAAATAAGGCAATATCTCAGAATCGATTTTGCTGCCGCTCGCTCTCCCCTTTGGCACTCTCTTCCAACACACGTTGGATTTGATAACTCAAGCTCTATTGATTTTTCTATAAGCAAAAATAGTCTGCACAGAGGCATAAACAAAAAATATTGGTTGTGTCCACATGCCTTTATAAAGATCAATATTTAAATGTTTTTTTTTTTTTTTTTGGTTTTGTTGTGGGACAACGTAACTTTATATACTGTAGTATACACAATGTATATATATGCAGGAGCCATAAAAACAAGCAAGGAACAAAGAAAGTGAAAATTGAATGTGAATCACTGTCTATAGGATTTTTTCTATCAGGTCATATCAATTTCCAAGAAAAAATGTATGCAGTCTGGTGGTCTCATAACAACTTCTTATGCTTCAGGCATGACACTGGAGAGACCGTCACTGCTCCAAATGCAAGATTGCCTTGTATGCTATACATCTTCTTGGCGAGTGCATGAGGAGGAAATATGTTTTTGGGGGAATGAAGCTGATAGAAGGGTGAGATGATATACAGGGAGATTGCTGCCCAGATGCAAATGGAAATACACAGTATGCAACAAATGCAGAGAAGGTAATGGCAAGACAGTGTTTGGAAAGGTCTTGTGGGATGGAAATGAAAAAAAAAAAAAATCGAGGAGGAAAATGGAAAGAGAGGGACCATAACATTCAAATGGCAGATTGGGATCTAGTTTCCCGAGTTGGGGAGAAAGTGACAGAGACTAATGGATTTCTGTGCCTGGTGTGATTAAGAGGCTGTACTAAACCTGAGATAATGTGCTGATATCTGCTGGGAGCTGCTTGACGCTGGCTGATCATAATCAGTGGACCCAAGACAGTCAAGAAGCCGCTCACCTCTTTCTCTGCAGCACTCAGCTCGCCTCACATGTCCAGTCTGGTTATGTTTGGACCTCTCTACAATCTCCCACTGTTACAATCATACAGTGACAACTTGGTTATGGCTGAACATGCGTTTCTTATTGAACATAATGGGATACATACAAATATAGTTCACCATTATACATCATGTGATGTCAAGTGGAAGTACAGGAAATGTTCTATTACTGCCATTTCAACATAGCTTAGTGAGAAATACCACTTGACGAGTTGGCAAAGCAAAACTTAAAGTTTCATGAAGCAAACACGGGCTGTGGTGCATGAAACATTGCTGATGTTCTTATCCATGGTCCTTGGGCTTCACTGCGTCGTTGCGCATTTTAATTTTAATCTTAATCAATGTTCCGTGCTCTAATGAGAACACTGGTTTTTACACGCTTGTTGACCTGCCAGATCAGGATGTACTAAATGTGATCAGAGTCTTATTAGCCTTGGGAAGGTAAGCACTAGCCTCTAGCGCCATAACAACAAGCCCAGCAACTCGTCGCCATGCAAGAACTACCACAACAAATATCATTCTGTTTTCTAAAGGAATGACACCCTTTGATGAGCCGAAGTATCAATTTAAAATGGCCACAAAAACCATGAGTGGGACTTCAATGTAGCACCTGTAGAAATATGACTCTCATCAATTCATTCCATACTGTCGTTACTACTTAACTGGTCCAGTGGGACTCCTTTACCACAGAATAACAAGTCCCTGCATCGCAACAACCATATGTCCTGGTTTCCCTTGGGACGACGCCTCCAGCTGCCCAGATCCTGTTTCCTTGCTGTCAGTTTCAGCCAAAAGAAGCCTGACAGCCATGTTGTACCACCAAGTTGGATCAAGATGAGCTACTTTGCTTTCAAATCTGAATAAAAATCCACAATTACAGTGTGAAGTCTCTCTGATTACTCTTGTGAAGGGTAATCTTTTGAAAACTTTCTCTCTGAATTGCAGTATCTTGGACTGTGGCGCCTTGCTGAAAGCATAATAAATTCATCATGAGATCTAAAGCCATGTTTTTGATGGTAGCAATCTCAGCAGTGCTACCATTACAACAGTGCTCTGAAGTCGTACAAATACTAAGAATCTGTCACTAATTTGTAATTCTAAAGGCGCTAAGCAGAATCTTCATCAGATAAAACCTTCAGTTGAACAAACATTGCTATTTAGGGAGTCTGGAATGAGACTCATCATCTCATCTGCCCCAGAGTGAAACTTGATAGATCAGTGTTTGAGATGGAATACATTCCACTGCGGCCTGATCTGGGTGCAAGCTGAAGCAGTAGACCTATACAGATGGAGATCATACAGTTTATCTGTATGAGCAACTGAAAATATTCAGGAAGAATGCTTTTAAATGTGACTCCACTGCACCGCCGACTGTGCTTTTCCAGCACTTTAAGAGTGTGCTTTTAATATTACTAACTCTCCATGTCCTGACACTTACAATATGATTTGGAATGAATTGCATAAATGAGTAGGATAGCTCATTTGTTTATTCCCCCCCCTTGTGTTCATTATTGAATTAAATGACACAATCCAATTAGCAGTGTGCATTACCATTCTCGCAGTTTGATTAAGCAAGTAGTAAATATTAAGGCTGATGCTCAGCCAAATTATGTTGCATTACAAATCCTCCGAATCAGAGGGCTTTTCATTCATGCGCAAAGATATTATTCTACAGAAACGCCCTGAGCTGCAGGCCGACAGCAAGAATCCCTTCATCTGCATCTGTCAGTAGTTTAAGACTGACCTGTCCAAAGAGATCAGGTTTAATAAAGTGTCATTAATCAGTGGTGGAATGTAACTAAGTACATTTACTCAAGCACAGTGATTAAAACAAATTTGAGGTATTTGTTCTTGTTTGACTTTGTTTCCGTTTACACTTCTGCTCCACTTCATTTCAGACAGCTATTACTGGTTACTCCTCAGATTACAATCTTTCATACCCTTCATGTCCAGTGAAATGTCCAAATTTGGTGATTTTGAATTTGTCAGGAAAACTGAAGGATTAAGTGTTCCTTCACACTTCTTCAGTCAAATAAACTGTTTAAAAAGCCTTGTGGATTACACTGTCACAAAGTTCACACTTTGGAGATACATGGTTCTAACGGGACAGCGATGCAACAAACATACGATGACCTTATAGAATATGATGCATTGCTGTAGATTAAACTACCCAACAGTACGTGAAGTCTTTAAAATAAAACCCTAAACATCTACGGCAGTAAAATGCAACATACACATTAACTCTGCAATAACATCAATCCCAAAACATCATATATAATAGTAAAACACTGACAGGGGACATTTTTTCTGCAGAAAGAGTATTTTTACTTTTGATTTTATGTACATTTTGTCAACAATACTTATACATTTTCACCTTGGTAAGGTTTTGAATATAGTCCTTTTACTCATGGTGGAGCATTTTCACTTTCAGTGTGGTATTAGCACTTTTACTTAAGTAAAGGATCTGCATACTTCTTTCTTCACTGTCATTACATGAAGAAAAAAAGCCTGGCATGCATGTATTTACGTATGTATTTCCATGTTAATTGCAGAATTTGATGCACAAAAAGACTTTTCTTCACTGATTGCTGTCTAACAATGTTGTCATTAGGCTGAATTTCTCCTTTGTCATCACAGTTATTCTTGCACATTTTTTTACCTCCTGTTGGATTGTCAGGACAACAAATATTTGAATAGAAATGACCTCAATTTCGAGGGAACATTTCATTTGGCTGGAGAGCGTGTTATACATATTGAGGAATGGCAACATGTCAGGCCTGCCAAGCTGATTCCCAAAGTAGCTAAAAATGACACCGCTTACAGCCAGCACTGTCTTCAGAGTACGTGTGTGCCAAGAATTTTGAATGTCACGACAAATATTTTACACACTGGTTGCAGAGGATGTTTTGTTTTTGTCTTATTCTGATTATATAGATTTTTTTTCTCCTTCATTGCAGAGCTGTGACACAGACGATCCACGTTTTCATTGTCAATCAAACAATCGCTTGGCAAGGTTTCTTGAAAACACCTTTCACTGTGTCCTTATACTGTGACGGTATGTCTGCTGGACAACGACGACTGTTGGAAGACGTGACAGGTGTCATTTATAATCCACTGAGATACCAAAGACGGCTGTATGGAGGAACTGCTTCAACATGAGGAGCATTGAATACTTTCTCCAGCCATCTACTGGGGTGAATAAACTGCCAGAAAATATAATGCATGACCCCAATTTTCCCGATGCTTATGACAGATGTCTCTCTTTGCAGGTCAGAGTGAATGTGAAGAGGTTTACTTTCTCTTTTAACCAATCTTTAGCAAGGGTTGGGACATTAACTTGGCAAGACATGTGGTCTGTAAACTGGGTGAGCAGCTGTGTCATATATCAAAACTCTTGGCAAGAGTTGTGGGTTCAAAAGTGTTTTAAGACCCAACAGGGAGAAAGACGTCTGCCCACTGCTAAAGGCACCCTCGACAAAAACAATGAATCTGTCCCTGGCGCTCAGAGGAATGCTTGCTTTTAGTTATGCAAGCACCCTACATCCTGACTGATTGATTTCAGGGCTTACCATTGCCGTATGTTAGACAAACATATTTATTTGTCTAGCGGTGTTGTCTTAAATGGAAAACAGTGTGACATACTTGACCACCTCGAACAGACAACTTGATCAATTGGTACACAGGCTTCCCACTCAACAAAAAATGGAAAGCAAATACAAGCAAAACTCTAAATTGCAAACCATCGCCTTGTCAAAGGGACATCAGTCGAGAAATTGAGCACTCATGAAACAACGAAATAGAAGGGGAGAGCATCTATTTGCAATAATAAAGTGCAAATACAAGCAGACGGTCCTTAATGGAACTCCTCACTGTATCGCTCATTGCTGGGGCCCCCTGAGGCTTAGCAAGATTGAATACACCATATGTTTATCTGGAGCTTTTCCCCTTGTAAGTGGCACTGACGGCATGGTTTTGGCACTACCCTTGTCCTTCCCATAATGCATCAATCCAAAAGCTCATTTAGGCAGTCACTTCCCAGACTCCACGCTCAAAAAGGGACTGAGGCTTATATTTGGGTGTTAGATCACTGTTATCCACCCACTTTGTGTATCTTAAATAATTCATCTGCTCCGAGGTTTTACATTGTTGTGCTATGTGTACAGAGCATCACATACAAAAGCTCAAATCAGACGTTTCACTTGCATGATCAGTAATAGGTATGACGGTATGTCCAACCTTAACTACTACAAATGCATTTTGATGCCTGAATGAACGACCCTGGCAAGAGTTTTTTGAGTGTGGGAAGTGCTCCATTTATGTACCGCGCCAAATATGTAGTGGGGTGGTTGTGGTGGATGGTGGACACTGGGGGTGCTACTTTGGAATTTTTGCCAAAAACTATGGGACTATGGACTATGGGGAGCAAGGGAGTAAATACTGGGGATTTTAGAGAAAAGAAGAGTGAATGATGCTTGAAGTATTTTTGTAAATACTGAGTACTTATTGGGTACAGTATTTGTAAACAGCTGAATGACGTACTGCTCTTCCTGTACTTTTTGTATTTCACAGTAGAGGCTGACATGTTTTCGGAAATCCTGTCAGTCATGGGATTCCTGTGGGATTCCTGTGGGATGGCACCAAGTGGCAGCCTTGGGGGCTGAAAAATGAAGCCAACGTTAAGTGCTAAAAACCGCAATTCGAATGGCCACTTGAGGCTGGCTCCAAAGGCGAGTCAGTCCCCGTAGATCCCCGTATTAAAATGCACAACTTTACAGCAGAAATAAACATGTTTACCGCCTGGTACAAAGCATGCTTTTGGTCTCTATAGCTAAATTCCTCGTTCATGACTAATGTACAGGGGGTGAATTTTCATATAACCCACTATTTTAAATTATATTAAGGCTTGAAGTTATGCATAATGTTGGGCCGCTAAGTTTCAACAACCAGGCATCATTCAGCCCACCTTAATGGCCCACATAATGCCTGTCAGTCGTGCCTTGGCATTGTTAAAAATGGTTGCGCAAGCCTTAATCAATCACTGATTTAATGCACCGCCCGGGGAAGCACGCTAAGTGACAAAATGAAACACACCTGAGATGTTGCCTGACCAACAGATTCACGCTGCGTTTGGCTAAATGCTAAAAGCGGTTGCTGCAGCAGTGACTTCTACATTTGCTCCACTGTTTATGAACTTGTTCGGTCAGTGAGATGTGTGAGGACGCTCTGCTGTGTCTGACAGCTTCTGTCACAGTTCAGACTGCTGAGCCTCATTCAGCTGAAGTGTTTGAAAACTTTGAGGAGTACAATGGAGTAAGCAGACTGGTTTTATTATGAAGTCAACCACAGAAGGTGAACAAAGAGGAGACTGTTGAGGACTTTGTTGCGCACAAAGTTCACAGAATGACATTCAGACGGGTGAGTACATCGCATGCACTGTGCTACGCCTGGCAATGTAGCGTAGTCTGTATGAGCTATGCGGTGTGTAAAAACTGCAGCTGTTATTTGCTTTAACATGTGTTTGTGGCTGCAGTGGCTGTGGATAATGTTTATACATCTCTGCGCTGTATGCTTTGTTGATGCTTCATTCTGCTGTTGAAGTGGCAGTTATGTCATTTCTACTGTTTGTTGTAACCACTCCAGTGTCAACAGCTCTTTGTATTTATTGTTGGTCATTTGTGTTTAATTGTGTGAGTTTTGTCCCGTTCTCTGGTTAATTCCAGGGAGGCTATACAGAGGAGGGCTGTTGTATATTTATAAATGATAATCAGTGGTATACTCGGGCTGAAAAATCTGTCTCTACAAATGGAATTTAATGTTGGTTTGGACATCAGGGCTTGTTGGCACTGGAAATATTTAACAAACAAACAAAAAATATAACGCAGAGTCCATTTTAACTGACTTACTTTTGCTTTTTGTCGAAGTAAGTGCATCTTGTACACGAGTACTTTTCCTTGAATAAAGTTTCTTTAGAGTAACACTACTTTATTAAAAAAAAAAAAAAAAGAATGCTTTTTCCTGTTTCTCAAGGCAGTTTGGTCGAATGCATTTTTGAATGCAACCCGTACAGTGAAATATGCGATGCTGAGACACAGTGAGCCGTGACTGTCACAACAGCACGTGTGACCAGCAATGTCAGGGAGAGTGTCTCCGCATTCAGTGCCATATATTTCAGCATGTGGTGTCATACAACAACTGCACTAGCCCAGAGTGTGTCGAGCAGGCGTTCAGACGAGTTTGTACGGCTGACGTTGCCCCGCTCGTTTTTGTTGCTTCTGCTGCCTCGCTGGGGTGGAAAGCTCACAGGTGAGTCCTCAGATTTGTTGTCGTTGCAGAGGCAAAGCAGCCTCATCTTTGTTGGTAATTCTGCCATCTATAATGTGCTAATATAGACAGTCTCACCCCTCTGCTCTCTGTATGTGAACTGAGCTCTGATTACGATTTTGTGATATCGTATCTCATCTAACCTTGTAATGATATTCCCTCCCCCTGCCTCAGCAGCCCTCCCCCTCCCCCCCATTACCCTGCTGCTGCTGTACGGCCATTTTTAGCCCCATAATTTCCTTGGCAGTAAGCTCCTGATGAGGTTGGTCAGGGATGAAGACTTCTATTAACTCAAATGTTGTACATGAAGGGAATTGCAGACCCATAAAGCAAGGTCTTGTCAGTCTCCCAGGTGAGCTCTAGCATGAAGAGCATAGCCTCTCTCTCCTCCCACTGGCAGATTTGCCTTAAAAGTTTAGGTGCCCGAGGGGGAAGGTAAAAACTTTGGGAAAGCGGCTTGATTTTCCCCTTCACTTATCCAGCATTCATGCTGTATCTGCTGTTTAGTGAAACTGACTCCAGAAAACAAGCTTCACTTTGTAATAAAACATGGAGGAGCATTTACAATAAGTACTCTATTTGACAATATGGGAGTCATAAAGTATAATTCATCAGGACATGGTAGGGTCCCAGCATAGGTAAAGCTCATTATTTTATATTTCAAATGTCCTATCCCTCCAAAGAGGGAGGGAGAGACAGAGAGGGAAAGAAATAAAACATCCTCTGTGTTTGTTATGAAAGTTTCAAACATGCCATTTGGAGCCCAAACTAACTGTGGCACAGTTTGTTCTTAAAGGTGCCCTGTGGGTGTTAGACCTCTAATGGTGAAACAGAGCAGTTTCTCAATGAGTCGGTCCTGCACACATGCACACAACGTGGGTGGTGTCACATTATTCTACTCATGGTGATAATACACCAAGATATACAGCAATACCCCAACAAAGCTTCTAAGAGGAAGACTGCAAGCTAGCAAACATGGTTGTAAACAATGCTGGATTTAGAATTACTTCAAATCCAGCTTTGCAAAGGTTTTACCAGGAGGGATGTACTGGACATGGACCTCAAAGATGCACACAAGGCGTTTTGGTGAGTATTACTGAATATCAAAATAGCTTGTTTGTGTACAAGAAAACTCCACAGGACACCTTTAACTTTTTTTTTCTGAAGGCCTTTTTCTTTTTCTTTTTTTCATCCACAGAAGACCTTGTTTACTGGAAACTATTTCCATCTTCTTGCAAAACTTTTGGATATGTGCAGCTCATCCTTTTCGAAACAAATCTGGGTATTGCTGATGAAAATGAGCTAAAAGGCAAATTTATGAGCCGTAATCATGTTAAGGGGGCCCACTTATAAAACAGCATACCACTGGCAGGCTGTAGGAGGCAAAGAAGCAAAACAGTTTGACTGAGTCAGTCATTACTTTTTGATGAAGTGAAAACCTCTCAATCCTGCTCTCACCTCTACAAACTGATGGGTGTTTGCCGGATATTGCCCTCATATTGCTTGTGTTCTCATTTCCTGAAATGCTCCGGTATCTGGAGGGAGGCAGTGACACTTGTCAGTCCAAATGTCAGCGAGGAAAACTCGTTTTTTATCCACTATCTGTTTTTGCTTTTTACTTTCATATCTATGGGCAGCGCTGCATAGCATATCCCACTGAACCTTTCAGTTGTGTGATATTTCCTTTAAAAAGCCCCTTTAGCTTTTCTAAAATTTTAAAGGTCATAATAGCTGCCATTAACTTAGTTCTGGATGTATCTCATCAAGGAAAAACTCGTGAACCGGAGGGTCATATTTTCCTTCGTAAATGATCAAAAACATCTGACCGGCATTAAAATGGAATCTCACATGAGTATTAAATCTGGACATGAGGACAGTGGCTACTTTCGGTCGAAATCATACTATTAATCAGTTAAATTAGAGGAGACTGAAGGAGCGATTAAGCCCTGTTACACCCGCGATCAACTTAATTAACACTATTGATCAAAATTCTAAATATAACTGAATGAGAAACTGAAAAACACAGTCAGAGCTTTGCTGTTCATGTTCTGTATACTGCACACACTTTGCCTTATTTTTACTTTGCTGGAGCTTCGATGATATGCTATGTATTTCTCCCCCCTGACTTGAGCAGACCTTCCTTGGAAGACACAGAAAATCATGTTGGCAGTTGCAAAGGATTTAGATGCAGTAAAATATTCCATATATTATCCTGGACACAGCACTGTGGGATGTTGTGCAGACAGCAGAGGCAAAGTGTTGCTGATGGACACATAAAAGCATATTTGCAGTAGCAGAAAATTATCTTGGTAGCTGGAATCAGAGAGGCTGTTTTTTTCAGACCACTGCATGCACATTAGAGTATTGGAGGAAAGAAAAAAAAAAAAAAAAAAAAGCAGTGATCTTAAAAAATATGATGCAATAAATTAATGAGGAATCGTTACGGCCTGGAGGGTTGGTTGGGATTAAAATCCTTGCTTTTATACCTGGGGTTAAAAAAAAAGACATTTTTAACTGCTATAACTATAATATGCTATTTTAGCATAATTAAATCCTGGTCTTAATGTTAGTCAACAGTTACAGTGTGCTATGTAAATTAAAACAGTAGTCTAAATTACAATATTTGGATATTTGGGGTCAAAATGTCATAATTGTGTGGGAGATTGTAAGTATATCATGCTATGAAATGGACTTTTGGATTCACTCCTCTTGGGAAAACATGCATTTTGTTATATTTACACTGTTACTCAAAAGTTTTTTTTATGTTCTCTTGAATTTTCCTCTGCATCATTGTTGCTTCCAGCTTGACTCGACTTGAACATGCGCAGCCTGGATATCCATGGATATTCCACCCACGTAACGTACTGAATGAACTCTTATAATTTGGTTGATAACCTCCTCTGTTATGTCAGCAGTATAACATTCCCAGTGAGGTGGGATGTAGCGTAAACAACAGTGATTAAAGCGCGTTATCTACCCTGCCTTTTGACACTTGTATATCTGAGGCTGGGTTAAGAAGACGCATGCTGTCAGGCAATAAATCTTGGTTATTTCCCAAGGTCTAACCATGTTTACACTTAGAGCACTGCCTTCCGTTGTGTGGAGAGTAATACCTCAGCCAGTCACACCAGTGTTTGGGAATATGTCAGTAACCTTTTTGTCAAAACAGGTGTTCTTTCAAATCCAGATATGCAGCTTCTCGACTGTCAGCTAATGCAAAAAAAAAAAAAAAAAAAAAAATCATCAGTGATTTATCATGATTGTAAAGCTGTGTTCAAGTCACCAAACGGCACAGGAAACAATGATCAATGACTTAAACAACACATCCCTTCGATGTTTGGTATAAAATGAAAAATTCATAGCCAATGATTACTGATTCATGAGGACTGTGACACTGGGAAGACATTGCATGGATTACATCCCACTTTAGATAAAGTGGCTGATCCAAACTATCTTTGGAATCAGGCTGGTCTTCTGCCGGTTCCACTTAACTGGAGTTGTGAATGGACAAACCAAACCTGGACGTTTACCTTCAGTGTGAGCAGCCACCTTCTGACCGCTCAGTCGAACTGTGCAGTGTGACAAGTGCCATATTTTGTTGGTGTACAAAGGATGACTGAAACCACGAGTGTGAATTTACACAACATATGAAGTAAATCAGATGGTACAGCGTCTCCCAGCTCTATGTTACGTTCAGTGGTAGTAGTCAAATTTCATGCAAGCATCACACTTAATACAGGAAGTATCAACAGCATAAACAAAGTCAGCAGTCTGTGGATGAAGTAGTAACTGAAGCTTGAGGCTTTAGCTGAAGCGAAATGCTTGAAAAAGCCTGTCCTACACCCTAATCAATGGAAGCTGCCTTCAGAAATAAAAAAAGCATTCAAACTTGTAACTCTCAAAAATAGATTTACAAACCATCCCTTAAAAAAAAAATGAATTAAACATGTTTACATTTATATTGACATCTACAGCAACTGCAGAGATTCGAGTATGTCAAGGCGTTTCATTGTTCCTCAGGTGAACTCGTCATTTTAGCCCCACAGTGATGCCAGTAGGTGAGGTCGATGCAGTGTTTGTGTCGTAACGCCACACATTGCCAGCTCGCTGCTGCCCTGGCAGCATCTCTGAGATCAGATGGATAAACGAAGGAGATTCTGAAGCAGCTTGTTATAGTTTGAAAGTTTAAAATCTGAAAGAATGAAAATAGATTTAATGACTGGATACAACAACATACATCAGCTCATTTTAACATTCAAATTTCAGGTGTAAGACTGAAGATAAATACGTGTTTTTAAGAGGACGTGTTCATGTTTGAGCATCTGCAGCCGAAATCAACAGACTGACAGTGCTACAGAATCTCAGGTGAGGTTTGAAAGTGGTTCGTAATGATCTACAAATTCCAAAAATGCTGTGACGCTCTGTAAAACATACATAAAACCAGAATGCAGTCATTTGGAAATAAACTGTACCAACAATGTGTTAGCTGCGTTTAGTGACAGTATTCCAAAGTGTTTTCTTCTTTATCCTTTATCCAATCATGTGTTCACAAAGTGGTGAACCTCGCTCCATCCTCGCTTGTGAATGACTGAGCCTTTCTATCACCTGTGACCAATGAACCTGTTTACCTGTGGAATGATCCAAACAGGTGTTTTTGGAGTATTCCACATCTTTCTCAGTCTTTCGTTGCTCCTGTCCCAACTTGTTTGAACGTGTTGCCGCATCAATTTCAGAATAAGCATTTATTTACCAAAATCAATGAAGCTGATGAGGTAAAACATTAAATATATATCAAAAGGGATTAGCAAATGATCACATTCTGTTTTATTTATGTTTTTCCACAGTGTAAGAATTTCATTAACAGAATAAAATGTAAAGCATTTGCTAAAATCTGAGAAAAATTCAAGACCTCTTTTAGGCAAGTCTAATCATTTTTGCAGAGTCAGGCTCTCAAGTTTGTGTGCATGTGTGTCTGCGCGCATAGAAATGACACTGAACAAAAATCACTGTCTATAGGAACACATACAAATACTGATAGATGTCAAAACGCAGATATGATGGATTTCACTTCACACTGAGTCATACTGCAGGGAATTCTACCATCTGCATGTCACCACAAACTGGTCCTACCAACGAAGGTGTGTGCCTGCACCTTAATGAGAGTCGGGGTAATGGGCTGTTTAATCTGGCCTCAGAGCAGGGATGAATATTATGATTAAGAATATGACAGTGCCACTTCCACACCTTGAGAAAGTGATGATTCTACACGTGTTGGTTGTCGCCTTGCGTTAAACGGTTGTTTCATCACAGTCGGCGACAGATGCCGCGATCCCCCTCCCGCCATCCTGAGCTGCTGCTGAGGAGCCTCACAGCAGACTAACGTGGCGAGGGGAGAAGGCGTTCGCTGGCATGCATTATTCTGTAAAGGATATCGATCCAGTGATATGTGTTTATACAGCAGTAACTCTGTCACTCTCAGCAAGTGTCCCCCTGATATCTGACTCAATTCGGTGTTGCAAAAATGCCTCCCACAAGAAAGGAGCCCATTTCCTACCACATCCCCAGCTAGAAATGTGAGACTTGCTGTAATTCATCACCTGTTTCAAAAGAGGCGCACTGCTGCTGGCCATCAGGACCACTGAGGGTTTAACCACAGCCCAGCAATGAGTTGTAGCCATAAACTACTGGAGTGTAATCGTGTGGATCTGAATGAGCAGGTTGTGCACTCGGTGATGGAGTACCCAGACTTCACTGAACCTCTGAGCAGGCCAGCCTTGGATCATTTGGACGTCATGCTGGTGAAGTGCAATATAAATATAGATTGTTCAGCTCTCACTGGGGCAAAATCCATAACCATGACCTGCGAGGCTTTGATCTTGGCCTAACATATGGCAGAGGCCAGTTTTGTTTGCTGAAGGCAAACAGGACAATCTATAAAGAAACGTAACCTCTGTGGATAAAACAAGTGTGCGTGTGTGCGTTTGAGAAGGTTCAGTGGAGAGTTTGAGGATGTACACCACAGCAGGCTGAAGCTGGCTGATTCATGCTGTTCGACTTCTGTCTGTGTGACTTACGAGGTGTTTGAGTGAACACTGTATTTTGCTTGTACTTGAGGAATTCGTGGGCCTAAAAATTAATGCAGTACATTCCCTGAGTAGTGTTTATAGCCAAACGTGTTCCATACAGATGTAAAAAGAAAAGAGGTGAGAGTCACAGAAAAGAAAAAATATGATGATCTTAAAAACTATAAAAGAAATGTTTCTTTGTTTGTTTAACATGAGTTTCATGTGATTTAAACATTGTTGTAATGATTTAATATCTATATCTATTAATTATTTAATATCTAATATCTATTAAATTTGCCTTCAGTGCAGCTTGAATAAGATTGTTTGCTTATTCAAACTAGCTGAAGGGGAGGGGGCCGTAAACACCCGAGCCAGGCAGGCTAGCTGAGTTGTAAGTGTAAACAAGACCTTTTTGTTCAGGAGACTGAACTCCCAGTGAACGCTGACATGATGATGGAGGGAGTCCGGATGGGGCCTTGTCAGCGGGCCACAGCGCCATCCCCCAGAGCAGCGCCACGGCGGATGAGGGTGCCACCGCTCTGTCCGTTAACATAGAAAAAATGAGGGAGAGGTAAGCTGAGGACTGTAAAACAGGGTCAGTGGGGACTCCCTCTGTCTAGTCCCACATCAAGAGATGAGAGAAGACACACAAGCCTGGCTTTTAGAGGGAACACATTCACAGAGCAAGCAGTGAATGGAGCTCTGTCAATTTGCCAAAGTAGCTTGGGTGATTAACATTTGAACTGTGGCACATCAAGAGCCCCCTGTGGATGAATGGTCATTCTATCAGCCTCATTAGGGGAAACCTATTCAAGGATGCCAAGCACAAATTGCCCAGGCCCAACTGTCAAGCATGGGTAGGGAATGACAATGGCAACCCAAAGTAAACAGTCGTGTCTCGTAGGTCGCTCAAATCCTCCGGTAAACAACATTCAGAGCCAAGATAAGCAATGAGCTTCTTAAACTGATGGAGTGTGTCATAATAATAACCTGTGTAGCACCATGGTAAATCGGTTCAACGTGGCCACCTTCTTGGAGTGAATAACAGCATGGGACAGGCAGCTCGGTGGCCAATCAACCAGCTTGTGAGACTAGAACGTTTCGATTTTTTTTTGCTTTCAGTTCAGCTCTTATTTAATCAAGTATTCTCCAACAAAAACACACAAACGTACATTTTACGTTTCAGCACGCATTTTCAATACGACTCCAACCGATAACGCAAAAAGCAGCACGTCCTCCAAATACGTCGACTTGGCATCCTTTTTCTTTGGCATTCCTGCCATCTGCAGACCCCTCATCAACAATTTATGGACTCACACACACACACATGCACACAAACAGAGGTAACAAAAAAACAAACATACATCACGCCTGTTTCCCATAATTCTCCTGACAGAAGCATATATTCTAATTAAACACCGAAAGAAACCACAATTATATTCTTAAAAGCTACATGTGCAAACTTGCTTACTGGTATTTTCATTTTCTATTCTTCTATGTTTGGTACAATCCATCCACACTGGTGACTGCATTGCACCAAAAAAAGGCACACTGTCATACTGGTGTTAAATAACTATATTATATTACATCAACTGTGGTACAGCTTATGCTTATTGGAGACATGTGATAAGTTTGGTGAATAAAAGTTTCTTTATTGCTGTATTTGATCATACTCATTATGGAATATTTGGGTGTAAACGTTTGGGCAGGCAATACACATCCACAGTAAAGATGACATACTGCTAAATGGCTATGAGAGCGTGCAGCTAGTTTTACTCCACCTGCATCCCCGAGCTGCTGTTTGCAGAAACTATGATTACAGCTTGTGATTCAAAAGAGAGAACAGTGCATAACATAACTGGATTGATCATTTGCATCCTGAAAAGGGTAATGTGCTAACATAAATTAATTCATAGGGGTATTCAGTTTTACAAAATAATAGCGCTACAACACTGATTCGCTCTCCTTTCAGCGGTAAATTGCTGCCATTATAGAACCGTCTCTCTTCCAAGTCCTCGGTGAGACCTCAGTCGTTTTGGCATGGAAAGTGTTCACGGTTAGTGATTGCTCTCCCATATTTGTTTTTTCTCCCCTTCTCTTCTCTCTTCAGTTAAAAATCAGCATGATCTTATTTGATAGACGTGTTTACCCAAGCTCTGGATGGAATTCATTAGCCATAATTAAGCGTTTACTTGATCAGGAGGGTTAAAAAAAGGATTATGTGAAGTCAGATTAAAGGGAGCTGAGTGAAACCAACGAAGAGATTATCAAGCGCTGCCAGGCAAGCAGGCTGCCTTTGGAGTTGGGCCCCCTCTGATCGCTATCTCGTTAGTGCTTTAGTCGTCAAGCGCAAGCTAATGCCTAAAACAAGCTCGGCTTTATCCAGATTCTTCTGCAGGAGCATAACTCTGGAGATGTCTTATTGACCGACTGCTGGAGTGATGCACTCGCTCAGAGACGAGGTTAAAAAGCCTGGAGAAGCCACTGAAACGATCGCGTGAGTTGAGTAAATGGTGAGCGACATTTCAAAATGAAGTGTCCACAATTTCCAAAGGAGAGGGCAACATGTTGTGATCAAATGTTTTAGACCTATATTCTTTATTTTTTGCTATTAGTCAATATACATAAAAGCAATAGCAATTAGCTATATGTCCTGTAGGCATGAAGCAGCACTGACATTCATTTGGAGTCATTCTGTCCAAGACTGTTTCTTTCCTAGTTTTATTTTGGTCTCCACCAAGTCCTGAGAAAAATATCCATGTCTTTAGTTGCTAAATGCTCCATTATGTTCACCAGCTCATCACTAACTTCTTCTGTCAGGCGTTTGGTGCTGAGCAGTGGATTCTGCAGAGCTTTCCTCTGAAGACATCTGTCTGCTGTGGATGAGAACGAGGTTGAGGAGGGAAGCAAGAGTGAACTAAAACACAGAGTCATAACAATAATTTGACGGACACCAACAAACTAAGCAGAGCGGAGGGGACTGCAGCTTTGGGTAGGGCTGGGTATCAAACTCCAATACTATGTTGGAAGTAACCTGTTGGAAGTAACACATTACTGTAATTCCACTACTTTCGGGGTATGAAGAAACATAACTAATTATCTTTTCAAATTAAATAAGACAATTATATTACAGCAATTAAAATGGACTCATTTTAACTGTGGAATATTTGGGTGTAAGTAATATGATGCCATTCAACACAGAGGAGGTGAATTACAGTTGAGGTCAAGACATGAAACCTCACTAACGGTTAAAACTATAGAAGAGCACAAAAGTCTGACAGGGACCAAAGAACCATACTTTATAAATTATGCTGCAGACTGGTCCCCACCACAGGCTGAAACATCACTAACCTTTCACTGCCTACGCAAGAGTCACATCAAACAGAGAGAGTCTGCGGATGAGAGCCACAGAAGTCGAGTCGAGTGCTAAAAACAAACCACAAGCACAGATGTGGAGTTCTTTTGTTTGCAGCTATTGTTGAAAAGTGTTTCCTTTTTACCTTTTCCAATTTATACTTCATATTTTGGTACATGGTCAGTTAAATGACTAAGTACCTTTTATTTGTCGAGCATGTACTTCAACACGTAATAAGAAATAAGGCTTTTCATGTGGTCATTTTACACTATTTTTTCTGTACACTATAGTGTATCATTATCAGGATATGAGATGTTGGTCATAAGCACAGCTGTTTTACCACTGGCAGCAGTTCAAAGCAGACGTTTCAAAAGTAACTCAAAAGTTACTTATCATAGTAACGCATAATACTTTTTGGTTGAAGTAATCAGTGATGCAGTTACTTTTTAAATTAGGTCACCAGTAAATGTAACTAATTGCTGTTTTTCCATAACTTGTCCCATCATTCGGAACCAAACTGTGATACCTGAGGAGTAAATCTTATAAGCATCAGTGAGCCACTACCCCTGAAAACGCTTGTACCAAGATCTAACAATGATAATGCTGGTGATTGTCGTAGAGGTTTGCAGGAAAAACACAATGTTGTACTCAGAGACGAGGCTCACTGCGTTTTTTTTTCCCCATCATTATTAAGAATTATTACTATTTTTTCATCCATTGTTGACATAAAAATATTAAGTAGTGCAGCTTCAAAGTTTGGAAATGAGGTCATGCATATGAAAATTTGATCGAATTTTAACATCTTAATGTTTGTACTGTAATTATTAATGCTCACAACGGCCCAATAAACACAATAAAGCCACTGATGGATTTCCTGCCGTCTGCTTAACTGCAGGTTTGCCTTTTAGAAGTCAAAAGCACCCGCTGTTTTCAAAAATCCAGCAGCTTCTGGCTGTTATAGATACACATTACTTGGCTGAGAGTCTTCTTGGGCAGTAATACTGATGGAGCACAAAAAATTACACTTTGAAGTTGAGAGTCTTACAGTTCTCATTGTGGATTACACAAACATTAGGACAGCTTTAATTTCACCAGAATATCGTGCAGCATCTCTGCACCGATGTTATTCAGTCAAGGCAATCATCAGTTCACCTCTTTTGTATTGTGGTGGCTGCAGATGTCTCAATGATGGAGATCACACAAGGAAAAAAGTGTTTTGATTCTGTGATTTGAGTAAACTCATCCTTTTAGTTATTGCTACAAAGCCTCCCATATTCAAATTTCTTTGGTGTCTTGCCTAATGGATAAGACGTAGTTGTCAGCAGATGAGTAATTCCTCTCTCATCGCCTTCACACATCCCATCCCTCCAATTATTTTCTCACCACTGATCTCCGTCAGAGGAATTTATATAAGAAATCAGTGACAGAAAAGGACACTGACGTGCTTCCCCACATGCGCAGCTATTAATGTTAAAGTGAGATTTAGGGCTAACACCACTGACCTGTTGATTTGAGGTCTGCAAAAGTAAAGCCTGTCAGAGCGCTGCTGGAACACTGGGAGGAACCTGTAATGAGGTCTGTGAGAGATGCCAAGTGGTTGGAAGCAGACACATACCTGCTGCTGGCTGAGACACATGGCAGCCTGGCGAGCCAGGTTTAAGGATTACTGGCTTTTTAAAGGGAAAAAAAGAGATGATGGATTTAAAGTTAACTCCATGCTAGATGTTGAACTTTGACTGTAGCTTTTCTTTTTCCTCCAGATGGCTCCATTAGACTCAAAAATGTTGTAATCAAAGGGTTTAAAATGTCTGGTAACTTTAAAATGAATCCATGCGTGCTTTTCTTTCAGACTCATTTAGAATGGCCTGGATTTGTTTTTAGACTTGTAGATATTAAACTTTTCAAGTAGCACTCAAAATTTCATGTCGTTTCGTTTAAAAATGAATACAGCTTGAGCACGCGGGTGGTGGTTGACGGTGACTAAAAAGGACATCAGGCTGCGTCACCATAAATCTGCAGGGCTGTCAGAGCGGCAGCGCCCTCGTGATCTAAATGAAGCAGGTTGGATCGTGTGAGAGCAGTATGTCCTTGTGGTCCTGTGTGCATGTTGGAAAAGGGGCCCGTGGCACGTGCTTCAATAAGGATTTTGAGAAAATTAGAATCTATTTCAGATCTGCTGATTCTGCTGCATCATGCAATGAGTGACTTTCACACCTGGCATCTGGATACAAGGACTATACGACTAGTGGGTTTGAGGAGCATCACTGCCCCCCAAGAGCTCTGCAACACATCCTGCATTCACTGAGGTTGTAATATTCTGTTTTAATCAAAATGGGTTAAGAAAATGCAGATTAACCCTCATTCTGGTGAGTCATCAAGAGGGTATAATAATTTAATCATGGGATGCTGGGAAAATATGGACATACCTGTCAATTTCTTAATTCACAGACACTTCTTTTTTTAAAGCTCTTATGTAACGTACCAGGAAGTAGAGTTACCACAACTTTTTATTTAAAACATTACCATCTATTCACCACACGCCACAAATTATTGTGCCACCTTGAGACAAAAATCACTGCATCCTGTATTTATGCTGCTCATGACCAAGAAATAAAATAAATATTACATCTAAACTTTTTATGCCATATGGGCAAACATATGAGTGATGTTGGCTGTTTATACTCTTACAGATTCTAAACAGGTACCACACATAATACTTGAAAGTTGTGTATATTTGTTTTCCATATGGCACAATGGCAAAGGCCTTTCCAGAGCTTTCACCACAGGATAATTATCAGGTGGTTATGTCATAATGAGGAACTGAACAGACCACAGGTGGAAACAAAAAGATCTGATCACTTGTTACCTGGCAGAGACATTTTTGATGAGCACATTGACAAAGGATCAGACATGGTGTTAATTTAGAGGGGACAGCTGAAACATCTCAGACATTTTCACCATCTTGTCATTGTGCATCGTGATTTGGTAATTTGGTAAATTATTCCAAACATCCACAAGGTCTGATATCATGCTTTGAGAAAACTTAAAATGTTTGAGTGGCAGTAGGGTTGGTGGTATGGCGGTATATATCGGGCAACAATAGAAATGTGTGCATTGGCAAAGATTTGCCAATACCATTGGTACCACAGGAGTTATAACTCCCATAACTGTATTTACGCACCATCATTCACAGTGTATGCACTCACACCCTGCTGCACAGTGAGTGGACGTGTTGATGTCATTGCAGTGTTTAGCTATTTTGTACTCTTTTCGCATGTGGAATTGATATCAACACAAAAATAGTCATAATTATGGACGAGTCCTCCTCCTGTATGATGGAGTCAGTGGGAACACGTCTTTACATGTGTTACATGTGTGAAATGGCAATTTGTTTAGTACAATGGATACTAATTGTACTAATTGCTCTAGTATAATCAGTGTAATTGCTACTGTTAAAGAGTGCTATATAGTGTTGAAGAGGTCTGGTCATTATTTAATTATTATTATTATTGAAACTTAGCTAACTAATTTAACTTAAACTAAACTAAACTTCATAGGTCATAAACCCCGCCCCCTCCATATTAGCGGATGGGACACAGTTTAAGTAAAAGAAAAAGTATAAGTCAAATAAATTTTAGGTAGTTTGTATCAGACTGATGTATGTGCAAGTGAAATGTAGTCTAACATTAAAAATGAGGTAGAACATCATGACTGACAGGTAACCCTGACCTGAGCCGGGTGGGTGAATCACCACTGCAAAGGTCACAGCGCAAAATGGAAGCTCTTGTGTCCGGGATATTTTGGCTTTGCTTGTGTATAGTTGGAGGAAAGAAGTGCTTTCTTAGGTCATGTGATGAGACCAGAGCAGGGTCCATTCATTGAAAGATGCCACAGGACGCAGCCAATCGCTCCAGGAAAAGCAACTAGGTTAACCTTGATTTTATAGTTTTTCACAGATATGTTTAGAATGAATCTCTATGTGTAATAACATAATGAGTTGTATAAAATATAGACATTTATTTTTGAGATTTGGATGAACTGATCCTGTAATATGACAGCCTGTCAGAGGATGTCATTTTCACTTTTGACAGAGGTAAACCAGGAGGCTTTGTGCTAAGCTAACCTAAACGCATCCCAAACCACTCTCTGTTCTGGCCAAGCAAGGACAAAATGAATATTTATTTGCTCTGTTTAAACGCCAAAAAGGCATATATCCCTTTGCAAAACAATAAATATGATCGAGGAGACTGACGGAGAGGAGGAGAGCTTCATCCATGCAGAACAAGGTGCTGCTGCACCCAATTAATCTGCCCATATATCTTTGGGCTCTTGAAGATGCTGTGAGATGAACCAATGAACTGTCAAGTGACCATGCATGGAGAGGCAACGTGTTTACATGGACCATTGGCTTTATGTGCCTGAGGGGATGTGTGAATCTGGCCTTTCTGTTACCTAATTTGTACTGTTTGCTTAATTGTTGGTTCTGAATCCAAATAGGGAGTAATGAGATCGCCTTCAGTCTTCTTCACACTGAACTCTGAACTGTCTCACAACCACATATTTGGCACGTATCCATTTCCTACAGTACTCATTTCCCAAACATGCTCACTTTTATACAATGAAATGTTTGCAAGCGTGCACATACTACTATCGCTCACACAACCCAACGAGCAAACTGCACGAGGCTACAACAACGTTCGCTGTGTGGCAAGGAAATACATCAGCTCGTGCTTGAATATATCCGCACATCAGAGCGAAGCCCTTTGGTTATTGTAATTACAAAGTGCAATAAATCAAAATAGAAACTGGATGTGTTTGCTGTGGCTTTTCTCTTTCCCAGCTGAATTTCTTTGAGAAGATTCTGCTGTGGATGCAGCTTTTCTTGAGACAACAAGCCCTGGAGAATTGCGCATGTCTCAGCAAATATGAGAAATCGACATCAGGGGTAATGAAGTGACTGAAATAGGAGTACAGGCTGCCATATGATATTGTGATAATGTATTTTTTCCTGGGGATCTGATTTTAGTGCAGTGATTATCATGCTTTTGATTACCTTATGACATAAGTCTTTAGCTCCTCAACAGATGTTTCCACCCTGATGCACAACAATACACTGCACATTCACCATGTGGTATAGTTTAACAGGCTCTGTGAGTTGCCAGTGTATAACAACAGACTATGAAGATAAGATCAGGACAGTGCATGCTGCAGGGCCACAGTGACTTTAATAGGGGTGTGATGACCAATAGGCCTTAATGTGACATACAGCTTGTCATTTTTACTAGCAGAGGAAACGTGACAGATGTAAACCAGCCCTCTAAAAACAAACAGAGCATTGGGTTTCCCAATAAACAAGAATTTGCAATAAAACTAGCAGAAGATTGACATCCTATTCCATTGAGCATTTAAAACCGTCAGTCAGCATTTTGCTTGCCACACAGAAAAGGAGCTGTTACACCTCACTGTCGATAAATAAAAAGTGCCTCTCCTGCAGTTTTGACTCTGATTTTTCATTCAGCTGGGCTGTCATTGACAAGTTACAAAAGAATGCAGAATTCAATTTCAGAATTGTGGTGTTGGTAAAAGACAAGCAGTCTTTCAGGAGGTGAATGTACCAAATTCCAAACAGGATCCCACGTAGCTACAGTCAGCGAAGCCAGATTATGCAGCATTAAATCTGCATTGCTGTAGGGATACATGTCATATTAGGTTAGGTGGCAAAGGAAATGCATGGCTCGAGGTTTTCAGGCTTTGCGAGCATTTCATGCATTCTTCGTACGTGGGGCTGCAGCAGAAGCAGTGGGGTAGAACTCAGGAGAGCGCGCTGCCCTTCCAACTGCCCCTGAGGCCAGCGTGCTGTCACTATCACTCTGCAACAAAAGTCCACTCTCCAGTTCGATTTGTGCGCATTTCAGAGATGCTTCCGAGTCATTGCAAGCCATAAGCGTTCCACAATGTATGGAGTGAAGTGATGAAACTATTTGAATAAAGAGTGCGTGATCTATTACTCACTGGATGAATGATCACATCACAATTACTCATAAACAAAAGTAATAAGTTACAGCTAGCTTGAAAGGGACCCTGTGCAAAACAAACAAAAGTTATGTTTACCTTCAGTGTCACTCACTAAAAATCACTGTGTGTATCAAACATGTTGACTGCATGTCCTCCCTCAGACACACTGAACCCTGCAGTGTTTACATCCATGTTTGGTGAGCTAGCAGTCTTCTTCTTCTTCGCTGCCTTTGTCTGCGTGCTGAAACCCATTATGTCCAGTGGCTTTCACTGTGACATGACACCTTTATCTAACTTCCAGTAACACAGCGAACAAGCCAGCTTTCAAGTACTTTCAAGTACCATAGCATTACTGTGATCAGTAAATGGGATTTCAAGACTGAATTTTCAATTGTTATCTCTTAACATTGATTGAATGCTACTGAAAAAAGGAATCACATTACTGTAATGCGTTACTGCTGTGAGTAGGTGGTAAATGATTGGTGCACAACACTGTCTATATTCCATGTCAGGCATGTATGTGCTGGAGGATTTTTCTTGCAGCATATGGCTGAATGCTTTCCAAACACACATTTACAGAGAATCCTGTCATTCACCTCAACAGATTCTACGTTTCCACAAACTGTCCAATTGCTGTTGTTCCCACAACAATCCAGCTATGACAGTGAATCCCAGATTTGCATCCAGCACCGGACCATTCTTTTGGCCTTCACTTTCGCTGAAGCTTTCCGTGTCTTTGTGTGTGTTTTGGATGATTGGTTCAGTCAAGAAAGAGCAAGATGTGATCAGGAAATGTGGGCTTCTTGTGATCAAGAATGTTCTCTGGTTTCCATGGCTACCAAGGGAGCAGAATTGTCTGTCTCAATTACAAAACAGCTGATTAGCATCAAGGTACTTGTGCAGGAGGAAGTACTAGAGCTTTTCAAATCCGCAGGCAGCTGTGCGACTGAGGGGCAATCAAAGTGTGTGATTGCCGTCATTTCATAAGAACTCTGTTTGTTTTACAAATTAGCTAAAAATGACTAAGAGGTCACTAAAGTGAAAAGTAAAACTTTTTTGCCTTACATGTAATTCAGTCTTAAAGGTACCTAAGCTTTTCTTTCGTATCATCCATGTATCACCACTTTAGCTCATATCTCAAACGATATATTTTAAACTGTTTTATCTTAAAGTATTAATCAGAGTGTCCTCACTGCACTTAATTTAATAATGGCATTGCTGCACAGTGTGAAATTGAGAACCTCATGAGATTTCAGAGCTAATGAGAAATATATTACAGTGGAAAAATGCTCTTAAGTTATTTGTTGTTTTTTGCATGCACCGTGCAACCACAGGGAAGGATCCCTTATTCATCTCTGTCGCCTTGCCTGGGTCAGGCAGAGGACACAATCAGGCTAATAACAAAATTAGCCTTGATCAAATTACTTCTGCCTTGGTGGTTAATGATACTGCAAAGTTTGGAGCCCCCTGGAGCCAAGAATGCACATTTATCGGATGTTCGTACTGCAGTTGAAGTTAAATTAACTTTGAAATCACAGACCACTGATGCTTATGGGTCTGTGCTCCTTTAGGCTTCCTCAACAGTTACCCCTCATAACACAGTCATCACTGCACCTTAGCGGGAGCGAATGACTTTGACAATGCACTGTCAGCATACTTCCACTGCTATTTTTACTTACCTCAAATGAAAATAAATGGGTAGACATTATGAGGGCTGTGGTAAACAATCTGCTATGTTTAAACTACACTCTGTAGGTATGGTGATGATTTCAGTGTAACAGCTCTACTACCTGGGATTGGATCAAGTCATGCCACGGCTTTTGTTGGTGCCCAAGGCCACTCTAGCGCCCAGGCAGACTTCACAGCCACAGAGCTCTCAGTCTCCCGGTGGGAGCTCATGCTCAGTGTCAGGTGTCAGGTGGAGTTACCCAGGCTCCGGAAAGAGGACTCCATTGTTTGTGAAAGCCCCGGTCATTGTCACACCACATCTCTTGCCGCAAGGAGAGATGGGACAGGAAGGCTTCTAAAGTGATCTGATTCTCTGTTAGTGGAGGCAACTGCAAGGGGAAATGTGGTTTACTTCTACAGTAAGGCTACGTGCATTTGGAAAATGCTTCATGGGTTGTACAGCTACATCTGCCACTGGTGAAGCTGCACAGTGGACAGAGATCCCTCTGAAAAAGGAAGCCACAAAAAGTTTGCAGTGCTTAAAACCCACACATGGTCACAGTTTTCTAAAAATAAATTCTCTTCCCTTTTTATGTCTATGTTTTATGTTTTAAGTTTACGTGGTATAAAAAGCTCTGAAAATACAGAGGTGAGAGCCAAAGAGGCAATGCAAAATTCTCCTTGAAGCTAGAGTGAATATGATAGCTGTCACTCTGCGTTTTTGCACTTGTCTTATCAGCAGGCAGCCCGTCACATGACGTGTGGTTATTGTCATGTTGCTGCAGTCACTCCTGCACCCAGAGGTTAAAGTGACCTGACTACATGAGTGCTTGACTCTCAGACGACCCTGTCACACGAAGTCTCCAGAACAGCACCGCACATCTATGATTGATCCAAAAAGTATCAAGGGTAAAGAAAAAAACTTGTTTTTTTTTTTTTCTTCTTGCTGAGGGCAAGTCCTTGTGAAAGAAATGAAAATGAGGGGCAGCGGTGAGATAACTCATAAATTGAATGATGATAAAATTGAGTGTTTTATTCAGTGGTTTGTGAATTTACAAGGTCACCTTGTTTTTAGAGCAACAGGAATTCATATGGCGGCTGCTCTTATCAAACTCCTGACTTGGGCACTTAAGTACAAGAGATCCACACCAGTGCTGTACCTCCGAGCCTTTTTGCAGCTCCACATGCCAATATACTGCCTGCTTAGCACTCCCTTCTCCCCTCTTTTGTGGGATCACTCCACCTGGTCTTCACTCCTCTCACCACCTGATTGACCTTCCCACTTCAGACCAGTCCGAAGTGCACAGTCGATCCCAATCTTCCTTCATAGGTTGAACATCACCTTCTACACACAGAATGACAACACCTCACCTCCATTCACTGTAATTGCTCAGAGAAAGTCTATCTGACCTCTCCTTAGTTGTTAATCTATTTGTTCTCTTCTTCTTGCACTTTGTTCTGACATTGGTGTTCTACGGTCACAGAAATATTTAAAGGGCTCTTTTGTGCTGACTTACTTTTGTAAGTTCTGTCTTCACTGCCAACTGGTATTCACCCTATCAGGCCTGGCAGAATGCTTCTCTTCCACCCACTGTTTGAGTGACTCTTAACTGTTCAACTGCACATGAACCAATTGGTCTATCTAGCAGTCATCACTTCACCATCACCGTACCTGGGATGAGAACCCGTTGTTCCTATATGAGACTCGAAGGGCTGTGACAAGACGTCGGTATTTGACATACTGGGAATGAGGAATGCTGTGGCAAGTGCAACTGGAACAGGGTAACTGCATTTTCCTACTCAGCAGGAACAAAAGCCTGCTATGACATCTGAATTTTCTGGTGAGAGTGCAAAACTCTTTTAGGCATGTGTAAAGCAAACAAAAGGACCTGAATATCTTTGGTTATGGAACCAGTTGATGTGCCTGACAACCTATAGCACGAAATCACTGAGCTATACTACTTTGAGGAGTTCTTTTCAAAAATGAATCTTGCAGTGACTCACTTCACCTCAAGACTGACTGGCCGAAACCTGGAACACCAGGTGTGAGTAGCAGCATCTGAAATCAGACGCCTTGCCAAAGAGAAGCAGTTCCAGCCATCGCATTAGAGGTTCGTTTGATATATGCGCTCAGTAATTTAGTATGGCCCTTGAAGGATGTTATAAAAATTGAAATGGCCCGTTACAGGTAAAAGGTTCTCCTCCCCGACATAAATGTACGTACGACTGAAACAAAGGTTTTTGACTGAACTGAAAGGGTTACCCTTGTAGCCGCTTAGATAGGTATGCATTGAAAGGTAATTCCTTCACAATAACCTTGGAACATCGACATGTTTTTATAGATTGCAAGATACCTCATGTGTTCTAAATGTTGTAGGTATTTGATGTTTTCAGCTAATTTAACTGCTCTGAACTGCATTCATAGAAATGAGGGACAAATACTTGATTTTTTGCCCTTGCGCAACACAGGCAAAGTTTGATCTTTCACAGTTGCATGCCTTATGGTGTTTACGGCAGGAAAGTGATGATGTATGAGTCTGCTAGTCAAGACTTGCAAGGTAATTAACAAATGATGTTTTGGCTAACAAAGCACGGCCTTGATGGGGCTGCATTACTTTCGTGAAGCCCCACAGTTAGGCCACTCACATGGATGCTGCTTAATGGAGTTAGATGAATGGACTGTGACTTGGACCAAGCAGGTGGACCCTGCACTACCCCACCTAGACCCCTGCTGACTCAAACTCACACATGCATGCAAAAACACAGACCCACACTCGCGAATGCAGACATGCACACGGACCATTGCACATACACATCATCCTCAAAGGAGAGTGTGTGCAGCTGCAAGGTGAAACATGGCAAAGAGGAGACCAATTATCCTCCAGACAGATGACTCGGGATGTGGGAGGCCCGATCATTTGTCCTGCCGTGGTTTGAAACCCTGCTGCTGCTGTCGGCTGCTGACAACTGGTCTCCTCTCCAGCCCTCTGTTTATGGGACTATCCACCTAATAGGTGAGGGTTAAGATGTCAGCTGCTGTGTGTTCTTGTGATATGATGTGAGAGAGACTAACATAGGATGATGTTATCACTTCATTCAAAACAGCATAAATAAAACAACATATAAATTGATTAGTTTGTATGTGTATATGAATATATCAACACTTGCCAGCTGTTGGGCTGATGGTGGCTGATTTTAACATACAGCTCTACTCCAATCCACAAGGTCAGCACAGTTTCAACTGGCACCATTCAAGGTGCAGGGGGAATTAAAGAAATAAATAAATAAATTGACAACCGCGACCTTCAACAAAATATATGCAAATAACATGCAATATATAATATAATAGAAAAGGACATTGAAAAAAAAAATCACTATGATGCTTAGGGTGATAAAAATACACCAAAATGTAGCTCAGGGTTGTTTTATAGTCTTAAACAAAATGGAAAAATGTCTTCAACTCTGCCATTTCAATATCTCTGATGTTTTTATGTAGAGGAACACACAGAATCTGAGTTACCACAGTGCATGGATGGCCATTTGAACCAGAAATCAACCACATTCAAACACCTCCTATACCATTCAGCCCTCAGGAATGTCCCTAACTTTAGCTTCAGGGCCCATCTCTGTACCTTATACAGCATGGTGGGACAGTCATCCCATAACTGGGACAATCTGAGGAAAATGTTACCAAATTCTGAGCAAATTTCGAGCTTGAGGATGTTACAGTAATTGGCACGTTGTTAATAATTATCATACAAACAAACATGTACAATATTAGGTACACAGGATGCTGAGAATAGCGAGTAGTGCTGAGCAACATTTTAAGATCTTGGTGACCTCAGCAGCAGCTTCAAAGGCTGATCTATCCACCATGACTCTATGCCTGATGGCGAGGAGATCAAACATAACATGAAAAATACATTCGTCAGTACAGGTAAAAAAGTAAAAATAAAAAAAAACGGCTTGTCAATGATTAAACATGCTGATATGGTTACATTTCTTTTTGAAAATCTGTGTCTTGTCAGCTCCCTTCTGTTTCTCTCCAAGTGTTTAAGGCAATGTTTGCATTCCAGCTAAATATGGTTTTCACTCCTCGCGGAAACACAAAATCCTATTATGTTCACACACACAGTTTGGTCATGACACAGAGTGGCAATCAAAACCAATGGCATTATCAGGAATTCACAACAGCTGAGTGCTGATTTTGGCTCATTTCTGCAGTGTCCATCAGCACCCCACTGGTCAGCTGGCAGCTGGCAGCAGCACAGCACATATGACATTCAAACACCAGAGGTAAGTCATTTTCCACTTCTGAAAAATGGCCAACAGCAGAGGTGCTTTGTGGAAGGACAGGAAAACAAAAGTGATTTTAAATGCTTGGGCAGAAGAGGCCATCTAAGAGAAACTGAAGAAAACACAGAGGGTTTTGATATAGCAGTGGCAGCTAAGTGCAGAAGGAATCAAAATAAATGCCACGCAATGCCGAGTTGAAATCAGAAGACAGAGCAGCTGCAGAAGAAAAGCTGCCTTTAATGGTATAAATGTAATAATGGGTACAATACAGATGTCATGGTCACGATGGTCATCTCAGTCTATTGTGCTGTAATAACAGGGACAGGACCCAAGCACAGAAAGAGGCGGCAGCAGGAGGACTTCAGCGATCTATTGATGATGCACGCAGGTACAGGTAGACAGAGAGGCAGACCTGTAGGCAGGCTGGGAGTGGAAACAGTTGGACAGGTGGGCAGGGATGGTAAGGAGACTGGGACAGGAGGGAAAGGGGTTACTGCATGGCAGGAGGGAGTGGCTGGATGTGGGAGTGCGACAGCAGGAAAAGTCAGAGGGCATCTGGTGGTCGGGACGAGAATGGCAACAAATGTGTGTGAGCAAGTGGGAAAGCGTCTGAAGGGAGGGCCACAGTGTGACGGAGCACAGCATAAGCCTTGCAGAAATGTTATAGATAATATAATATGGAGCTCTGAACTATTCAGCACCTCTGAATACTGTTTAGACCTGATTGACACATGAGTGTTATAACAAACTAGTGTAAGTTTGGCAAGACTAACCAGTAATTTGCACCAACGTTAGAAACAGTTTTAGAGCCCACATCAAATCCACAACTACATCCACTACTAAATCTTTACTGCCATGTTGCTTTAAATTCCCAACTGCAGAGACTTTCAACCAAACCCTACTTACCAGGATGTACTTGTTTTGTCACGTGAATATTTGTTTATTTACTTCACATTTTTCTTCTTTGTGTTTGATTTCAGTTACTTGATAACATGAGTAGCTGTCTACTTACTGTATTGTCTGTATACATGTGTCCTTCTGCCTCCTTGAGAAGTCGTTTGTGAACAGAAGAAAAAATGCCTAAAAAGTCTATCAGGGCCGTTATCAGAGCTCAGGATAGGTTCTGGGTAGAAGAAGGATTAATTTTGTGATGGCAAAAATGGGCCGACTTATTAAGCATATGTAAACAACATTAATCTATTATACAGTACACAACGCAGAGACAATATGAGACTACAATACAATGTGACCTGGGGAGTTAATCTACACAATATCACGACAAGTTCCTTAGTCAATGAGAGATTTCAGAATAAATTAACATAAGAATTTCCCCTGAGGACTTTTCTAATCAGAGTATACTATCGTTTTCTGTTCCTGCTTAATGAATCATACGAATTATAGTCATATTATAAATGGCAAGTCTTTGCAGGGCTATTAGTTTGTTTCTTTAGGGGTCTAATAGAAGACATGCTTCATTTAGGGCCCTGTAGTGTCCCGCAGCAACACGAAATGAATTGCATTATTTCCAACAGCTGCCATTTTCCAATGATCTTATCAGAAGTGCACTAACATAATGTGGCAGAGGAAGTTATTATTCCAGACCAGCCGTCTCACTCTCGCTCCATAATAGCATTCATCTTTCTGAGCAGGTCTTTTACTTCCAGCTCTCTTTCCTCCTCGCACATTTCCCAGACTTTCTTTCTTAATTACAAAAGATGGATTCCGTCAGTAGATACATTCCTGGTCAAGATTTATATTCAGCCCGAGTTTGCCTTTAACTGTCATTTTAATGCTAATGCCTCCTGCTTTATTAACTCCCCGGTGTGTAAACCATGTTTGGTGGAATGTGCGATTGCCTGAATGCAATAACACCTCATTCAATTCGTTGATTAAATTTTGGTGCATCTAAAGAGGAGTCCGTAGAGATTTCACTGGGTGGGACCAATATTCCTTCATCCTATTACTGCCCCCCACCACCAGACTGTGAGTTCTTGCAGGTAGTCTGAAGGAGAACCAAACAAGTGCGCCTGTTTCCGGGCATCATGTTAGCCTAACCGTGCACTTATCACCTGCTTTGCCCTTCACACTTGTTTGTGATCACAAAGCAGCGGATAGTTTCACGCCTCCATCTCCCGGGCCATTATAGTCAAAGTATTGACACAGAGAAGCAGGAGTGATGATTTATTATTTCCTCTGAATACGCAGGGCATTATAGACCTGTTTCCAGCACGCAGAATACGTCGCATTTTGTTGCAGCAATTTGGAGACACTGTCGGCTCCTCAGACACTAAGATGCCAACCTTTTTTAGCCTGACCATCATGTACTTTTCAGTCTGCTTAATGGATTCTAAGGGGTTTCAAAAGGTCACAGAGTTTTCTCAATTTGCTGAGGGACAATTCATCCCTCAAATGCAGTTAAAACAAGGGAATCTAAAACTCTGAACTTCGTGATTTGTTGATTATATATTTCCTTAATAGGACCGAAGCTATCATGGTGCCGAATTTTAATGCCTGAGTGTAGAAAATCATATGGTGATCTGACATAGATAAGATCTCACATGCAGTTGCATTTTTAGGATATAAACACATCAGAGAAAGGCAGTAATACCTCTTCACATAAAAATACCAGCTCCAGGAAATGTTGATGCAAATTTACAGCATAACAAAAGGAAATATATAGACGCATTTTTGTATGTACTGTTGGTCAGTTGCTGGTTTTGTGCACTTTTTCTCAAATGTCCTCCACATCTATAGATAATAATAGTGTCTATATTTAATGTTGGTAATATTGCATAATGCAACTTTAGCATAGCAAAAAATGTGTAATATAAAAAATATAAAATGCAGTGTGCTTTAATGAACTGTATCAATTATTTCTTGACGTACATTATTGACTGTATCACTGCAGAAATCTCTGTGGTAACTGTGCTTTTGGCTGGCTTTTAAAACACTTGTGGTCTTTGTTTGGTTTTTTGGTTTTTATAGCTTTTTTTTTTTAAGGGCAAATATAAAGAGCAACATCATGAACTTTACAGGCTCACAGAATTGAATTTTGAAATAAAAAACAGCAGAACAATGGCACATTTATGACTGTATTCTTAAGGATCAACCATAATCAAAATTTTTGAAAAACCTATTTTATTCACTGCTGACTCCTCTTAACCAGCCGGCAGGGGCCACAAGTGATCAACAACTGCTTCAGTTTGCCCCCAGACACAGCTCTGACGTCATCCGAATCTGCATGTACGTATAAATCATCCACCCGCCACCCACCCGAATGAATTATTTTCTCCGATTTAGAGACCCGCACAGGGACATTCCACTTCTCTCTACCTGTCCCTGTAGGCTTTATTGCCTTTTAAATTATGTCGAGCAGCGCAAGCTTTCCAGGTGATTTCTTTATTATGTGTTGTTTTGATGTCTGCGTGTTTTCTTTAATGATTTACTATAGTGATTACAGAGGCGGTTTTCATTTTTAACATTTCCATGCACACAGTAATGTCACTACAGCAACTGTCATGGGACACTGAGGCAGCAAAACTAAAAACTGTAGTTATGAACTTGAAAGGACGGAGGAAACTTTGCAGAGGAAACAGACTTAAACTTTTAGCTGCTGAAAAAAAGCTCAGGATTTATCATGAGGAGCTGCTTTACTCCAAACAATTTCACTATATGAAACTGGACTTTGTGTGTGACAAAGAACATTAATTAACATTAAATCCTCACCGATCTTTTCAAAATGTCAAGAGAGTTAAACAGTAAAGTTACACAGGGCATCTCTTCTTAATGGGGAGACCCACATGTTGTTTCTGCTGTCGGGGGATCGCTGCAGGTAATGTAATATTTTCCTCATTAATGATGTATTATTTCAGCCGCAACCCATACACTGTTGTCCAGAATGATAATTTTCCTGACCCATGCCACAGACTGTCCGCTGTGCCCACAGATATAACTGGGATCCATGACTCACTGCCTGGTGGAGATCTGCACTCTACTGAGTGTTCAAACAAGCACGTCCAATGCAGCAGTAATAGCTGATGACAGCAGTGATAAACAAAAATAGTTGCAGGCTGGAAACCAAAACAATCAGCTGAAAGATGCTAAAATGCTCTGTGGAGCTGAGGGGAAATGTACACTGATGTGCGTTCATCAGTTCAAGTTCCCCCTTTCACATCACACACAGCCACACACAGACATTTAATCTAATGTTATTATCTAGAAGAATATAGAACATAAATACATAAATGTCAGCTAGTGCAGCTTTAATGTAACTTATAAGTAATGATATATAAAAGGTGAATTAAGAATCATTTGTTGATTGCAGCAGATCCCAATAACCTTGACTGATGGAGTTTGCACCTGTGCAATGTGAGATCCTTTCTGCAGCCACTTTACTTTATATCAGTTATTCATAAATATGTGCACAACATTTGTTAATAAGCTGAGTTAATGCATTATTCAAAACTGGTTCAACAGCTGCTATCAAAGTGTAACTGTGTAAGTCTGCAAGGTACTCTCCCCCTTGATGTGTACCAAAAGAAACAATTCAGCACACAGACAAGTGCACAGAACAGAGCTGGGACTCTAAAAACATCCATCTCATCATGCCAATCAAACTGGTGAACATTTCAACCCAAACTGGATTGCCCTCCGCCTCCTCTACTTGTATCATCATCTCAGTGGAGAGGCATCTTGTTGCCCTCGGAAGCAGAAGCACAAACTTCACTCCTCTTTCTTGTTTGTGGATCAAAGCAGCCACTTGCGACATGAATGCGAGGACATGGTGGTCTGATTACTTTAATAATACATGAGGAATCTAATGAACATATGCAGAAAGTGGTGCGTCACCCGTCTGTGCGGCGCTGAGCGTTGATTAAAGTTTACCTGTTTGGCATTTGAATAATGAACAAACACTGTGCAGAAATGGCAGCCATTAACCTTTCATCGAGTCCCTCTTATTCTAAACCACAGCGAATCAGGACGTTCCAAGTCCTGATTCCTATTTTCCACCACATTACCTGTCTAGAAAAGATTCCCACACTGTCCCCGTCAACAGAAAGGTATGTCAGAGAAGTTTAAGTTATGAAGTCTCAAGTCTCGTGGCGCAGGTGTGACATACTGTAAAACATCATACAGGGATTCTTTTGTAATCTTTTGTGATTAAAGCAACATCACTGCACTGGAGGAACTGGTACGTCTTATGATTTGGCGCTTGTACAGTTTCTTATTGCATTCCACTGTCGTAAATATGAACTGCTGTACGCGGGCATTTGTTGTGATAATATTACCAGTGATCAAAAACTAGAAGACGTAACATAGCACGCCAGCTAATATTACTCACTAATCCAACGGCAAGAAAGCCAGCTCATTTCAAAAAGCTCTCACCTATGACTGTGAGCCAGTCTGGAATTTACTCCCGCGTCTTGACTTTTGCTCGGTCGATCTCTTTCTCCATAAAATACGATCCAGTTTCACCCAAAATCAGAGACGTAGTTGGTGGTCTGTGACGTAGTGTCATGAGGCACTTCAAGTTATAAAGTGCAAGAACAGACAGAGCAGGAATGAAAGGGGCAGCATTCTCCCTATTCCAAGTCAGCCGGGCATCAAAATGATGTTTAAGCTGTTGCTTTAAGGTAAAACTGAAGGTGCTCTGTGGTGTTTTCTTGGTTGGAAACAACCAAATTTTGTTTACATCAAGTGTTAGACACCAAAAAGATTTTGTGTGAATGCAAAACTCCAGCTGAAACAATGATGATTTGAATGTAGGTACTGTTAACATCCATTAAATTTAGTTTCTGCAGAAACATGATCAGCATGATCGCACACTTCCCAGCATGGAAGGGTTAAGGGTTAGATTAGTGTCCACTTCCATTCCTTCCCCAACACACTTCTAAATGAACAAAGCCAGTGCATGTTGTCTTTGTGCTAATTCTGTTATAACAACGGATCTCTGTTTGTCTACTTTGACTTGTTTTCTACAGATTTTGACACACATTGTTCGTCACATTCAACGGATGTTATATCAATTAATGATGTGGTAAAAGTCTCAGGTGTTAGTCGTCTAACAGTGTTTATGTTTCATATTGAGAATGTTAGCTGATGAAGGTCGATAAACTCAGTGCTGACATTGTGAGGCAATTCAGTTGTGTGCAAAATAACACTGAACATGTATTGTGTAACATATGAGTTTGTCTCTGCGGCTCTCTGTCTGTATAGTTCTTGTTCTTTTCATTTATTTACTTCTCCAGGCAAAGGAAACCAGTCGCCTGCTGAGTTTGAATACTGTTACCATTGACAGCTTTTATAACTGACAATTTTACTGCTAACATGCTGCTGTGAGCATTGTTTTAAAAAAAAATTCTAGATTTTTTTTGTTTTTTTTTTTACTCCAGTTCGGATTTTTACAGGTTGAGAATCTGTTGTTAACACTTAACTAAATACTGTACATGTCTTTCACAGCAATGAGGTGGCAAATAGGGTGTCTGCTCGTCTTGCTGTGCCTCCAAACTTCTGCTTCCTTTTCAAAGAGCAGTCTTTGTGTTTTCCTGGCACAAGTTTCAGCATCCACTAAGCCTCTAAAATGTTGCAAATAGAGACATTTATTCTTTGCTCCAGGAAGTGGTCCTGTAGCTTGTTAAATGACGTTTTTCAAGAAGTAAAACCAAAGCTTCTTTGTCATCTTTCAGAACACCGGACATTCTTTCCAGCAATCCACGCTTGTAATTAAAGGGAGCTTTAAACGAACAAATATGAGGTTTTAAATAGCTGAAAGCAGAGCCAGACATCTTGAAAACTTCCCTGAATCAACACAGCAGTAACTGTCCTCTCTGTTAAACCCTGTTGGTACAATGATTTGTGATGACTTCAAAACAATAAAAGCTGATGGGAAACGAGCGCACGCAGTGCTTTTGCTGGGACTCCGTGCACCCATCACTTTTAGCAGTGTATACACAGTCGTGCATTGGCAGACAGTAGCAGCAAATCTGAGTGCATAAAAGCATCTGGTCATAAACATTTTTCTTAATTATGTACAGGAAAACATTAGTATTTATTAAGCCAGAGTGCTTTTACTGGACATTCAAAGGAAGATATGTGGCATATTGAGTTTAATTCTGCCCAGCTATGGAGTTCCTTGTTGAGAATAGATGACAGTGACACCTACAGTGTTCAGACAGAAATAGCACAAAACAATACAGAGTACCTACTTTATAACATCTAAACGCAGCCATGCGGAAATGTAAGAGATGCCTGGTGAAGCTGGCCAAAAAAAAAAAAATCTGTCAGGTTGTGCGCTAATGTTCAGCATATGGTCACAACAAAAAAGTGTGACAATCAACACCAAAAGGTGCAAGCTTCTCCCAACAACTGCATGAGCAGCCATCTGTGGGATATTTCCTGAAGTCACTTCAAAGAAAATGAGCCCAGATTGAAATGAGCAGTCAGAAATGTGTCTGATTATTTAAATGTGTGTGGATGTCTATATACTTTTCTTTGACATTCACATGTAGGTCAAGTCTGTGTAGTGTTTCAGGTCACATATTGTGCAAAATTGCCATGAAATCAGATGCTTGAATGTTTACTTTCCAGGAACTACAATCATCGTTCTAATATTCCTCTTGAAAAATTACTTGCTTTTTCCAAAGGGAAATAGAAAGTTTAGTGAAGTTTGAGGAAATGTAATTCTTGGGGGATTATTTTTTGTCAGACAGGTTCTTTTAAAATAATTGGGATATCCTCCCAACAGAAGTGCCCATTGTGTAGTTTGAGAGTGTTAAAGTTGGAGCTTGTGCTCAGCCTGTAGCTTCCTCTTGCTTCGACAGGCAGTGCACAAACAGCTCTCAGACCTATAATGACTTTGGATGAAGGGTTGTGAGGAAAACACTCCTTTTTAACAATGTGCTGAAATTCTGCAATTTCTTTGCTCCATCCATTCAACTCCCCTTTGGGAAATCCTGAAAAAATGAAGAGGGGGAAAAACAAACCCTCTGCAAACTGGTGAAAAGACTTGTTGACATGCAACTTGTGCACAATAAACCATAAATTAACTTCATATTCATCTGTCCATTAGCACAATACATTTTAGGGAAACACAATACTGGAGCTGTCGTGGGTGTTCGGTGACATTTACGCTGCCGGCCTCGAATCCCACTAGTGGGAGCTGATGGCCAATTGTTTACCTTGACTGATTAACTCATCATTTGCCTCACCTGTTAAGCTCATTGTGTTTACTTTTCTGTTCCAAATCCTGCTTGCTAAGTCTTAGAGAAGTCAATCGAAAGCTTCGAGTCAGTTCTTTCTTTTCTGTCTTCTGTCTTTATTTTGTTCAGTCCAAAATGTCTGCGGCTAGATAAAGCGCTTTTCTCTGATAACTCTGCTGATGGATTTTTGGTTTTGTGCCAGCTTCAGGGAGACGTCTGTATGAAATTCTGAAGTCTAAAATGAGGCGTGGGGTATGTTTTCTGCTAACATATAGATTCTGTTTTTTTTTTTTTTAAGTTTAAGATAGACTGCTTGTATTAAACATAAATGATCCACAGATTTTCACTGCCAACTTGTTTCAATATCTGTGTGAGTGAATACTCGATTGCGATTGGCTGCAGGGTGTCCATTAATTCCTGATAATGGAGTCTGTTCACTGCTCTCAATTAATGCTTTGCCTTCATAGTATCAGTCTGTATCTACAATGAGTAGCCACAGCAACGGGGGCACAGTCAAAGCCTCTTTTTCCAATTTAGTGCAACACAAGTCAACATCTAATTACAACAGTGGACACTTCTTTGAACCTATTTGGAGAATATAACAGCTGTGATGACTGGATGCAGCTGAAGAAAGAGACACTGAAAAGGCAGACGCATCACAAGGAGCTGATGCTGAGAATCAAATCTTATTTACAACAGTGAGGTTCGTCCTTCAGTGCTTTGTCCTCCGATCACCACAAGAGGTACACCTCCCCTCTGGACCTACTGATTCTGGATCACATAAAGCCATCATCGCACATCCCATTTGCTATTCAACCCGTTACTTCAGGCTGCAGCTAACGGTGCACATGGCCTCTCATTTGTCCGTGAAAGTCTTGATATTGATTTGGGGGCAATGGCATGGACAGCTAGCTGGTATTGTTGTTGAACATGCTGTCAAATTATATTTACTGTTTGTCAGCTGTATGTTATTGACTTTGAATCTTATTTTTATAAAGTGTATATATTGTACATATACAGTACATAGACCTAGTATTTCCCTCAAGTGCAGTAGTATTTCTCAAGGACATGAGTAGCTTTTCTCATAAGAATATTGGCAATAGTACTTTCGATGGCAGTAGGATTTTTATGACTTTTAATATTTGTTAAAATCTGTACAAATGTACATATACAGAATTGTTTTTCTAGTCTTTATCCTGTACACTTTTTTTAATCTTGGCCTTTATGTTCCACTGTTTTTGTAATATTTGTTGGCTGTAACGACTGAATCTTATCTTATCTTGCTTGCATCACATTAGATTTGTGGCTCATAGCTGAACTAGAAATGTTTCCTGATGCCAAGTCCTGTCTAAGATCATCCTGTTTGCTCGACTAGTGAACAACGTTTCCACTGCATTAGGACCTTATGGATGGTTCCAAGTATTAGTCAAACCCTCAGGTGTCACCAGTTATAGCTTGTGAAAAACTTTAGATTTTGACTACAAAATACATGAAAATATAAACGAATGGTCTTCATTTCTTTGTAACCATGGTGTGTGCAACATTCGTACCACATCCATTTCCTCTATGTGCCTTCCTTTAACTGCAGATGCTGCTGTTTTTTCCACACTGCTATGATTGCATCTTACGCCTGCATCACACCACGAGAAACATCAGGCATGACTTTCACCCGCCAGCAAATGCATTCACACTATTTGAAAGCTCAGAACAATCAGAACAACTGCTCATTTGACATAGACACACTGTGCTTCTAGCTCAGCTGATAAACAATGCTCCATAGTAGCTTAGCCATGTTACATGTGCCTATAGCACACAAGAGCTATATTTAACATGTGACTGACATTCATCCGCAGTAATCCCATTTACATTTTCTTCATGTGTAGATGATTTCACATGATGAGTTTACTGAGAAAAGACATCTCTGCTTAAGTGCAAGGAGATAATGATGATTATTGGGTTCATGCCTCTTGCTTCTGTTTTCATCCTCAGAGGAAATGTTAAAACCAAACTGTTGCATCTTTTAGCAAAAATGATCCTCCAGGTTTTTAAAATGTATTCCATGAATTCAATCAGCTGCTCTTCTGGAAATGTACAATATACAGTGTGTACATGAATGTGCAGTATGCCTTACAAAGCCAAAAGCAAATGCATTGTGTTGTAATTGGGTTGTACATGAATTCATCAATTGAAGTCTGTTATTTAAACTGATTGCTGCTCCCGATCTAAAGTTGCAACAAGTAACAGTTGATGAACATTTACAGGCTTATAAAGGCATCTGTTGCTGTTGGGAGAAAGGAAGCACAGCTTGGATTGCTGACATTTTATCCATATTCAATTTATGGTAGGCGGAGTTTGAGAAACGCTTTTTTCCTGCTTTAAATCTAAAGGCATAGAGAGAAGACACGGTTACTGCCATTGACAAAGCATACTGGGCCCTGGGAGTCAAAGCTCCATCAAGCAATAAAACTCTGACATTTTTATTCTAAGTCTAAGTATTCTCAATGGTCACTCATCCTGTTGAACTATCTGAGATGCAGCTCTACGCAGCATATGAAAACTGAATCTGTAGGCAACAGACGAGATTTTGGTATTGGACATTTTCTGGTTTCTGAGCTTTGGTTGCATGCAGGTAAACAGTCTACGCATATGCAAATATCTGCTCACAGAGATGAGCAATTCTCTTCCATTCTCAGGTCTCAAGTTGCTAATCGGACTGTAAACAATGGCCGATACACAGGAGAGGATGTTTGGGCTTGGACATCCATTAACCATTGTCCAGATATTTGCTGGCTACACAGGCAGCCCCAAAAAATAATCTTTGTTTTGACTTTATTTCTGTTTAATACTATGTCTTGTATAAATAAAGTTAATCAATCCTATAAAGCAGCTAAATGTATATATGTACATATTTATTTTCTAACTCTGTCCTGTCTCATATTTTCTGCTAAGCTTCAGACTTTTTACTCAAGTCACAGTGACATAACTCTGGGGACTGAGAGGTGCACAAAAGGAAAATCACGGTCATAACTTTCCCCTCTTGTCGATGCTAGGATTCTATTTGAGGCATATTGTGGAGGTGAGTGTGTTTGGGGTCAAGGTTCAATTTCGTGAAAGTCTGGCCACACAACCTGCCGTCAATATACGGTATCATAGTGCTTGCTGCCATGGCTGCCAGAGACTGCACAGCTGCTCTCTCTATCGGAAATGATGTCCTTTGGTGTGAGATCCCTGATAGACTGTATTGCTAAGTCTCACCGCTCTCACTAACTGTCCAAATGTAAAATCCTTTCCTGTACAAACAAGCTCAGACAGCCCAAGTGTAGTCTGCCTGCTCAGCATGGAATGACAGAGAACCCAAGTAAAGTTGTAATGATTTAAAACAAAGAAAAGTTAGACTCCAGTGGGCGGCTCATATTGCTCGGTGTCTGAGGCAGGTGGCAGCCGGAACAACTTGACACAATAGTTTATCAGAGCTGTGCCTCTGTGACTTCGGTTTGGAGTCTGAACAGTGGTCAAAGACTGCTCAATTCAGCTTTAAGTTCCCATACACATGGGGAAACTTTTTTTTTTTTACAGAAGAAACAGATACTGCCTGAAATTTGCAGCAGTCCTTTCACTGCACAGTAGATGGAACAAGGAGCTCATTTCAAGTGGCAGCAAACACAGTGCAGCGGCTCCGCAACTGTTCAGGGACGTTTTCTTTTTTTAAAAATTGGTTAAGTAGTTAGAACTTTTACATGACAATGATTCTCTGCACATAAAACACCGAGATTTACTGTATCTGAAATGGTGGCATTTCATTTGTGAAAACAGGTCAAGAGAACAGGATTCCTTCCTTATATTTTGGCTCACTGGAGAAACTCTTTGTTCCCTTGGGAACATGCTGATTTTGGGTCTGTATTCCCCTCTGATTCGTTCACATGCCTTTGGCAATGTCTGATAACACTCTCATTGTTTGATAGCATTGGAACACACACACATGCACGCACACACATGGATGCGCACGTGCACACAGTCACAAACACACAGGCACCACTGCTGTAGGAGGGGGACAAGTGTCAGCTGGAGGCATAGAAAGATAGGCCGCCCCCGCTACACAGTTAATCTTAATGAAAAACGAGTCTGCCTCCAGACTGGGTACTTTGGCTGACATCCATTGATGTTCTTTGCTCAATGTATTTTTTTTTTTTTCATTTTTTTCTATTTATATATTTTCATAAGGCATCATGGAGCTTAAATTGAACACATTTTCAAGTTGTTGAAACTGTTACTCAGCTATCTTACTTCTCTTGATTTTTGAGATGTACTGTTTGCGCCTAATGACTCATCTGCAACTGTGCAGAATACCACAAATCAATTACTCACTTAATTATTATCAAGGTGATGTCACCCACAGGTATTGAATTTTCCAGTGATGTGAAAGAGAGGAAAGCATCACAAGTGAAAAGGTGTAATCAGCTAAAGATTTCTCTCTTTATGATCAATTGATCATGACAAAATTGCCTCACATAATTTGTGTTGATTTACTAATTGATTCACTGTTGCAGTGCTATGCAGCACATGCTGTAATCTAAACAATTATACCACAGTACAGTATACATTACAGGAAGCCCGGTGGTAATTTCTATTTTCATTTAAATCATCTTCTAATTTCGATGGCGTGAGGGTTTTGAGGATTTAATTGCAATGAATATTAATAGGAATTACTGACTGCAGCTTTGTTTAAAAGCAGCTGCTCTGGCTGCTGTTCTCAGATAAAGAAAATATTTAATGAAGAAAAATATTTTGTATTACCAGGCAATATTAAGGAAGAAAATGAACACGCGATTACTGCAACTTCCTGCCTGTAGTACTACAGGGCTCTTCGATCAACTAAACTTGAGTTCAGTCTGGAATAAAGTTTGTTCTGGTCCAGTGTTTCAACTTATTTCATGGCTCTCCGAAGTGTTTTACTTGAAGGTTTTGTTGCTGTTGTTTTTAAAAAAAATTCAATGGGTTACAAGCAGCCCAAAACATAATGTCAGCTGCATTAAAAGTGCAACAAACATAACTAAATGCATGCAGAAAATTAGATTTTATGTAATAACCCAGACTGCATTTACTGAAAAACAGTGAACAGTAAATTACCAACTGCATGTCAGTGTTCACTGCTGCGATACCTCATACAATGATTATATTTTAAGAATAATGTAAGGTTAAAAAGGCAAATAAATAACTCCATAAATAAATCCATAATGCATTGACTTGACTGAAAGAAAAAAACAGAACTAGAAGCTATTTACCAGTACGGCCAGAGTGTAACACGGGCTGAACTGGTTTCCACTCTTACTGTAAACAAGTGCCTTCAGCTGAGTCCTGACCTCTTGTGCCTGTCAAATGTTGAACTTGGTGCTGTGACTTCCAATTTGCTTGTCTCATTGTTGCAGCGCAGTGGAGGGGGTGGCGGGAGGGAGGGGGCCTTGTCATGACTGGTCCGCAGACAGGCATGGAGCTCAGTTTAAGTGTCTTGTCCCTCCAGGAAGTTCCTCCAGCAGCATTTCTTTTCGGGGGCTTCTTGGCATGACATCATGCATTAAGGATCCAGAGTGAATAAGTGAATAAGGGGGTTTGACTGAATGGCCAAAGGCTTGGACACTTAATTAAATCCTCACAGTTCTGTTCACTACTCATTAATGCAAAGGTTTACTCAGTCCACATAAACTAAAGACATATAGCCAGTGAGAGCTTTGCATATACAGTCAATATAAACATCTTGCTAATTTTTTCTCCTTCCTCAGTGAAGATAATTCAATTATGCAGCACAGTTTCTTTATAACGAGGTTGAAGTGTAGGTTCATCCGGCTTTGAAATCAAATTAGATTTAAATGATCTTAAACTCCTCTTCACATTTTTATGTGATTTTTCTTTCCGTTCGTCTTCAGCCATTGTTTCAGCAGCTCCTGAACCTGGATCTGCGATGGTAAATGCTCCTGAACCAATAAAAACGTAACATTATTACCCCTGGGGACACTGCAGTTCATAGAACAAGAGCTGGGAGCAGAATTCCTTCAGAGACTTTATTGAAATGCTGTGAAGCAGAACAGACAGAAAAAAATGATGCATGTGAATTAAGTCTGCTGCCAGAAAGGAAACCAATGCAAGTATAGCAGAAAGTGTCAAGTCGGGGTGTTACTGACGAACTAAACTGTTGGACTTCCTTCGGACTTAATGAAGCTTCATACAACACGTCCATTTGCCCCATGTTCAACCCTCCTTGGATGAACGTCAAACAGTATTTCATGACCAGGGAAAGATTTAATGGCCGCACCACCGAGGATGTACCATAATTCTGCAAGCTCGTTGCTGTTTTCTTTTATGTCAGCATATATGTAGAGAGAAAATGATGCATGATAAAAAGCAATCTAGGAAATCCAACCCTCCCCAGCACACACCGTTGTTAACTGCTGGCGACTGTTCTCCAGATGTGTTGAGTCAGTGCAAGTTCCTAATTGGATGCTACCTGATTAAAATCACTGGGTTTATGATGGGAACGGTTTGTGCGGGGCTTTGTTGACGAGGTATTTGAAATCTTATCGGACCGCTGTGAAAAGATTCTTCAAAAACCTCTCACACACTCTCATCACTTTATCAAAAAAGCTCTGAAGTACACTACCTTTGAAGTCACCAAACATCTATGTATAGGCCTTACGCCTCAGCCACACTTCCTCTGCCGTCAGTGTGTTGTGTGTGCGTCAGTGTGTACTGAAAGTTGCAGGTCTAAAGCAATTATATGCCACAGACAAGCCTTTTGTTGCACTACGACAAACCAATTTCCTGAATCTATGGCAACCAAGTGACTCATCACTTTACTTGTTCAGGCTCCTTAGCATACAAGTAACACATAGGGGGCTTTGAAATAAGCAATATTTCTTATCTAAATAAATCAATAACCACCATCTGCACACACCCCACAAGATCACTGAATCGTCAATTTATGCAACTGCCACTCGTTTCAAATAGCGGGTGATCAAAATACTGAGGCAAACCAGCTTCATAATGCAAGGATTGTTGTTAGGTGAACTAAATTGAAAGGTTCCATTAAATAGAGGGCGCCTCATCAGGTCTGAATAATAATGACATTGGTGCCCATCTCATAATAAGTCTTGGCTTTATGTGGCAGACAGCTTGAGCGGTCCGGGCTGAAATTGAATTTGGTTCATTTCCTTTGGCTGTCTAATTCTTTTGTGCACTTCTCCTCTACTTGGCATTGATTGTTACTCAAGATACTAGGTGCATCTAGGCTAACCTCCATCCATGGATGCAAACACACACACACACACACACACACACAGAGCAACAAGCATTACAGAAATACACAACCACTTCAAAAGAGCATCCAGAAAAGTAAAGAGATACCCAAGTTTGATTCTCGGCTTTGACCCTTTGTCCCCTTGTGGGGTGATTCTCTCCACATATCCAGTGGACTTCCGTCCAAATTGCTAACACATGAACGTCAGCTAATTTACTTCTGAGACAGTGACGTGTCCAACCTGTTTTGCTGGATTTCGTATGGTGCATGATGGGATTGGCTGCAGACCTTATGACCCTTTGAATGCGAGAGACATGTAAGGTAAAAGAGATGGATGAATGAGGTGAATGGCCTCCATCTCATTAACTGGGATTTTAATTAAGGTGAGCAGCAGGCAGAGCGTACAGTAAACCACCGCCGCCACTCTTCGTTTTTGGTCTCGAGTCTGTCAGAGCATATTTTGGAGATGCATATGGTGTCGTCATGACACAGTTGTTGTCATTGTTTCAATTTTGGACCCAAAGAGTATGTATTTTAGCTAATTAGAGAGTGTTGGGTCTGGTTCAGGCTCTGACCATCAGTCATGGCATTTTTGTCTAAGCTCTGGGACTCTTTCAGTGCCAGCAATCCTTTCTCTTTTTTTTCCCAGACAGCTGCTCCGGCATTTGCCCCCAGATTAGCACTAATGTCAATAATGATCACAGTGTGCAGAAAAACATCCAAGGTGGTCCAGCCAAGTCTTTAGTACCACTTTGTTTAACATGTCTCTGAGGATGGAGAAAATCCATAATTGGAGAAAACAACTGACTTGGATCTTCTGAGCAAGTGGATATACAGTAAACTGTGTGCAGTGTGTGGAGCAGCATTGTCTAGTAATACAATGTCGAACAGTTGTACCACTTCCATTTATGATGCAGACTGTTCCAAGGCCAATCAGTAATGTGCACCTGCCTGTTTTGATCAGCAGGATTAGCCATTTAAAAGCCAAATTTAATCATGGAGGAGAGTTATGTGGAATGTGATGGAATGCTGCAGGACAATTCTGAATATATGATATGATCATAGACATTCAGAGGACTACTCCTCTTTGTAAGAGGTTCAAATTAAATATGTCTTCTGTCTGTATAGGGTTGGGTTTTTAATCTCTTAGAGAGTCCATTTCAGTTCAGCTTTCAACATTCGAAAGAGAGTGAAGTTAAAAAGATCCAAAATTTAAAGATTGATTTGAGCCCTGTGATCACAGTGTTGGTTGAGAAAGCAGTAATTTGACTGGTAGCCTAATTAATGTCCACGACCTGGAGATACAACTTGAAAGTAAGATAAGTAAAAAGATGAAATGCCCATTAATTATACGTTTCACGTTGAAATAATCAGTGAAGCCCACTAACATGTGCATGTTATTTTCATAAGCTACTTGTCCTGGATTTAGAACTATTAAGTTGATAAGCTCCTATCACTGAAGTGAAGCTTGGTGCACGTTCGATCAGAAAGGCCGACCTCATGCTCACTCATTATTTACAATCCCATCCCCTCCTGCTTCTAATCAATCAGCCGACATTGGGTGTTTCATTTGCTCCGTCCATATTTTGCCACGACCCCCGTGTGCCAATCATCTCGCTGCTGTCAGAGTTTAAAACTGTTTCTCTTTGCTGCTGTCAGTTATCATATCAGTCAAATCGATTCAACTCTCCTCCACACCGTTCAGCCCAGGAGTCCTTCCAGTGTGCTCATCAGTAGTCCTGCTCCACATCACATCCATCCAGATCTTCAGCATCTTCACTCCTTCGCCACCACCAGGTACAAGACTCCATCAGGAGGTGATTCTGTACAATCCATGGCGTCACCACCCCTGACGACATCACAATGGAGTCTAATCGCCAATGACTCTGAATATAGTTGAATTTACTAGAAAGAATCCAGAGCTTTGAATCAAAAATATTACTAAACCGACTGCACTACAGAAAAATAGAAAGACTTTAATGGCTTTAAGTTTGAAATACTGCGAAGGAACATTGTTGCTTAAAAACAGCCACACTGATTTTGTGTGTGAAGTTCCTGCACACACACCATTTATCGATGTGGCAGGAGGTGAACGGGAAAAACGGCAAATTCTCACATTAATTGGGTCATACCTGTAGTGCGCTGAAGGAATTTGTAGTGAAATCCCATACTCCTGAGAGTGTGTGCTAAGTTCAGATAAGCCTCCACTGCATGGATTCTCCATCTTATCTTGAGCCGGCAATAGGACTGTGAGATTGAATAATCTGGGGAAGGTTGGAGAGCAATAGTTCAGGCATCCACAGGCTCTTAAAAGCAATTTGACAATGCTTCCACACTCTAATAAGTGTGGCAAGTCCCCTCTATGTCAGTGGAGGATGCCAAAATAAGGGGAGGTTCCTACTTGACATCCTCACTTACAAGAATATAAAACAACTAATAGCTGTGCAGTCTGTTGTGCGCAGTGCAATGTCAGAGTCAAAGTCATCCGAGGTCCTGCTGTCCCTTTTACCTGGATGCTGTATTTACTACATGGCAGTCCATCATTGCCTGCATGACTAATTTGTGTTTTCTTACTACCTGTAAGATAAAGAGATTTTCATTTTCAGCACAGTTCTGCGCAAAATGAAAACAATTTTCTGCCTGATTGAGTTTTCAGATAGTTTGTATGGTCCTGTTTGTTCAGTCTACTGTCACATAAGATGAAGAAAAACTGCAAACCTTCACATTTGAGAAGCTGAAATGAGGGAATGTTTGGCATTTTTGCTTAAAAGATGAATCAAACGATAAAATTGATTACTCATTCAGAGTAATCAATTAATTGTTTCAGCCATAAACGGACAGTTTGGGCCTGAAAATGTATTTACCAGCACAGAGACTGACTGCACTGCAACCAAAGGACGAGTTTGGTAGTAATCTACATTTTTCTTAGACCAAAATCAACATTACATTAATCAATCAATCTGTCAATACTTGACTTCTCCAGCATGTTGGTGGCTCTTAGCCGCAACCTTGTTTGTTTCTACTGAAGATATAAATCTAAAAATAGGTTGCAAATATGTTTCTTTTGTCTTTAAAAAAGGCCAAATCATTTCCTATAACAGCCATGAACTGTTATTTTTAGTAAATGTTACTCAAACAGGAGTGAATTTTTCGGGCACTATCTAAAGCTGTGGACTTGGTGCGGTATTGACTGCAGCAGGACAGTGACTGTGGGACTGACTCAGTTCATCATAATGAAAGAGCACCGTGTTTTCTAAGCAGACTTTTGGACAAAGAATGAAGGTTTATGGCACTGTAAAGGCTTTGGAAACACAGCTATATTTGTTATTCTCTGTTCCTCTCATGAGATTTGTTGACAATAAGACAAATATCGAGTATCACCATATCCTTTAATGTAAAACATGTTTATTGTTGTCTTGTTGTTGATTTATTTTATTAGGTTTTCCACCGGTTTTCTCTCTAGACAAATGTAATCATCTTTTACTCTGCCTGGAACCTTTATCCATCACTTTATGGCCCACAAGGTACATTTACATGTCTACATGAGCTGTTTAGTGAATCCAGGGTTTATGGGAGAAACAAATTGTGAAAGATTGCAAACAAGGATCTTTATAGGTTCATAACTGTCTTCTTGAAGACCACTGGAGTATACAACCTGCTTGCCCAGAGCAGGGAAGGGTGAGATGGGGAAAAAAAATGTACTTTTTTTGACATCTAAAGATTAGCGATCGTCACGAGAGCAAGAGGCTATGAAGTGTGAGCGAAGGAGCGGAAATTGAACCTCACTGCCATAGCACCAGTCAATCAGATAAATAACGGTATAATCGAGTTTTGCCTCTCACATGCATAATTCATCTTACATTTAGCTTTATATCTTTTTTTTTTTTTTTTTTCGTAGAGTGACTTTGCTGCTTAGGACAAATTGTTGTGGATTTAAGAACATGATGGGAATTAATTTTCCTTCTGTCATCCATGCTACAGGTTTTAGCCCAGAGGGCTATTAAAGCGGTCCCATGAAAGCCTGAGATTTGGATTTCTGTGCACATATCACTCTTTCATCCTGCCTTTGAACTTAGATTGCATCAATACTTCACATGGCAAAACTGATGATTCTTCACAAGGTCATAAAAGTATTATTCTAAGAAGCAACCTTTAATAACACTCTTAGAAATTTATCAGAGTTCAAACACAATCAGCATCATTCTTCTACAACCTGCTCCAAAACAGCATCGGGAGTAATGGCCATGGATGGATATTTTGGTTTTGCCTTTTTCTTTACACTCCTCATAATGAATTATTTTGAGGACGTACACAATGCTGATGGATGACACATCACAACCAGCCAGATACAACTGATATATAGAACCAGTGGGAGGTGCAGGAGAGTCACCTGGGTGAAGAAAAATAGAGTGTTTTCTTCTGGCTCCACAGTCCTTGGCAGGTGTAGAGGCAGCTCACTCACAACTCCACGGACCACCTGCTGCCAAATCTGATTTAGAGCAGGGAAATATTTTCTCCCTGAGACCCTGCCTTCAGTTTAGAAGGCCAGGCCACATGTTGTGAAACGAAGTAGGCCGCCAAACTAAACGGGTTGTCATTTGCCCACACTGCGTAGCTATTGATTTACTGCTCCTTGCTGCTGGTTTCCTGGAGGGGACTGCAAGCTCGAAAAAAATGCCTGCATGCTCCATCAAAAGAAACGTTCCCCGGGCCAGACCTCCCATGAGGCTCAACTGCCAGCATTTGCCACCATCAGGGGTTGAATGAATGATCAGCTAATACACAAGTGATGACATTAATCGAACATGTGTCATCGTAAAAACAGGCATCAGGTTAAAAGAGTAGATGTCCTACTTGCAATTGTGGCTGCTGCTCATTCTAATTTTCACAATTAATATAATTATGGCATTAACTTAAGATTAGCAGTAATTTCTCTTCTAATCACTTTATATTGTATAGCACACTGCAGTACTTTATTGGAACACTTTGCAATACGTCTAATACAAAGTGACACAGGCATTCATTTTTGTACTTTCATAACCTTGCTTGATCTATGCAACGCTATTCCTGCAGTGTGTAGGCAATTATAGTGAGTTTGATGAGAGATTTTCAACTGAACAATTCAGCACTGGTAAAACAAAATACCTTTTGGTAACTACTGTTAAGTCTAACGGCAAACTAACTGGTAAAATCTTGATGATATGACTTTATGTTGATATTTCCAGCCGTGTACTTTAGTAGTGCTAAAACAATCAATCGTCACAGATGCACAAAACTCTGGAAATTCTGTCAAACTGAGATTTAACTAAGATTTATTATTATTTTTTAGTTTTAATTATTCTTTATTAGTCTTCGTGGGGAAATTTGCCTTCTGCATTTCAAGTCTCGTAACTATGCAAGTGCAAAAGCAGCCACAGCGCAGTGCTGAGGGACTAACTCCAGCTCTGAGTCAAGCACAGTCCTAACACCTCACATGCATGTCCCGGGGTGGAAAAAACGAAACCTGAAAAAGGGGAGAACGCTCCACAGACTTCACTCCAGCCGGGACTTTCTTGCTGTAATGTGATAGCGCTCAAAACTGAGCCAGTGTGCCGCAGTCATTCAGACTGTAGAGGTGTGGTCCGATCCGCCTCTGACGTCGCCTCCATTTGAAGATACAACAGCAATCTGAACACAATGGGAGTAAATACATCCGGATCGTATCTCATCTGTGTGATCGCAGGACCAGGTGATAAAAATGACATTAAAATGACAGTTTTAACTTTAGCCAGATGGCTCTGTGGGAGCTGCTCATTAAAATCATTTGCGCCTTTAAGTTTTCATTTCATAATCAGAGATAAACACAAACGCATGCAAACACGTTTCATCCGAGCACAGTAAGAGCGTCGTTCTTCACGTAAAAGATTTCGCAACTGCTATTTTTTGTGTTTCCTTTCAAACTGTCTCAAACTTGTTAACCTTTCCCATCTCCAGTGTGAAAAAGTGTTTATTCAAGCAGCAGCTGAGGGTTTGGGTGTGGAGTGGACGACTGCATGAAGCCCGCAAACAAAATGCAGCATCTTCTCAAAACATTAGGCTCTCTTGAGAGAGAGAGAGAAAAAAAAAAAAACATTCGCTTCAAACCTCATACTAAATCCTCAGCTTCACAGCCAGCAAATTGAGATACTGATGCATTTCAATTATTTCAAAACAAGATCATAACGCAACGTTAATGCAATCTGTGTGTGTGATTAGTGCTGGTGGCCGAGGTGCAGAAAGGCTGCACGTTGCATATGATCAACCCATTACATGCTGCCAGAGCTGGTTACGGAAATAAACTTATAACAGTGCTACCTGATGTTGCTGCCCACTGAGACAGGGGGAGGAATCACATTCATTTACCAGCCTCCAATTAGTGCTGAGCCCGCATCATCATCAATTCACATACTAATTGTCCCGTGTGGCTCGCATAGCAACCACCATCTGTGCAGATCCTCTAATTCTTGGGCAGGTTGTTATTTTTAGGGATCTGAGAGAAGTGGTCGTGGTTGTAAGGCACTTGCAGGTGTACATATTTGCAGTGCGTGAATCAGAATCACTGTGAGAATTGACAGCGCATCATTGAAACACAGAGACTTTAAAGCTGATTGATTTAAGAAAAACACACTTAGGTTTGTCACTATAACTGGAAATCCACCTTCCCTCTCTGTGCCCTTTTCACTGTTTGGTGTTACATATTTCCTTCACAACTAACTGAAAGTAGACTGCGTGACCTCACTTTGAGATGTTTCTAGTGTGGCTGCAACAGAAACATTTCTTTAGCATAAAACATCAATGGCGAACCTCAGGTTTACAGCCCCTCAAAATCCAAGAGCAAGGCTTCCCTTTGTAGCTGCCATTTTGTGTTTCTGATCAAAAATACAGTACAAAAAAAAAATACAGAAAAAAAAAATCCTTCACAGAAAAGGTCAAATTTTCTACCAACTCAGCAGACCAGAACATAAAGCCGCAAGGTGCAAGTTTATTTTCATTCTTTGAGGACTGCTGAACGTCATCGAGGGGGGACAATAAATCACAAGCTGGGGCAGAAATCCACATTTATGAGCTGGAAACGGAAATGACAAGTCTTTTTTTTTTACATCCAAGTTACATTTCACATATTTCTAATGAAGACCGACTTATAGTTAATTTCTTCATGAACAACAGGCAGGCAGCAATATAACTATGTGGGAACAAATGCTGCATCAGATTGCAGTGTAACCCTACCAGCTGCTGCGGTAAACTGCAAACAGAAGAGGTGAACAGAGAGAGCGTGTCACTGCTTACCCTCAAGTTTAGTAGAGACCTTGAAGTGACACTTAAGTGTTTTCAAAGCTTACATGGAAGGTGGGTGGCTATGAAACAGACCTTAAGGGTTTAATAGAGGCCATATTGCCCAGCAGTCTTTAAAAAAAAAAAAAAAAGCAAACTGTATTTCATCATATTGTCAAAGTGAAAGGCTCTACACGAGTGAAAGGCTTCTGCTCTGAACTCTAAGATGGTGAATCAGGATTTATTTTGAAGATACGTGAAAAAAAAAAAAAATGTCTCTGGCTTTTGACACCATAAAAGGCATCTGAGGTTTGCACACCTCAGGGAGTCGAACGATTATTCGCTTCACCATTAGTGTTGTTGTTGCAGTACGCTGCCTCTATGGATCCAAACAGATCAGTCTTGGAGAGATGTATCGCCATCTCAGAGCAGAGGGCTCTGTACCTGTGGTACTTATACCACAGAATTAAAGCATTAAGATCTCCTGATAAGTATAACATGAGAGGACCTGTTAAAGCAGTACAGCTGATGTTCGTAATGATGAAAGTCAAATGATGACTGATTTAAAAAGATGTCATCACAAAAGATGAGCTTTGTTGTCTTGTTTTTAAAGAACGTGTGAAACTTTTCCTGCAGCTCCACAGACCTGTTTTGTGTGAACAGCTTATGGCTCAGCCCAGGTGTGTATATGTTTCGAGACGTCTGCGGCCAAGTGTGTTTCTGTTCACACATTTCGACCCGGCACCGAGTCCGATCACGCAGCCCGTCCAATCCCTTGGCTGGCTGCGAAGTAAAATGATTCAATACATCCAATAAGCTTTTCTCTTTCTTTTCATTTCTTTCATTCGAGGCTGGTTGTGTACTGCCATCCTGGGTCAGTCAACCCCATTTCAAGTGGCTCTCCTTCAATCTATACCACGAATTTCCTCTGCGGTTTCTCCTTTCAAAAAGTCACAGACCTTGGCATTGCTGTTTCACAAAAACACAAAAGAGAATAAATCCTTCACAAAGATAAGACAGTTCATTGTGTCAAAGAGGATTATTTACAATAATGCTACAGCATTAGATCTAGATTGCTGTTTCAAGATATTGCTTTCGTGTCATTGGACAGGATGAATCAACTTTGCAGGCGCTCCGACAGGCCATTATTTAATTATCACTTGATTCTTCAGGTTGTATGAGGGCAATACATTATTAAATGCATTACAGAAGACGTGGGAAATCTCTCACATTCCTCCTTCGTGAGTTTGAACTGTGAACATTAGTGAGAAGGGACAGACAATGAAGCTGGACATTAAAAATGTCATCCTCTACTCTGGCTCCAGTGACAAGCATTAGACCAGTAAGCACAAATGTCTGAAGGATAATGCTCGCATTAGGACTTGATTCATTCACTGTCCCTATTCGTGGCGCTCTGTGAAACTAAGTGAATATTACTGCGTGTGCATTACATCCTTTCCATTCATGGAATCCTTTCTGCAGGGAGCAAATGCACAGCATAGATCACCAAACAAAAAGCTTATAGGAAAGGCCCTGATTAGCCTCATGATTATCCTCCATTCAACTCGTAGGGATTAGTCCTCTAATATGAATGGCACTATTAACCTTGGTACATTTGCGAATCATTTCCAGGATGTTAGGCTTTTTGAATATGTTTCTGTGTATAATGTAACAATGGAAATGTAATGGGGTCCTGTGGCAGGGGTTAGATTATATATATATATATATGTGTATTGATTTTCTATCTTCTGTTTGGTGAAAGTGTGAGCTGAAGACATGGTTATGCCTGTGATGTTCATCACTGCTCAAAGACAATTATGGAGTGAGAACTTAAGGGTAGCAGAGGGTAATCCTTTTACCAGGCTCCCTCAGGGCTTTCCAGTGCGCTGCTTGATTCAGGATATTGACTCCAACCACTCTTGTCTGGCCCCAAAATTACCTATTGATTTACCCTTTTGACAGTTGGTAGTTGGAAACTTAATCACAGCGACCTACATTGTCATATAAAGTACATTGTTGTTCGGCACGGGCCACTGGTTCCCCTTTTGTGTCAGTGCTGTAAGTCTTGCTGCTATCACAAACATGGAAAATCGATACATGCAGTATAGCAGCTCAGTTTTGCATACAGATGCCAAGACGTTCATTTAAATTTCTCCATATTGATCTTCAGCAAAACAGAATGAGGATTTTAAAGCAATTTGTATTAATGCAATCCAAATAACTGTCTACAAGCATACTAATCTTGGTACCACCTATTTTCGAATGAAGCATTAGTATTGTGGCGTTGTTGTGGCTGCAAAATTGAATCTGTACCAGCAGCTGCTCAGCACCGAGGCACATTTTTTGCACTGACATCATGACCAACAGAAATCCTAAAAAATGCTGATTCAGAAGTTGAGAGGCTTTACCGTCAGTTTTTCCAGCCTTAAAATAAGACAGGATGCAGGCAGAGAGAATGGAAAAAGTGACCCAGTGTGACCCAGGATCATGCCCTTTGTTGTCAAATGTCTTGAGCAAGGCCTAAATCCCTGCCAGCTCCCAGCTAGCTGATGCTGACCTTTGACCTCTGACCTCACTGGCCAGGAAGAAGGAAAATGATGCATATGCATATCAGTACGGATTTGCAGAAAAAAACAAATGCAAGTTGATTTTGAACAATGGATATATAATAACAAAATACAGGATGTGTGTAAAAACATGATGTATGGTGATTAGGCTTGCACTGATACGTTTCTGAAAGACCGGACAGGCTGATAAAAAATATTTTCGCACTGAAGCCGACTGTGGCGCTGGTTGTGGATGCTATTTACTACAAAGTGCACTGTTACTTTCTGCCATTTTATTCGAGCGTCTGAATCCAGAGAACAGAATTTCTGCCTTTCATCGTGCCATTAAAAAGGGCAAATGAGTTCCTGACAAGTTACAGTACAAAAGGAAGACAACACCAGCATGAGAGAAATGGAAGAGTCTGTGGTGCCAAGTCAGTGGGGGCAGCACTCAAGCTACTGCCAGTAAGCACTGCTAATTCAGCCTAATGTACATATATCCTCAGACCCACATCCCCTCTACTCCCCCACTGACATACACTCAGGGCCTTATTATGATGCTCCACCCTGAGCACCTAATAACATTAAGCCACAGCATATTTACTTGCTATAGCAACGAAGAGACCTCACATCAGCAGCAAATGACATGGCCTTATTGCAGTATTTCAATAAAAGAGCAGCATAAAGTTGCAGCAGCATACAGACCTGTATTTTATACTTTATATAGAAAACTTAAAAGGGGAAATATACAAATACTAGTATATTTCCACCGACACTCAGAAATAAGTGTGGAAACTGATGAAAATTGGGTGCCATCAGACCTCTCTACTTTGCATTAATACCTTGATTTGCTTGACTCTGTTGATAAAAGGAAATGACATTAGCATTCAGTGGATCCCCTACTGATGAACACCTACCACCTGGTTAGACCTTTATTTATGCACTTCATCTCTGTGGGGAATTTGTGGAGCCTGACTTTAAATGCTGCTCTTGTTGGTTCTGTTGTGAAGAAGATACGAGATGTTTGATCAGTCATTTTAATTGAATGAAATCACTGAAAAGTGTTAAAAAAAAAAAAGGGCCTTAACTGGTCTTTGACCACTAGATGTGTGAAGATTATATGCTTTCAAATACTTAACCAATCAAAGTCTTCAGAGGGATGTGGTAGGCCTTTTATCTGCATGAGTATGTGTTTGAATCATTTGATCAATCAATCTCCCCAAATAAAAAGGAACAGTTATGTGTCGACCTTTTGCTGAACACAAACTGATATGTTTTATCTTTATGGAGGTTAGAACAGCTTTTTTTGAATAAACATGTTTTTAAATGTTTAGTTCATGAGCAGCGCTGACCAGAAGAGCATATGTTTTTATGTATGCATGTTTTCGTATATTAGATATATAGATTTTATATACTATACTATGAACCATTAAAAAAGATGAGGAAAAAATAAAGGTAAGAGACACCGGGGAGAAACTTGGGAGTTTTTCCTACTGATGGCGAGACCAGCAACACAACGATACGATACAACGATATGATACACAATACATAATTACAAATCCAACATTTCGAACAGTATTTCAAAGATTGAATTTGATGATGCTTTAGTCTGCAATTGCAAACAAAGATGGACACTGCCACAAAAATTCAATTTGGACACTCAGAGTTCACAAAGGTACATATGGACATGAAATGGTGACAGAGCTTTACACGTGTACTCAAGAGAGGCAACATATTAGAAAGACTCCAGTACAACACAACCAACAACTAACACCTCAAAATCAACATTAAGTTGAATTTTTCAGTGGTTTTACACTTCAAAATACGACACTGTACACACACATCCAGTGTCATTTGCAGAAACGTCCCTCGAGCATGTTTTGATGTGCTGTCACATCAAAACAAAACACATATGGAGGAAACTTGGGTGGTTGAATGGGTCAAACAGAGGACTTTCACCCAGAGGATGAGGATTCCCATGTGAAAACTAAAGTGAATGCTGACTTCTTAATTTATGTACGTACGGTGAGTTACATCAGTGAAGTTACATATGTTGATGTATGTAACTAACATACTTATTTCTCTGCAAGCTTTATTTCTAACCAGACATTGCTAACTGGACACTGTATATGTATCATTGTTGACTTGATCACAGAGCTCTGCACATGCAGAAATGACATGACAGTACTCAAAGCATAGAGCCACCGACCGACCAATGTGATGAGTTTGGAGTAAAAATATGTTGAGGGAAAAGTACACTATAAGGTAGAGATGTAGTACTGGATTGCATTACATTGTACGTGTATATCTTAGAAAGTAGCCAGTATATTTATTTGCTAAGGCAATGGCCATAGGAGCGTATCCATGTTCCCACGGTCCTATGTTCCCCAGTTCAAAATTCTGTTAACACACATTAACCCTCCTATTGTGTTCAGGTCAAATAGCCACAACCCTAGAACTGGGGAACGTGGGACCGTAGAAATGACTCCATGTCGATCGCGCCTCAGTGTGTCTCAGAGAAGCAACAGTCTCTGACACTGCCTCGCAGTTGTCCTTTTGCCAAATAGAAAACACATGTTCTCTCATATGAGGTATTTCAAAGTCTAAGAGTATGAATGTTCATTTTGATAGATGTAACGTGTGTGATTGCCACTGGATGCTAAAATATGCACAGCTTCATATTCCAAGAGGAAGAAAGGTCATTCTACCTACCAAAGCATTAAAGATTTATATTGTTTTCCCGATCTTTTTTTTTTTTTTTTTTTTTTTTGCAGCAAGATGCCCCTCAGCAAGTCATGCTCGAATGTATGTTTTCTCTCCCTGCTGGATCTTATGTTTTTTCTATCCATTACCACGGGCATTAGTGGGGTGTTCGCACTCTGCACTGATGCTTGCTGGTGTAATAAACTCTTAATTTTTCACTCTATCTGACAGAATATCATTAAGCTCAGCTATAAAGAAGAGATGGCAAATAAAAGCTCTGCATTCTTAAAATAATTTGATGCACAAGTTTGGTAATAATAATAATTATACCACTGGGAGGCAAAGTCGAGCACGTTTCTCAGTGTTGCTGCTGCAGTGCACAGCAGCGATGATGCTGTGTGAGGAAACGCTGAGAGTCGGTGATATGGGAGCAATATCAGCCGCTCTATTCTGTGTTAGACTGCATAGGGTTCTGAAATTTAGATTAAGAGGATATTTAAAAAGTAATGTTAATATGTTTTGTAGGCATATTTTCATTTGATATGAAGCCTTTTTCAGCCTTAAGAAAAAAATGTTATGGATGACTCATTTCCCACATTTACTCTGGAAACAGACAGTGGCTTCTCCTGCCAGCCTGGGAGGTACAGACTGGAATGAAAAGCTAGTTTGGAGACGATATCTGTCCATCTCCAACCATGGAGATTACAGCCATGACAGCTGTTGTGGCGAACGGCTTACAGCTTACAGAAGTACCTGCAAAGAGATGGCCACGATAAAATAAATTACCTGTGTGATGGCTGACGGCTTAAGAACACGGCCTCATTTCATTTTATTTTTTCCTCACTAACAGAACTGTTATCTGATTTTGTTTCGGCTAAACTGATAGAGATTTTTAACTAGATGTGTTTCTCCTTTTACTCCTAATAAGAGGTTGCGTGTCTCTAATGTTCAATCTTAACATTCCCCAAATCATGTAACCAATTCTCCAGGTTACACCGCAATGAGCATGTCTCCAAATCTTACCCGGATTTGACGTGTTTTTATGTTATATTGTTTAGCCTGTGCTTAAGGCTGCCCCCGTGGCTATAACAAAAGACAAAAGGGCAAATTCTTGGCTGGACGTTATAATTTCTGATGTGACCATGTGGTCGCAGTGGTGCAGCGTATTCTGCTCCATTCCTCTCTTTGCACACTCAGCCTGTGGAGTCGAGGTTTAAAGGAACGGCCTTATCTGTGTCCTCCAGGTCCTACACCTCCACTGGAGTCGGTATCCTCGGGGGTTAAGGCACGGGGAAAAGTGAGGTCTGACAGAAGAGAAGGAGGGAGGAGATAAAGAAGCGCAACAAAGGAGAAATAGGTAAAGACGAAAAAGGAGCAAAAGGAAACAAGGTGTTGAGAGAAAATAGAAACAAAGTCGAGCAAGAGCAAGCTGAATAGTGTTGATTGAGGGCGCGAGATGGTTATTAGTCTCATATCCCCGCTGTGACACCTTTCCTCTCTAAATGGCAAAGCTATCACTTCGTCACCACCATCTCCTCCAATGTGGGAGGATTAGAAGAGTCATCATAACGTGTACTTTATGACTGTAACTCATGATATTCTGCAGGAGACGGCTGCCACAAGAAACAGAAGGCTGGCACACAATGACGAATGGCCTCGCCCGTCTGTGAAGTTTGTTACAGCTTAGTGGAAAATGAGCTTAACTGTGTGGTCAATCAATGTCAAAGTCAAACATGGACAACTGTGGTTACATTAAAAATATCATTGTTCCATTATAGCTATAAGGGTTGTTATGCAGAATAGCCACCTTGCATCGACCATGAACAATCGTACAGCAGAGGTAGAAAAAGCTTCACTAACAGTCGTCATCACCACGCAGTGCAGCCACAAGTCATGATATATTCTGAGTGAAGGCGTAACTCGCCTTTTTTTTCTCTAAAACCTCTTGAGACTTTACTGACTTCTCAGTCCAAACGTGCGATTAACCCTCAGCTGAAAAGTAGGACACTGCAGGACAAGGTCACCGAAAAAACAACCCTCCATGGGCGGATTTTTCATTTGAATATTTAAAGCAAAAGTTTAACATCTTGGCAAAACTTGGTCACTTTCAAGCCAAGAGTTAGATGAGAAGATTTTATTGTCTATAGGGTAAAAATGAAGCCATATACAGCCATTGGTTGCCTGTCTGCTGGCGGTATAGAAGCCACGATATAGAACCGTAACACCATTTTTACACTATAGGTTTTGGTTTTGGGAGTCTCGCTCTCAGTGTTTATGCTAAGCTAATCAGCTGCTAGCTCTAGCTTCATATTTACTGCACCTCATCTAAGTCTCCACCACAAATCAAATATGCGTATTTCCCAAAATGTGGAATCATTTCTCTAAAGATACTCTGATAAGCGGCGAAGCAGAAGTGGCAGGATGCCGAAGAGACCTACACGCCAACCACAGGGAAGTGATAGTTAGAACGTGGCGAGGCTGGAACAGTAGGAAGCCCTGCAGGCGTTAGACTGAATCAAAGGTAATATGGGTCACTGTTGGTGCATTCTAATTTAGACATCTCTCCGGGGGCAGATTACCTAGCACAACACACTACAGAGAGGCAAAGACACGTTCCTTCAAGTCAGACCTAAAAATACAAGTGGCTTCATCATTTGGAGGTCAAGCCATCTGTGTGGGCTGGAGAGAACGAAATTTAGAATAGTATGAAGGTCAGTTGGTTGAATTAAAGTGAAAGTACCATTTTTATTTTGAAGGGTACTTCTTTGTGATGTTGTATTAAAAAAAATCCAAATTGAAATAATTGCAAATGTTGTTTTTTCAGTTATCTGTCACGTCTATTTATATGCAACTTACTTTCTATAACACATAGATATACTGATTTGCTTAAAAGTTTACTCTGCAAACTGAAATACTGAAGTGATGTCAGTTGAGGATTCACAAAAAAGATATACAACTGTTTCACAGGCTGTGTACTCCCTGTAGTACATTGACTTTGTATGTAAAATTGGAGAGTGTCTCTTTAAAGTGACTCTGGACCACTATGGGGGCTGTACAGGGCCTCTCTGACCCCATAGTGGTTAAAGAAATGACATATTTTCAGACTGAGATGCTGTTGGCTAATTAAGCTGTTACAGCTGTTGCGTTAGAAAGTATATTTACACATCACAGTAACACAACATCATGAGCATCCGGCTGGAGTCAACACTACACATGCCAGAAAACCAAAAGCAAGACTTTGAGTTTGTACTGAGGCATTTGATTCATTGCATCAATGTGCAGGTTCTTTTCTGCTCTGAAGGGAAAGCTAAATATAATTTCTGCCATATGAATATGAGCAATGAAGTCCTTTTTAAAAGATGCATTATGGGAAATATAGAGAAAACAGTTCTGTTCTTCACTCTCCCAGACTAGACAGCTACATTTAAATCACTGAGTACACTAAATGTGAAGGAAATCATGAAGAGAGTGGCCAAAATGGTACCGTTTTAAGATATTATTAAAAGGTTTTGATCTAAGTTTAAAAGCTTTTTCATTACACCTAGGCTCTTTGAAATGCCAGCTAGCAATTATTTCCACACCAACCCTGTACTATGAGCCAATTAATGGAAAACTGCAGTGGTGATTACAGACCCAAAAAGATCTACACTACAATTTTTGTCAACAAGTTTGAGTGCTTGTTTGTGCTTGTGTGTGTGTATGAAAGAGAAGTATTAAAGCTATGAGAGATTTTTTTTTTAGTATTGTCACACCTACGAACAGCAAAAAACTAAGGTGACTTTCAGAACACTTGGCAACTTCCCATAATTGCAAGCTTTTATGATGGAGCAAAGCTGCCTTTAAAAGCAGGCTCTCAGGGCAGGAGGGACCCAATGAGGGATGTGTCCTCGACGCTGGGCGGGAACTGTTTGTTCAAACTGCCATTAGGCTACATTGTTGAGGACGCATTGCGGTCATTTATTCGAAACTTGCGACAGCATCCATTCAATTAGAGGAAATGCCCAACGTCTTGTGAACGGAACTGGAACAAAATAGCACATCATGATCCAGGGTCAGTCCTTACCCTCTAAAATCTTAATAGAGCCATACTTCAGAGAATTATTTTGTGAGGTAGCGATTGTCTTCTAAATTGCTGCTGAAGGTATTTGTGGCAATGGGTGACATTCCAGTAATGTCAATTGCAAAGTGATAGCGCTGAATGGATCCATTAACTTATTTGCTAACTGGCCGTAAGTTAAGGCATGAATGAGATTTACAGGTGACAAAGTGTAACAGTCACACACGCCGATTTGTTAGTCGTATGCTTACATGCCTTTGCCTGCCTCGAGAACTCTGACGTGGTTCATCATCGGTTAACTTAAACAAGTATGCATACAAGTAAATCTAGAAAATTCTTGCAAAGGACGTTAAAATCAGCCAGGCAGTCGTATATAAAAATAAATCTGTCCAGTTGAATGAAACCATTGACATCTCGCAGACACATCCCCTTGAAATGACAAGTAGGCACCATGACACATCAAAGTGGTGCAGCAGGTGAGCCAAATCATTAGATTAGGCAGATTTATGGCTTCATGAAACTTGTTATTACCCACGGCGCGCTCCACTGATGTTTAGCCTGATGTCTTTATGAGGGGGCCGTTGTTCACCTTGCCCTGACAGACACTGTGTGATGATTAGAATACTCGAGCCTCGATTTGACTCACCTCTCCAGTCAGACAAGCAGCATTTAAAAAACATGTTTGGATGGGGTGAAATCCAACACGTTTTCACCTCAATCAGCTTTTACTGTCAGCGATGGTGAACACAGTGTTTTCAAGTTAGAAAAGGTTTGGCTACTTCACATGAGAAACTCCTGTAATTTGCTTTGTGCCCTAATTCTTCTCACTGGTTTGAAGAGGGCAGAACTCAGTTAGGAAAGGGTCACGTACATTTAACTTTCGCATGACAGTTGTGGGGTTATTTGCTTGTCTGATGTTTATTCTTAAGAATGTTTTCTGAACTTTGACTGTGATTCTTGCATATTTATTCCTGAATATTTAATGTTACTGGGAAACAGCACACAAAGACTGTGGATCAAAGCTCACATGCTAACATTTCACTTGGTGAATTCTGATTTTGTGGCTCTGTTGGGCCTCAGCTTGTATCAACTCTTCTACCTCCATCTCTGAGAAAAAACTATCTAGAAACAGCACTGATATCAGACAATGATGTTTTCACCTTCTTTGTGCAGTATGGCTAGTTAATCTATTATAGCGGCTCATGCCTATGGGTTTTTCTTCTGCTCACAGAGGCTCAACGGATGGATCGTTGAGGCTTAATTTAACACTGCAAACAATGGAAAACAGCCGCAAATAACGGCAGCCGTCATGAGCTTATCAGCCTGAGCGGGGATTACAAGGGAAATGAATCATTAACACTATTGCCACTTGAATGCGGCTAAAGCATGATTGGCAGGTTGAAAGCTGGGTGTTAGGAGGGGGAAAGGAAAATGGGTGGAGCTGTGGTCTGATACCCAGTGAAGCGGGTATCATTATCGGATAAGAGCTCCAGGAGGTCCAGCCAAAATGACCCACTGTGTGCAAGTGGCGGACAGAATAGCTTGAAAGAATGGATGAAAGAAAATTAAACAGACAAAGAACGAGTTAAACTGTGTGCCCGCTAGGCCTGGTCGAATCCGCCATGCACTGACACATAATACAAAGTCCATGAACCAATCCTGTCCCGACACCATGCTGACAGCAGGTGTTGAATCGTAATGTTGTCTTCTTCTATTTATAGTTTACTGTTGGGTTTTTTGTATTAACAGAAAGGCTTTGGGTTGTGCATGGCATGGAGAGCACTGCAACGCCACGTCCGCCTCTCCCAATATGACACCAGGTAGATTTTAATGGCTTTATGGAAAATAGTGGGATGCCACGCTGGTGAAGGGGATTCTGGGTCATGGAGGGATTTGTTAAGTTATTACAGTGTCTGGAGCAAGGCCCTTATCGGCACCTGCCAAGTCTTTGGCGGACCCAGTGGGATTGCACTGACCCTGGTGGAAGTAATGGATATTAGAAAATCTTCCCACTGTGAGGAGGGGGGAATGGGTGACAGAGCAGGGAAAAGGCAGCGAGGGAGGAGAAATGGATAGAACCTCAAGGACACAAAGCTACAGCATAGCAGCAACAGGGCTGGGCGATTAATCGAATTTTACTTTCAATTACTATTTTGGCTGCCAAAGACTATAACAACAAGATAATCGAGGTAAAGAGATTATTGTTTGGATTTTGATGAGAGTCTATCTGTGCGATTACAATAACGGTGCAGCCAAATGGCATGAGAGAGTGGCATTTCAGCAATCCTTTATCACAGTTTATATACCAAATAAAATGACATTATGATCCACATCATATATTAAGTGAGTCTATTTATTATACTATATAGAGTTATTGTGCAGCATTCATTTGTTATTTGTTTTTCAGTTGAATTATATTTAAAGTCTGAGGGTATCTGGTGTTAAAAGACTTAAAAGAGCATTTAAACGTTCAATAAATGCATGATGTTAGTCAGGGAGTAATTGCCCTCAGAAAAACTATTATTGAGTGAGCAGCTCCAGCTCACAGAGGGAGGAGAACTGGGGAAAACAGAGTGCAGGTAAGTTGATCCGATGTGTGTAAATTGAGAAATGAATGACTGTTTTCAACAGACTGCGTTTCACTGGTAATGACTGCTAGTTCCGTATCTTTATTTGCTTTGTTTATTTATGGTGACATGTATGCAAATGTTAGGGTTGGGGTTCGATAGCATTTAAGCAAATCTGCTGTATTCAGGTTCAACTCTCAACTCTCAACATTTGCAAGTAACCGAAGCTATACATAAACAAAACTCAAAGATCTGTAATGTGCAATGCTCTTGCTTTGAGTGGCAGCCTAATTAATGTTCTTAACCTGTAGCTATGTGAAAATGAAAGGAGAAGATCTGAAATGTTGATGAAAAAGTTCCAAAAAATATCTGATCAAATCCAAATTATGGCTCCCAGGAGATCAAAAATGAAACCAGCAACTCTATGATTCATTCTGCACTTAAAAATAGGGCTTGGACTGTCCATCGTGTTTGCAGTATTAACTGGACTTTATTATTGATGCCAAATTGTTTATGAATGTGAAAAGGAAATAGACTGCTGAAAAAAAATCTGATGATCTATGTGATTTTGGCAGCAATTGAGTGGTCAGGAACCAAGATTTTAAAAAAAGCTGTCGACGTTGGGGCAAATATTCATTCTCATTATTGATAAATTATTCATACTAAAAAAAATTTTAAACACCAAACAAACAGAAAAACTAAACGTCTATTCAAATCATGAGGTCAGAAGTCAGCAAAAAAAAAATTAAAATGCCAGTCCTTCTTACATCAGTCCACCGCACTCTTCCTACCTGCATATCATCCAAGCTGTTGTCTATCTGTGTAACCGTCCACCGTTAATGAAGACAGAACGTTCGTGGTGACAACGCACACGTCTCACATTAACAGGACGAAGCCACTCACAGAGGGGCTGGCTTTCTGACAAGTGCTTTATTATCACAGGTTGCCCTTCTCAAGGTCAAAACCACAAACAGCGCAACTCATTTGCTTACAAATGCACTTCAGTCATCCATCGCACTGTATGAACGGCATTGCATAATGTATTCCAAAGCAGTATGGGTTGTACATCTCTTTTGATTAAGCCTTGCCTTGAGACAAACCAGACACAAACCAGGCCAAACAAATCAAAGCCGAGCATAAATGTTTCAGAGCTTGTCACATGTCTCCCGTTGGTTCGCGGAGTAAAATGCTTTCCCTTTTTGCTTTAATGCGAATCTTGCAGGCAGACACAAAACAATATCCAGTGGATGAACTGTCAGGAAGGAGGTAGGATCAAGTGACTCCTCACTGGGATGCAAAAATAGACCAAGGAGAAACAGATTCTTTGGTGTTGTAGAGGCTTTAAAGTTGGTCTGTCATTATGCGTCCTGCGTGGATCTGGGCTCAGAGATGACAATGTTTAGAGATCAGACCTGGCCCTACTGCGGAGTAAACACCAGAGCACCACGGCGCACTGCAAAAACAGCCATGTTAATCATTCATCGGGCTGGTAGGATATTGGCTCAGTATAACAGCTTAGATGCAAAGCATGTTAGGACACAAGTGAAATCCATCGTCTCCATTTCTCACTTTCACATGCCATGTACCGGGGGCAGAAGGCAAGGGGGGCGAGTAGGGGGAGAAATAGTTTTGCTTTGGAGATTTGAAACCTAGAGGATAGAGGAGGATTTTTCTGTCTGCACTTTCTTCTAAGGCAAGAAAAGGAAAATTACCCAGCAGTAAATAGATGAGTTTGATAAAGCCTCCTAAATATAAGTCTTATCTCGCTCTCAATTTGAAACAGCCATGGAAGAAATAGGCCACGTTGTCACTCAGGCTTTTAATTAAAAACAGAGTAAAAGGACTGTGTGTGTGTGTGTGTGTGTGTGTGTGTGTGTGTGTGTGTGTGTGTGTGCGCATGTGTTCCCAGGAGAGAGTAGTTTTAAAAACATTTATTCACGCTTAATGTTTATCACCTCCAAATGACCTTGATCTTGTAATACTCTTTTTTTGCCTCAACTTGCCAGCTCCAAGCTCATTCACTCAGTGTGTCAGAGAGAGAGAGAGAGAGAGAGAGAGAGAGAGAGAGAGAGGGAGGGAGTGAGTGAGAGAGAGAGGGAGGGAGAGAGGGAGAGAGAGAGAAGAGAAAGGGGTGAGGTGACCCCATGTCTTTTAATCAGCAACTCAGCTAGGCTCACATCAGTGGAGCAGATAAGACCGCCTGTTGTCACACAGGTGGAAGTAATGGCTGGGAAGCACCCTTGTCCGATAGCAGCTTGTCCGAATGCCGAGATGTAGACTGACAAAGACACGTACAAGGCCTGGAAACAGAGAGCCGCTGTCAGGCCTTTGACTGATAACAGCTTGAGTGAGAGGAGTGCAAGTGAAGAGGAACAAGTCGAAACAGATAGATAGCACAGTGGCCTAAATGTGATTATGGCTGATCATCTGCTCATCTGAACACCGATTTAAGACATCTTCTGCTCATTTGAGGCATGACAGAAGACAAAAATACTCTTCAGTAATTGTAATGGTTTACCTAGATTTAAATAGTCTGTTTAAGAGACTAAACCTCTGATGTGCCTTGGACCACCATTTTTTCTCTCTACTGAAGATGCATGATGGAGGTGATCTGTTAAGACTCGCCTGTTAGACAAGGCCCTAAAGTTTGTGGCAGTCACACCAGGTGAAGGAATAACTTCTGTTCTGCCGGGCATACAGATACAGGAAACAGAGCTCCAGACTAACCACATCCAGTAATCACAGGGATGATAGAAGATGTGTTTGGGATGGACAGAGATCTTCCCCAGGACAGGGGAAGGTATTTTTGTATGTATGTCTGAACACTAGGCCTACTGCTTAATGACAAAACTGAACTGAGTGCAGAATATAATGGAGCATCATGCTGTAACTAGAGTCACTATCACTTGCTGGCTACTCAGCGTTTAACCTATGAAAACTATGGTGCATTAAAGTCCAAAAGGATGCAGCAAACTCACTATTGACAGGGGACATGACCCCATAATGCTACACTGTGGACAACAAACCCGTGTTGAAATCAGCAGGAGAGTTAGTTAGCTGTTAGCAGCCAGTGGGCAGCAGAGATCCACAGTATGTTTGGCAAATAGAGCTAACGGCTAATGGAGCTAATAGCTAATGGAGAGCAATAAACTGCTGACAGAGCTAGTAGCTTACAGCTAACAGAGCATAATAGAGCCAACAGAGCTAAAAACACAGCAGAACTGAGAGATTCTGTTGAAAGGAACATGATGCGTAAACAGTCAACCGCAGTTTAATGTGAGAAAAGAAGTTTACAGGAAATAAATGTACTGAAGTACAGTTTGGAGGTAAATGTCCTTTGAATGCTAATTCTTTTAACCAAGCTAACAGCTATAGATGATAATGACAAAGTTAAGAAACATTTTGAATTTGGGATGGTTTGCATTCACTTTGGGACTGTTGAATTTGTTTATCATGATGGTTCAGGAGCCATGAGAGCAGATACAGGTACTTGGCAAAATGTGCTATTGTACTTGAATTAAAAAATGGGTTATTGGATTTTTATTTTTATTTAAATTCATTTTTCATTTTTAACCTTATTTAAATGTGTTTAAATATGTTTGAACTAATTGTAGTTTTTAAATTAAAGCCAGCATTAGAGGACCATTGCCTTGGATTCTCTGGTATCTTTTAATATAGACTGACAGCAGACCAGACATTTTAAATGTAATTATTTTGCAGTTTTGTGATTAAAAAGGAGTGACCATGCTCATTTTGGTAAAGTCATTTTCCAACTATAAAAAGAAGCATCCCACATCAAGTCAAGTCTACAAGTGTCAGCTCTCCAATCTCTAAATGCATAAAACCAAATTTAAATGTATAGACCAAGTCAAGACAAGCCTGAACAAATAACAGTTCTGAATTAATCATTTAAAAGTCAACACTGCTTGATTGTATTATAATGTCTAATGCTGCCTCAGAACTGGTCACTGATCCTCTCACTTTACTGTTCCATTGTGTCCATTTCACAACAGATGAAGTTTCTGAAAAGCTACAATATATGTCAGCAACAAGTATTTGCAGTAGTGTCACAGCAGACAGAGTGAATTAGTGAGTAGCATTGCAGCAACAGCATACTGTAGGAGCCAGTCCTCCACTAGAAACCTGTCTGCAGTGAGCTAAAGGTTCAGTGTATGGGATTTAGTGGCATCTAGTGGTGAGGTTGCAGACTTCAACCAACTGAACACTGCTCACCTCACCCTCCCCTACCCACTAACAAGAAGAAAGGCCCTCCTTGAAGGCAGTGTTTGGTGTGTCTGTTCTAGGCTACTGTAGAATCATCATCACCCTAAAGCTTAAATGCTGGACCCCTTAGTGCAGCAGCAACAACTGTGAGTGAAATGTGTCACAAAAGCAGTTCAGCCCATAACACACAATGCACAAACACAAGTATCGATATTCAGTACAGCATATGCCCAACAGCAAGCAAAACACAAAATAAGCTCAGCAACTGCTAGAGAGCCCTCCACAATTAATGCCAATGCAAATATATAGATAAACAGCATCAAGATTAGGAAGCAGGAATTAGCAACCATCAGATGCAAGCAGATCACAGAGAGCAATAAAAGAACCAGCAGTGCTAACAGCCTCATATAGTCAAGCACACAAACACAGACTTAACAGAGTCATCTTAGAGCATTTACTCACAGTATGCACGCAAGCAAACTCTTACCTCATTGAAGCGAAGAAGTGCTCCCTGGTGTCTCAGCAATAAACCCTATGGGAGGAGTGGTTGTATAGTCCCAAGCAGGAAAACTCCTGCTCTGGCTTTAAGTGGACCTTGAAGGCCCACAGCAGACAGATATGAGCTTTCCATGCAGCCCATATTACAAGCAATAATGTGAACAGGGTGTGTGCAAGACAACCGCATACATTCATAAAGCCAGTTTACAATATCACCCTCTACTAAGGGCTGACATTTGCATTGAGCTATAAGGAAACAGAAAAAACCACAAAGAAAAATATGCCGTAAAAACAGTTCAGTGGAAAAAACTCATAATACTCAAATGTGATATGCTTGGCCAATATGGCTGCAGTGAATACAACATTAATATATCAACATGACAAATGCAGGCAAGAAAATCCAACTCGTGTTCAATGCAATGAATGCGTTTCACTGTTAACACACAACAGCAACAACCAAGGGGCAAACAAGCTGCAAAACATAATTAGCCCAAACACAAAACAACACTCAAGCAGTATTAATTAGAGCAGCACGAAAGCATTATAATGCAGTGTCAAACAGGCACTCAAAACCAATGCTAACAAATATGATGGTATTTAGCAGCAGCAAGTAGCAGCTAACATTAGCCCAACAAAGTATGTGTGCCAGAGCCAAACCAACACACAGCAGCAGCCAAGCAGAAACAAACAGACATGAACACAGCCAAGACATCAAGTCACAAAAAAGCCAATTCCTACCTTAGGATGAGTCTGTGCGTGCGAGCTACGGCAGGAGCAACAGCAAACTTCCAGTTTGAGGCGGTGTTTTAGGTCCAAAGCTGATATGACAAATAAGAAGAAAACTGGGTCACTGATTGGTCGCAATTGCAGCAGGGAGCTTCGTTCAAACACTATAATTTCCTCAAGCCATCCTGAAGTGATACAATAATACTAGTTAGCAAGCTAGCTTACCCAGGAAATGCTACATGAGCAGTGGCAGTAGCACCACAGCAGAGTAGAAACAGTGGACAGGGGACGAAATCAGTACAGCTTTGTTTTGCATATGACACCAAGTGACCCATCAGATTATGTGACACTCGTGTCAATAATGAAAAAAAAGTGCCGTATCACTATTATTCAAAATTGTAAGGTCTCCACATAAAATACGAAATGTGACCTTCTTGTGTCATCACTTGTAGAAAAAACTATGAGATACCATGGCGTCACCAAAGGCAATCAAAATAAAGTTTGTGATGAGGCAAAAACTCGCTGAAATTCCTGATCACAACCGGTCACACTGGACTCAGGGTTGAGGAAACTGCTCAACTGGAGCAAAGTGCATTTGCTTAGGGGGGGATAAGCACATCTAGTGTTGCCAGATTGGGCAGTTTGGGGTTGCACTGTGCAGGGTAAAATGGGTGGGTGGAGGGATTTGGGCTGGTTGGTTTCTAAATACATTAAAAATTACATTCCTTTGTTAAACACATCCAGTCACTCAGAACAACTTTGATATGACATAATTTTTATTCATTCTGCTGAAAGGAGATTTACCATCATTACCACCCACAAACACACACGAGCCATAGTGCTTTTGAAAATATGGATTTTCATTGTAACAGAAACCTCTATGCTTGCAACATCATTATTTTATTTCTTTGGCTTTTTGATAGCATGGGATTGCGTGCACCTCTCCCTCTTTCGCCTTATCTCTCTCTCCCTCTTCATGCGTGTGTGTGGGGTACACTTTAAGTTGGCTTACTGTCAAATCTTGTTGCAGTTTAGCAAGTTAGACAAAACCTATTATTTTTGTTATTTGAGCTGTCCTTTTATTCTTTATTTATTTTTAAGGCACAGGATAGAAATGGAAAATGGGTCTACAGCTGCATTGTACAATGTAGCCTCCTATCTGCGTTCTGGTGCACTTAAGATCACAATTCAAGATTTTATTGTCTTTTTAAAAAAAAAAAAAAAAAAAAGTTGACTAACTGCAGGACTTATGCCACTATTTATGAATTCATTTGTATTTTCTGTTATAGATTATATTTGGGCATTTAAATCAGTTAGGACAGATTCTGAGTAATGATTGGGCTGGAAACTATCAAATCTGGCAACACTGAGCACATCAGGTAAAGTCACCCAATGTGCACCCATGGTCAGCCCACACGGGTGATTTTAATTCTGCCTGATTAAATCTCCAGTCAGACAATGTGGGTGTGGCACACTGTGCTTAATTAGAATTCCCACACTTTCCTGTTGCCTTTGTTCGACCTGTTGGGCCAGGACAAATTACATCTTTATCATTCTCTTTAGCAAATGGTGAGCTCAAGCTTCAGCCAGAGCAGCCAGAATAACTGAAAACACCTGTGTAGGTTTGCAGAGCCTTTAAGATTTAATTAGCCCTGAATCCAAAGTTTGAATGTAAAGTCAAGTCCAGAGTCTCAAATACTTAAAAATATGACTCAGGTGAGGCTTGAGCCACCTCTGACTGACAGGCTTCTCAGTGTTGAAGTTTAAGATTTAAACATCTTGCAGTCATTTTGAGTCTCCTGGAAGTTTACATGAACATGCTAGAATGGCTTCAGCGGGAGCTTCTAGGTTGCTAGTTAACTTCCAAAACTATACAAAATAATAAAGCACAAATCAAGAAAGTCATCTTATTTTCAGAACGCGCCTCCACCTTGTGGTACAGATCACAACTACAACAAAACCAGAATACACTGACTGTTAAAAAAAAGAGTTCCCTGAGGTACAAAGCTGCCACTTCTTGCCGCATATTGAGGCTAAGTGGGTACTCAGATGGTATATTTACCTTGTGACGTTTTATTAAAGGCATTATTTAAAGGTTTTAAGCCTGTCCCCTCTGGGCTGTCCCATTTCCTTTGCCTTACCATTTTGTAGCTTTAAGACTATATATTTGCTGGAGCCAGCCACTGATTGGTTGGATTGGTTTTCATTCATCTTCCATTTTATCCAATAGTATGCATTCAAGATGCTCAGACAGATGGAAAAGAGGAAGTGAAAGGAGAGGCAGGATTCAATTAAATTATAACTCTAAAGATGTACATTTGGGTGCCCCAAAGCAACATTATGTTTATGTTTGAGTGACAAAGCCCTCTAGTGGCCGTAGTAATTATGACAGGAGCAAAGGAGGAAGTCAGGTGATGTTATTGCTCACAAGGAAGATGGATGGATCAACAAAATGTTATACTATGACTGCTATTCATTTCAAGTTTCCAGCTGACAGTCAGCATTGTTTTTGGTAATGATCATCCCCAGACCTTAATCACATGTTTATTAATATAACCATGATGATGAAGGTACCCAAACCTCAACAAGGGAGTGATGTAAAAAGTAGTAATTTTGACCTAAACTACTATGTTTCTCTTGTATTCATAGCTACACACTTTTCAACAGCCTGTCATATAACTAGCATCCCATCAGAGGCTATTTAGATGGTATGAAATGGATCACAGTGCATGTGAATGGTGAGAAGACTGCAATTCATAGTCCAAGTAATACTGTGTGCCAGACCAGCAGTTTCAGGGCAGAGGGCACTGACTGAAAATTATCCCCATGACTATCAATAAGAAGGAAGTATCTTGTGGAACGATGTGGAATGATGGTCTAGTACCATTTATGTGGATAGATAGTCATGGGTCAAAGTTTCATTTATGGCAGTGTTCTCTACACGCTCTGTACTCGGTCTGGCTTGCCTACGTTTTGTTGGTTTCAGACTATGTGCACAAATGTTTTTCAAAAATTTCTCATTCAGATTGAATTCATACTTTTTCTTGTAGTTACAGAGGGAAGACTGAGCATTACTCACTCTCTTTATTCCCCTGGATTTTCCTTGTTTGTTCACTCTGGGATGCAACAGCATCCATTTGTTTTCCCAGTAAATCTGCACATCTCTGATGTTTGCATGACACAGTTTGTCTCATTGGATAGTTCTTCTGCTTTTCTCTTCATTTCCATGTCATTTTCTTGTGAGGCAGCTATTACCTTTTTACTCCCTCCATTTACCATTTGTTCAGCTGTGCAAGCCCCATTGTTTTAATTTCATGCAAGAAGTAGTTTGGTGTTTTGGTTAAATGAAAAGTATATTCAAAAGTGAAAGCTGTTCATTTTTTTCAGAGCTGGAGGTGAAGCCAGTGTTTATGTTAAATACACATCTTTTATCAATCAAACACTGCCTTAATTTTGTGTTCTTTGTGTAAATACCTAAATGAGGCCAGGATGCAGAGCTTAAACGAGTCCGACTCCTTGATGTTTTGCAATGTTTTATCTGTGGACAGGAGACAAAATTCACATTTGCATGCTTGCTGAAACCACCCACTCCATATATCAAGCCACCGGGTGATCAAAAGTAGAGTTAATAGGGATACGGCACAAGGGGGAGTTTAATTACTACCCTAAAATACTTTCAAATGATGTTTGGTCTGATGCAGTTGCTGGAAGCGAGTGTCTGGCAGTGGGGAGAGTCTGGGTTTAGAGAATTTTTGAGTCAAAGCAGCTGCCTTATTTGTGTCGTGGGATTTAGAAAGCAACTGGAGCAGAGATCAATAAGGTGTAATAGGCCTGGGAATGAAATGATGCCAAAGTGTCCCATGTCAATGAATCTGCTTATCTCTGTCTGCCAAACTCCAGTCTACTAGCCTATGCTTACTCACTTGTAGATTACTGATAGGGACCTGGAGAGCCTGTAGGAGCACTAAATAAGGCCAACTCTGTGCCCTTGACTTATCTGCAGAGCCAGAGGAATTTTTTTGTATATAAGCAGGTGAGGTGTATGGCTCCGGTGCTGAGAGGTTATGGTAAAGAGCATAGGGAATTAGTTTTTGACTTCATTACATTGCCTCGAGCAGAGGAAGTACAGTATCACGAGGGAAAGTGCCAGGGGTGGATGTATCAGAACTAATCCTGGTCTAAGGATTATAAACCTGCATTATAGTTTTGTACCAGCAACTGCCCTGTTATTTGTCCACTGTGGTGACTCTTGAGTGTATGTGTATCCACTTTGGGAGTGGATCACATCTTAGAAAAACAGCCTCCAGGTGTTGCTCAAACACTAGACCGTATCACAAATATCGAACAGGTATCATAATCTGTGAGACGTAATTTAATTCTAAGCCATAAATGACCTATTTTTGACGTACACCTCCTCCTCCATCCTTGCCCACCTGCATCACATGCATATACTGCAATTGCGTCTTTGAGGTTGTACCATTGTAAAAAAAGCAGGCAAAACCCTCTCCTGGCATAGTCCGATAAGGCATGTGAACATGCACCCTGCTATTCTCTTATCTGGCTGACATGCTGAAAACGCCCCCATGCCAGTGCTGAGCGTGACATGTGCAGCCCTGCATTATTAGCGTGATAGGAAAAGGTCCTTTTATTCAAGGACGTGACGAACATGGCAAATGCTGCAAAAAACCGTGCCGCTGTCGTCATCACTCTAAATGAGTTTTCCCTTCTTGGAGGCAGGCTGTGTGCTGCGGTTGGTCTGACTGGAAACGTGAACCCAATGGTGAGTAGCGAGGCAAACTGGAGACTGAGTGACAGGTTAACACCCGTCAACTGCATGGCAGGAGCAGGTGCTGATCTCCTGGCCTGTCTCATTTGACAACTTATGGTGCTGATGGCGAGTGGTGGGGCTTGATTTGAACTGATCGGTCCTGATGTGGCCAAATATGCACAAGAAAGCCTCAGAATATATATGTAAAAAAAAAAAAAAATTTCACCTCTAGCACAAAGACTTTGGGATGGGGCTGTCTCAGGTATTTATCACCTACAATCTAAAATGTAAAGATACGTGTTGTGAAAGGCCACCCTTCAATTTCCTTAAAAGCAGCTTGTTTGTTTACATGTTTTCCTGTGCAGCAATAGCAGAATATCTCTTTACTTTTTCATCACATTCAAGTATATACTCAGCTTTACATTCAAATTCCTCAGGCTCACCAGGGACGTATTTATCAGGAACTGATAAATGTTCAATTTCATACTATACATTCCACAGAGTTTGACATGGTAATGAAAACATTGCCCTTGTCTTCTATTAAACAAGTGACTATATTATGAGTATTTTTAAGTTACCTTGAGGCATAACTTGACAGGATACGGGGGAGGGGGGGTTTCTATTGAGGAGCTGCCCACTGAAAGAGATCTTAAACTACCTACACTTGTCCTTGGCCAGGCTCCTGACAGATACATGGTGACTTGGAAATTATAATAGAAAGGCAGGCTGCCAGGTGTGTTATACTCAGGCGCCTGGTGGTGGATGTCACCCTTATATCGTCGGGCATTGCTCTCTAGCAGGTTTTTAACAGACGACCTGGTTCATTTTTTTCTAGCCACAATGAATGTGTGAGCAACAATACAAGTACTGACCTTGATAAGCACTGTGGGCTTCAAAGTCCCCTTGACTGCAAGTGTGTTTTCTTAGGAATCGTCACATTGTGTATTTGTGTGGAACACAAGTACTCTTCTGGTCTGGAGTTTACCAGTTATGGATAAAACCGTTTGCAGGGATAATAAAGTTTGAATGGCATCATCAATAGTCTATTCATACTGGAGGAGTTAACATAGGATCAATATTCAGAAAATACAAAAGCTTTCATATATTGCACTGAGAGATTTGGGAGGTTTATCGTCAATGCAAGGGGTTTCCAGAAGCTAGAAGGGATAAGAGGATTTAAAAAAGGGATTTAGGTAACAAAAGATGAGGAAAGAATAATAGAATCAATGTATTACAATTCCTTTTTATACAGTAAATAAAAGCTGAGAGATAATGGGAATAGGATTCAAAACAGCTTTCTCTTTAATATATGCATGTGCATGACGTCAGTGGTATAGGTGAGATGAGAAATCAGTGATCTGCTGGAGGTTTGCAAAAATTCCTGGGCAAATGAATACGATTTACATAGATTTAAAAAGAATTTAAAGAGCAGCAGGCATGAATTATTTGCTGTTGTATTTCCATTATTTTGCTTTGTAATGAAATGACAATGTAGAAAGTGGAGAAAAGGATAAAGTGTTCCATCAAAGTAACTCCAAACCTGCACAGATGGCCATCACAGCTTAGTATGTAAAAGTATCTTAATATCAGAGCTTCTTCAAATTACATCCAAAATTTCATTAGTAGAAGTACAAAATCACCTCAAATGCTCTTTTTTAGGAGAAATCTTTAAATGTTTTGATCCTCATGTTATTTTTGCTAATCCCAGGAATTCCTTAACATGAGACAAGTCAGTCAACAGCGAATGTCTCATTTACTCTCCTCCTTTACGTTTAAACATGATCTTTTGCCCTCGCTGCTGTGAGACTGTGCGACAAGAGTCACGAGGACATGTAAAGTGTTACTGCCTCATGTCACTGCAATCATGCAGTCATTTTTCACATTTACCATCCAGGACTGATTTTATGTCATACGTTAATGTCTTGGAGCAACACTGCATTGCCCTCTGCATTGACCAGCGTCATACAAACATGCACAAACAAGCAACTTTAAGGTTATTTAAAGGACAGTGATCAATAATGCTCCTGTAACTCCTACTTAATCTCCATAATGAGCTTTATTGCAGCAATTAATCATGTCTTAGCAGCCAGTGCCCAGCCTCCCACAAGAATGCTGGCAGAATAAGGGCCAGGCCCGACTGGTGCTGCCCACAGCTGACTTCACATGGATCCCATGGTGAGGAAATCATTTTCTAAGAATTACACCGACCTCTTGAGTTGGGCTGAAATCTGTTTGATTTCCCAGACTGACATGAAGTAATCCATCAAGCATGTATTTAAAAATACATGACCAGCACAAATAACATGTATCTCTCTTTGCAGCCCAGACAATGGATTATTATTCTTTTCCCTGTTTAAAATTGTTTATCATGGTGATTATCTTCAATGGAAAAACACCCAGTCATTAATATAAAGTATATATAGTAACTCGTCAAAAAATAATATGCATTTCAGCAAGCAATAAAAGAAAAGATAAACAGGGTTCTGTCACGATACACTCCATGGATTTACTGTGTACTTTCCCCATAGAGACTCATTTTTCTAAAACCACAGGAATTTTGCTGAAGATGAAAGGTATCTATATTTGATTTTCCAAAACCTTTGTACTGTGTATTAATTATTAATTAAGTGGAGAACTCACTTTAAATTTAACTCTTTAATCATCCACACAGCACTTTTTTCCTTGATTTCATGCATCCATAAAAATGCCACTTTGATTTTAAAAGTTCTTGGTGGTGCTGCATTAAAAAGTTACCTCCAGCAGACACATGCATTTAAGGGTCAGGCCATTCAGAGTTATTGTGTTTTCAGGTGTATTGGGTTCTGAGAGAAGATTATCCGATGTCAGTTAAGATTATCTACATTCATGACGTCTGAAATTGTCACGTTTCATTCTGGTAAGGTGCCGTTTAACGGCCCAAATCTGTGAAATTGATGACACCTCTACGCAGCTTGATCAAGCCTTCCTCTTTGGGGGTTTTCAGAAATGGGTACTCAGTTCTCTGTCTGAGGATGGAAAACAAGTAAAGCAGGTCTTAGACGTAGGAGGTGGCAGATGAGGTGGACAGCACGAGGCCTCTTATGATGAATGATTCAGCTGCATTTAGAAAACTATTGATTCTGTCCTGGGCCTAATAGAAGGTGATGATGGCACAGAGGTGAATCCATTACCGGGTAGGAAGCTGCGTCAGGTACGCAGAGGGCTAATGTGTGTCCTTTCCCATTTGTCATCACCAGCGAGTACGCAACTGGAGGAGCATGCAAGTGTGGCATTACGCCGTGCTCTTGTCCTTTGCAGCCGCAGGTGGAGATGGGAGCTTTGTCTATTAATCTCAACAGCAACTCCAAAAAAGGCCTAAAGACACTTTGCCACTCTCTGTCCTCCTGCCTGAGGAATCTCCATGTCAAACCAAGACCGAAAAAAGGCAAAAGGAAACAAAGCAGCTGTCTTAACTCAGTTAAGATACTCTCTGTCCCCATCTGAGGCAGTGGTTTGCCAGCTGGGAGCAGGACGGATGACCCCACAATCAATATGTCGTCATGGACAGCAGTGTATTTGTGAACAAACAAGGACTTCTCATGACAGAGCACAATGCAGCTGCAGTGCTGCTTCATCTAGGGTTAGGGTTAGGTTATCAGAATTTATGCACAACATCCATTATTGAGGGAAAACTCTAAGTTAATGGACAACTAGTTGTAGAATATGGTCATGCAGAAGAAGGCATGAATAAGGGCTTTACGATGACTAATAAAGAGCCATTATCCTACTAATATGCATGCTAATAAGTAAGTAGTTGATGGTGAATATGTGTATGCTGTTGTTGTGTTTTACTTACAGACCTAAGAAAACATAGTTTTGTCGTATTGGGAGAAAATGAACATTTTTCTGACTTTGGCATTGAAAGTTTCCTGGAGAAAACATTACGTTTGACACATCAGTTTGTTATTGTTGAATCAATGTTCTATTATTTTTCAGTTATGTATGATATTTGAACTCAGCCAGATGTAATAATCCATCAGAAGGTCGGCACAAGAGGCATCTGGTCACTGGCAACAAGGTTAAGGAGGTTTAAAGACAAAGTCGTCTTGATGTTTTGGCTTTTGCTGTTTCACTAGCATTGCCGTAGGCTGAATTGCTTCCCTGTTTCCATGAAGGTCTTGTGACATTTGATTAGAAAGCCTTTTGGAAATTCCTACATGCCTTTTCCTGAGTCGTTTGAAGTGTTTCCAGCTCAGTGGAACTGTATCCACTGCAGCTGTGACACCTCTGAGGCCTTTTCTTTTAGAATCCAAAAAGGTGTGTCGTTCCATCTTGAAATCTTTTGACTTACTCTCTGCCTCTTGCTCAAGAGAGAATGAGGAGCTAAAGAAACCTGGATCCCCATTCCCTCTCATATATATTTGATTTCAAAGCACTTTTAAAACATTTTGTCTCAGCACTGAAAGCATCTATGATACTGAATTCTATAGTCAAGCTCATGCAGCCTGTGCTCAATGGTTTACATCACCAGTTTGTACTGTTTTTAGGCTCTTCTGCGTAAGACATTCAATATAAACAACTAAATATATGACTATAATTGGCAGCATGTATTTAGCAAATAATATAGTTGGCTACTTATTCTATTGATTTCTTCTTATGACCAGGTGTCTATACTGAAGATAAGCTGATGTGCATGTGTATTATCACAATCTTCACAATCCAGAATTCTTGGCCAGTCTGGAGAGTTAACGCCCTTTTCAGTCCAACGAACTGGTGAGATTCTGTAATTATAGTCTGAAAAAAATGTCTAAATTTTGGTTAAAGACAAAGTAATGGCGTGTTTTGCTTTATAAATTGTAGCTGATGCATCACCTGCAAACATTCCCATATCCAGGTTGCTACGAACAATATATTCCATTTTAGGTATCCAGAGATTGTGAATATCTTGACAAAAGATTAAAACGCTGGGAGAGATGATGTAGAATAAACTAGAGCCAAGATAAGTCCACATTACCCAAATCATTACTATCATTACAGTCATTATTTTCATGACTCTAATTCCACATTCTGAGCCTTTGTACAGGCTGTTCTCCGCTCTTTATCTTAACATGCAGCCGTTTGCTCAAGGGGATAGTATTTTTAGCTGAGGAAAAAAAAATGTATGGAGCTTATTTACCACCATCATATCATCAAACTGTCAAGAAGCATCTTTTGCCGACTAAACCTTTCGCATATCTGTGTACTCATAATTGATTCTCTGTTATATTGCCAGCAAAATGCCACCCAGATAACTGAGCACTGCAGCATGGATGGTATAAAACCCTCACTGAGGTTTGATAGACTGTCACATCTTATCACAACTTTGAAACACTGAGAGGAAGGAGAGAGAGGGGGTGAATATGCACTCGACTCCTGTACCTCAAAAGGTGTTTCTGTGCTAAACATTTTCAAAGCGCCCTGCCTTGAAAATATCGTTTTGTATTTTTTCAGGTTAGTGGAAACGTAAGGATTAAGTGAGATAGAGGTAACAACTGACTTCAAGCGACAAACTTTGAGATTTAAAAAAAGTACAAGTTTGTGTTTGGAACTTTCCGTACAAGCCGTGTAAGGTGCACGTAGAAATGCAGGCACAGCAAATAGCAGGTAAGAGAGGAGAAACAATGGTGATGATTTTCATTAAGTAGGACAAGTCATAAAATTTACTTTAATTAGTGTAATTGACCCGTCAATAAGCTCCATCCTGCTTGGTTACTGTTGCAGAGCCTGTCAGGCGTTCCATTTTAAAATGTATTTTACAAAAATAATGGTGGCAGATTTAGCAATTATACTGCATTGGAAAATTTGAAACAATGAGTCCTAATTTTAGACAGAGGAAGGCAAAAGCAGCCTCATTTAGAGTTTGCAACCAGTTATCTGGTAGCTGAAACTGGCACTGGCAGATGTGATCATCTCTATTTAACTGGCTAATTTACATTAGCTCTACTTGTTGGTTGTAAAATGTCTCCAGGTGACTTGTTTTAAGTCATGAACCCTACGTGATGCTAAAACACAGAGGCTACTTGTTCCTGTTCATGATCCATGGAGAGCACTTGGACATAAACGAGCACTGCAGGGTAGATCTAATTAGCTACTGTGCTGTAGTACACTATCATTGCAAAACATGTAAAACTTATGCTTTGTTGTTATTATTTGCAAACAATATCTTTCGCTATTTGAAGAAAATGGCACTAGGAATGACATTAACCAGAAGTTGGCAAACATATGTCTCAGGTAACGAGTTTTGCTGGGGTTGCTGGAGTGTAAACTTACACAAATCCAATTAAAGCAGGACAGGGCTGCAAACTCTGATATAGCAGCATCCACGACCAGAGAACACGGGGCTACATGTGATGTTTTTGTTTTGTTTTTTGAAACTAACATATCCTTTTATGTCACTCTACAACATGACATTAATGTAGCTAGCTACGGATATGCTACTTTTTTTGCCTTGGAAGAAAAGTGACTTCACTGTAGATAGGAAGCTACATAGCATGCTAACATGTGCAGCAGATACCCCACAGTGTTCCAGCACTCTTGATTTTGGAAAGGCACAACACTCCTCTTCACCTGGGATCACTCTGAAAAGAAATGCACATCGCTTCAGCATGTGAGAAATCTAAATCTTCACAGAGCTGTCGTGCTGCTTGTTTCAGCCATAAAACAGATGAACACAGATTGAACTGGATATCATAGAATACAAGAACACTGTTAACAGTTTAATGATGATAGGTAACTTGATTTATAAAGTATTTTTAATGCGGAGATGCAGCCCTTCAATGCTTCAAAAACAGGATTAAAAACAGTTCACTTTTACTGAGAGGAAACTACAGTATGAGTTGCTCTATTCTGCCTTTGTCAAAACGCTGACATGCCGTCATGACAGCATGGCTTTGAAATGTTTTATCCAAAAAGCTCTTGCAATTTAGGAGCACTGTTAATGATTTGTAAAAACATAAGATAAAAATAAAATAACTCTCAACACCATGGGTGCAGCCTTTTGATGTTTCTTTTGAGAACGTGCAAAGGCATATGTTGACAGTGTAAGGCTGCGATGTCCTGCTGTGCTGAGACTGAGAAAACACCCTCCAACAAAGAACACCACCTTCCCTCAGCATCACCAGCCACCCTCCTCCAGCCAAAACTCTGCACCAGGCTCCCTGTAATTCTCCCCTGTGTGCCAGCTTTGAACGTAAGCTGCATAACTGAGTCCCCAAGTCACATGAAATCACAAACGTCAACCATCACATCTCATATTTATCTGGAAAAACGACTCTGACAGAGTTGTGCTGGGTCTTGCTCATCAAGCATGCTTTTTGTCGATGTGCTGAAAGTCGTCAATTTCTGACTTTTAGCATCAGATTTTAATATCAGATTCTGATCTTTAACACATCAAAAGTGATTTGCTGTGAAATGATATAATTTGTCTTCATTAAACCATCAAGCTTTCAAATTGCTTGTGGTTTAAAAGTCAAATCTGGTCATATCTATAACAACTATTACAAAGAGTTTCATGAGCTTATATTCAAAGTAGATATGGACACAAGGGAGCTTTGAAAATTGCTTGAAATGCTGCCTAAAACAAGCAGTACACCAAGATGCCCCAACTAGTGAGATATGTAAGTGGCTTTGGAGTGTAATTGGGCTGAAATTAATTGGAAAAGGAGGCAGAAATTCACAAATAAAACAACATTCACATTTCCGTCCTCTGCTCTCACACGCTTGCATCTCTCCTGAAACTGCAACACCTCTCCAAGGCAACCTTTCACTCTGCTGGAAACCTGTACCTTTTTGCACTGCAGGGCATAACAAATGGCAAAATTACTGTGCGTGTTACATAACATAAACCTTTGGCTCTCAAAGCAAACAATAACACCTTGCTAGTTTTGTGACAGCGTACCTTACAGAAAAAACCTGTGACCTTTACCCCAGCGTCTAACCACTGACCTCTGCTTGAAATTGTATATTGTTTTTCCCCTACGTGCCTCAGAGTTACTATGAGTCACCATGTGACCTGTCAGAAAGGTTTAAGGGGAACTGAGCAAACCACTGTCAGCCACTCTGGCCTCAGGGGGATGAGGGTCTCTGTGCATGTCAAAGAAGTGCTGCTAGTCCACGAAGGTTGTTGATGTTGCACATGAATACATAAACAAATGTCACGCCCTCAAAACACATTCTGAATATGTGGTGACTGTAATTTCAGGCAGAGTGTGAGATGTATATTTATAGATTGTTTAGATTTGATGCAAATAAATCCAAGAAAACACACAACACAGCGATGCCAGAAAGTAGTTCATCTACTTGCTGCATAGACGAGCTTTAAAATTGCTTTGATTCTTACTTCTGTAAACATCAAATGTAGGAGAGACAGGGATATTTTTTGAATATTGATTATTAAAAATATGAAAGCATGAAAGTTTATTCTTGACCCATATGGTCATTTCACAATCTAAAGGTCTAAATCCCAAGGTCAGCATCAGATTTGGCCAAAGTGGGTCCGACAGGCCACAGGTGGCCAGCAATGAGGTTTAATTGGCCTGCCAGATGTTTCTAACGCCAAAAAAAAGTGAAGTAAAAATGGTCATTAAATATGTCAGATCTGTATTTATTGATTATTTTTTTGGGCAGACTGACACTTTGCACAGGACGTTAGTCAATTAAATTATTAACCCTTACCACTCCGGCAGCCCACCCGTGGTCTAGGATGATTGTATTATTGGGATGTTTAAATATTGATTATTTTTCTTCCTGTCTATCGACACAAATGCTACGTTCCAGTTTATTCTCATTCTGTACACCGTTAAAAAGCTTAGATTCTTGTAAATCGATCGATGCAAACTATTTTAAGAAATAATCACAACAGGAGGTACAATAAATGCCGACGGCAGAAGTATGTTTCACGGTGACACAAAATTTAGGCAACTCACTGATTACATCTCTCAATGATCCACAGATTGATTATAGTCTGACAAAAACGGTCTGGTAACATCACCACACAATCCACTGCAGTAATATTTAGCCCAAAACATGATAATAATCCACAGAAAGATATCTTCTCCTTTCAAATGAACAGTTGATATGTCCCTCTTTCGCTTGTCCTCTGTCTAGTTACAACTTCCAGAAGCATCAACAGAAGGGCGCCTTCTTGTCTCCAGTCACTCTAAGGAGTGTCAGGTTTCAAATGTGACCAATCATGTTCTGTCACATATAGCCTAGCAAACAGAGTGGCCAATAACAGTCTGAGTTGAACAGAAGGGCCTCCTTGTTTTTTACCATGTGATGATCGATCGCCAATCGCAGCTAATTTTACAGATTAATCACGCTTTGAAAAACCAATGAAATTCTTTAAACTGACATGCCACTTTAGTGGGTTATTTACAGCTCTAACACCTCAGATTAAGGATTTCAGCAATAAAAGTGATATCACACACAATTTGAAGTGATAAATACAGCAAATTGAGTTGTTTATTAGCCACATGGAAGGCCACGAAACGCTAATGATTTTGGAATGAAGGGGCAGAAGGAATGGAAGAGAGCCCTAAAATATGTGCAGAACTCTTCATTTTATTTTTTAACATTCTGTTGGTTTAAAACTAGCAAGTTCAAAAATACAAGAATCAGCTTATACAATAAAGAACTTCTGTATTACCTGAAAAACTACAGAGGACATGACCTGAATGTTCTCAATGGTCGTTGTGGCTGTTGTGGAGTTCAAAACATCCTGTTGTGAAGGTTTCTATCATAATACTTAGAAAACACAGCAAGTGCTCCCATAAAATAATCAGTAAGCACACTGAACGTCTCTACTGTCCCCTAGAACAATCCCTGCACACACATAATTGAACACACAAAATGAAGCCAAAAGTCGCTCTAAGAGCAAAAGACCACACTCCCCTCTAAAAGCTCCCAGGAAGCTAATTGTCAACGGTACATTTTTGTATGTAAGAGAGCACTTCCCCAAGTAGTGCCTATTACTCCCTGCATGAATTGACAGGGATAATGAGGAAATTAGGGTTTTATTAATTCACCCAGAGGACAAGATGAGGGAGAGGCAGGGGAGGAGAGGAGAGGACTCCATCTTTGATTTAAAGGTTAATTTGGAGAGGAGGGTAGCAGGAGCACAGAGAGCGGTCCTGACAATATTTTGATGCTCCTGGATGTGGGCCAGCTGTCCCGCTATGGGTGCAGCTCTGGCAAAAGACAGAGCGAGAGACAGACGAGAGGGAGATGAAGTGGCAGCTAAGTCTGGGTCAAGCCTGGGAATCACGCAGAGGCAATTAGGAGTGTTAGCTTCATCAGTAATGCCAATGGCTACGTCCGGCCATATAGCATCCGTTAGGGCTTCTAGTGCTGCACACGCTGGGTTGAGGGGCATTAGCAACTCAACACTTGACTTTGACAAGGTCATGCTTGAGGAGCAGCAGGCGGACTGGCATGGTGCTGATGACCTTATGCTGTCATGCTGGTGACCTTGCCATGCTCAGCACTGGCCTCCTCACAGATAATGATAAGGATCACTTCCTAAACTCTGGATATTCCTGCACACAGGTACTCTGCTGTATCACCGCTCTTTAGTGCTTGAGCATAAAGGGGGTATTTGTGTTATTTATATCACAGAGGTGAATGTAACCATGTGAATTTGTACCATTCGAGTCTTTATCCACATTTGCACAGTATTTTGTAACATATATTGGAATATGTTGTTAAATGTGGATTGTGTGATGACAGTTTCTTCCCTTATATTTAACAAGCAAGATGGCATTGTGTACAGTTCACCACAGATGTAATTACTAGAAAAATGGAAAATGGAACCTCTAAAGTTTTAAACATTTGTTTTTTTTATTTTTTCTCTCTGGACAACAACTCTGCACAGTGACAAATTTATTTCCATATATAATAAATGCTATTTGATCCTATAATTTCATTTAAATGCCATTCAGTGATCAAAGTCTTTGCTTTGCTATTGTTCATACTGTAAGTAGTGAATATTCACTCTCCTTTTTGCTCTATTTCTAGTCTTCACCAACTCAATGCTGCACTACGTTACTAATTTCTCCTATTTGCATTTAGTGCTGGGTAGGCAGTGGTCATTTTCCCGCTGAGAACCACACTAATCAGAGTCAACCAAAACAGTGAAGTTGTTGGCTGTAAAGCAAAAACAAGGATCTGAAAGTTGCTACAAAGCTCTGTGGATCTAATCCTCTGTAGATTCTTCTCATCAAGCAACACGTGTCACATAAAGGTAGCCATGTGATCCATTATTAATATGAAAAAGCTGGTTATAGTTGCTTGTAAACGTAAAAGAGTTAACAAAATCATTCACTGATTCTAAACTGCCATTCCAGATAAGATCAACAGCAATTTGATGTCCTTGAGCTTTTCTAATTCTTCACTTTGTAAACCCCCCGCAGAGAAAGGAAAAGAGATTATGCTCATAATTCATGTTCTTACACCTTGTTCAATAGCAACAATTCATATTTATGCACCTTGTTAAATAATTCACACATCAAACTCTCGATCTGAGCTGTGTGGCTTCTTTTAATTGGGCCTTGTGAGAAGTTTTCCATTAAAGAGCAGTTGGAACAAGCCAGGGGTGATGTTGCATGATTTATGGGACACTTCCATCTAGATAGGGACATCAACAGGATTACATTTGTCTTTATTCTCTGCTGGAAAGGAAGCTTATGCGAATATTAACATCCCTTCAGTGTATCATGTAAAATAGTGTTAGTAGTAGAGTTCCAGATGATGCTCAGATGTGTGTTTGGGAGATTTATTGCTCTAGGTTAGATGTAATCAATAATTGAGTATTAGAATTACGCTTGTGTGTGATGAAAAAGAAAGAACGGAAAATACAACTCAGCAGGGTTCGTTTGACCACTTTTTAGAACATGCCTAGTTAAAAATAATGAGTGCTCTTAACCTCTATTCATATATAATGTTTTTATTGAGTTCTCTTTGCAAATATGAGGTCTTATGGAATTAAATCAGCTAGGATCTAGGTGTGAATACACTGTAAAAACACATGAACAAAAGTAGATATAATTGGCTTCACAAAATATTTTTTACATACCTTCTGCATTGAATTGGAGACCATTTGCAAGACAGAAGAACAACTCAAAACATGCAACATTTAGCACATAAATTACCACATTTATGGGCCCCACAGTCATTTTAACATTCAATGCAAAGTTGAGAACGACCGCTTGTTTGAACTGACGCAGCCCGAATATTTGTGAAGCTCTCTCCAATTGAAAGTGCTGCTTTTTCTCCAGTTTTGCAGCAGATTTCAGTTTGTCCCAGACCTGGCAGAACAGCCAGAACAAGCTTCAAGCTATCAACAGCACAACACAGCCTGCCAGACACACAGCAAGACCACTACATTTTACTGAGATATTACAACATTTAAAAGTGCTCCAATACATAAAATGTTTACATTAGATTTATCATGCCTTTGATAAAATATTTATGTTTTAATGGTACTGATCCAAATCCTCCATCTGTCAGCTGAACCAGACAGGGACCAAACAAACCCAGCATAAGCAGGAGAAAAAAGTATCTCATGAATAACAGACAAGTGTAAGGGCTATGGTATGTGTGGTGCTCTGATCTAATTATTCTGACTTCTCCACCTCTGCCAAGACTCTGAAGCAATCACCATCAGAGCAAAGACTACCCCGATGGTGCATCAAGTCAAATGAGTTGTTTATGCTTATTGCTTGGATCTGTGTTTGCTGTGCTCTGTTGTGACACTGTCCATCTTAATGTAATCGTAATTTGGCTTCACGGGTCAGCATGTCCCACTCCCACTGCAGCTACAACACGATGTTGGAAATATGCACACTTGCATGGAGCTCACATTTTGTAAATGGATCCTGTGCATGTCAAATTAAAACATCCAGACGAGAAGGTCCACTCCAGCAAAGGTGACTGAGCTTTTAATGCTGACAATGCAATGCTTTCTAAAGGAAGAGAAATAACTGTTATTTACAGGGATAATAAGAATGCACTCACAGTCTATGTAATCTATAAAAGCTACACTATTCATATGGGGAGAAAGTATCCCCTGTTTTCCAGCAGTATGGATTATGAGTGAGGTCCTTTATGGTGAATCCTCAAACCTGCCAAGCTCGGCGCCCGTTAATGGTGGCTGTTAGCCTGAGTTTCTGTAAAGCATCCACCTACAGATGTGGCTGTGAAGTGGCCTGATACCTGTGCGAACACAGTAAGCATTTTACAAAACGACCGGACAATGGCCATGTATTAAAATAAGGGTAAAAAAAAGGGGGCAGGCAAAAGAGTGAGCATCCACATATTACATTATGAACATCATCATTATATGTTAACACTCTGCTGGACTTGTGCTGACAAAAGTGCCTAAAACCTATTTCGCACTGGACAAAAAACTCACTAACACCCACTAACATCTGGCTCTTGTCTTCAGTGGGACAGGGTACAATCAGTATTCATTCCCAGGTCATATAACCCTGCAGTAGTCACCGCTATTTATGGCTCCAACCATGATGTTCGGGAGGTCATGGTGTTCACAGCTTGCACAATGATGACGTGCATTGAAGTTCCAGACGCTGGAAACTCTAAAAGCTTGTTTGTTCTGTGTTGCAATTTGAAAGTGAGACTAAAGTAAAAGACATAAAAAAGTAACCACCATAACATCATCAGTGGCCTCTTTGCTGCTTTCTACTGTTGCCTGCTTTCTGGTGCGTTCGAGACACTGAATATGATACACAAAAACATAACATGCAGAAAGCTAAACTTGTCTACTGGCAATGGGAAAGAAGATAATCACCTATTTTTAACAGGTTTACCTATGTTTAAAAAAAACAATATATATGCTAGTTTTGGTGTAAAATAGTATTAGTAAGATGTTTGGCCACCACCAGCAAGCACAACTGCTTCAGTGCTTCTTGACATGGATTCGCCAAATCTCTGAAACTCAATTGAAAAACCATTCACCAAAAGATATTTCCTCATTTGTGTTTTGATGATGGTGGTGGAGAAAAAAAATCTCCCACACGACTCACATGATTTTCCTACTCATCAAACTGCCCTTTCCTTTAATTTGTCCGTATGTGTAATCGGTAAGCAACACTACATGAGATGTCCTCAGAGAACACTTTCTTCTAGTTATTTGCAGTATCTGAAGAAAGTTTCCAGCCTCCTGTTATTAAATACACTGTGAGTGCACTGAGGGAACCCCAGAATCCAGCGAAACGCAGTCCACAGTGACAGGCATTACAGCAAAGAGACTTCAATACTGCTCAGCCACCAGTTTCAGTCTACAACACCACTACCAGTTCATTGTAGGTCATTTGTCGAGGCAGTTCTGCCATTCTGAGCAGAAGCCAGTGCAGTTCTTATACAGCTGGTATGTCACATATCAATGCTGAATGATTATACCAGAGATTTTACATTCTTTAATACATTTACATTTGATTTTTAAAGTCTGCTGCAGGCTGATGATGGTTTGATATTTGTTCTTGTGCCGTGGTGCATTCAGCGAACTTCTAGTCTCCTGGGTTTGGCTGACTTCTGAACAGCAACATTTTTAGTGGAGTTCATTAAATCCTCAGTGTTTTTATTTAGAATTTCTCTGTGTAGGCAGTCACAGTTGTAAGTCCAGTGTTGTCCCATTAATATTTTCCAGTTTACCACAGTTCTCCAAAGGTGCATGCTGTATACAGATCGATATGTCATGCTTTTCGAATTCAACAGTTTGAGTTTTTTTCTCCTCTCCCTATGATACCATCATCTCCTGTAAATCCTACACAGCTGTCTGAATTCATACATATGAAGCTTTGCATTTTTCCTCCTTACACATTGTTCATTTTTGCAGTGTGATTTGTGGATTTAAAGGAGGAGAATTTGACCTTATTTGAGCTTACAGTTTCTCCCTCTCTACAGTAGTTTCCTGTTGCTCTGCTATGGTTGAATACTGCCATCTAAGGATTGTCTCTAATCGGATTCCATTGTGCTCCAGACAGGCAGGCAGGCTTGATCCGACTTTTCTTTGCTTTTTTTGCTGAGCTTGAAAACAATATATGAAATGTAATCAATCAATGACAGAAAGAACTGTTTGAGATTAAACAAGGTATATATGAGTAAGCGTCGGGATTTCATGTCAGTCGTTTGAAATAAATGAATTCACAGTGTTTGAAAAGAGAAACCCTCTCACGTTAGTCTTTTCATGCTGTATTTTCTGCAAGTTCTCTCAGATTTAAGACATGTAACTTATGGATAGCCCTGTAGCAATTCACATTGTAGCAAAGGGATCTTGCTGTTAGCCAATGTGCAGCTTAATTACGGCAGTTGGTTTGGTGGATATGACAACACTTTGTCCTGCTGGCATCGCTGTCACGGCCGAAACAAAGAGCAGGTCTGTGTGCCAGGATGTGCACAGAAAGCCACAGCCATCTCGTCTGCCTCTCTCCATCCAACCATTCTCCCAGGAGAGTGATTGACGGAGGCTTTACCAAGACAATCTCGCCCAAAAATCCACCTCTTTCTCTCTCATCCTCAAAGGGTCTTGAGCAGTTCCAAACAAGCTTGAGTGCTGGTTTTTTGCAAAAGGTATTTGCATTCTGGGCCAGCGTTTGGTTGTGCTTTGTGGGCCTCTGCATTGAGCCCTTAGCTAGGAATGTCAGACTCTGAAAGCTTTTGCTAAGATTTGTGGAGGCAGTGTTTGCTGTTTCCTTCCGTAGCGCTCAGGTCTTATGATTCCAAGATTCAACGAACATGAAACTCAACTAATATTCACGAAGAAATTGGACATTAACCATGACAGAAAGCTGTAACAGAAGGTTCTGTTATCAGCGGGGCCCAATACAAAATTGCACAAAGTCTCAATTAAAGTCTGGACTCAAAATGGTGTAATTGCATCCATAACGACATAAGCTTGGAAAAACATCGCCTCACAGGCATCCAAAATACTTGTACATGATGAAATACTTCCATCAAAGCCAGTGAGGGGGAAATAACCCATTTGTTTTCCAGTCTGAGGCTCGAAAGAATCTGGCAGAATAACACATTCTTGAAAATAATGTCAAGTGCCAGATAATCCCTGATTAAAGATCAGGCCTAAGTGTCAGTGAGTTATTTACTGGTGCTGTGTTGGCGGTATAATGAGGAGAAAAGCCACTCCACCTGAGGTGCGGCTGCCATAATCTTCACAGTAAACACTTATCATGCATTCGCCATTGATTAGGATGTGCCTCTCATCAATCATCAGAGGCTTGTCTGAACAGATTAATAATTATGACATCTGCACTCAGTCAACAGCGCTGATTAGAGGGAGGAGAGAGGCAAAGGCATCTGATAATAGTGAGCAGCGAGGTGTTCAGGAACTTCATCACATCGTCTGGTTCATTTGGTGATCACTGTGGTGCTCACAAGTTTGCGTGCTGATATTTCTATTAGCTTTATACAATAACACATGGTAACACACAGGAAATGATACCAGGTAAATGTATGGAAGCCAACTGACTGCAATGCCAACTCACAATGTGAGTTGCAGACACATATTAGTACTTTCAATGTACTACAGATTAGAGTCATCTGATATATATTTAAACTTTTTACAGAAACAAACATGTTTTGCAATGAACCTTAAGTGTCACAGCAGAGTGAGTCTCTTACCTGCCGCCATTTTCCTTCATCTGTTCACATGCTCCATCAGTACTTTTCCACTCTCACTCCCCTGTTAGCCACGCCCACCTGCCCAGTCACCTGATCACACACCTGAGATTCATTCCCAATCAGTCTAGTATTTAAGGTGCTCTCCCCATGCTCTCAGTGCTAGGCTGTTCCTCACTTCTGTTCTTCAGTTCTTCATTTTTGAGCTGAACTCTCATTGGTGAACAGTATACAGCACATTAAAAAGATGCAAAAACTATTTTTATGTTTGACTTCGGAAAAACAAATGTAGAATATAAAATAGTTATTTATGTTTCCATACTTGTCAGGCTCCATAGATATATCAGTACTTTCTATGGACGTATTATTGTGATAAATTCTGATACATTTGGGTCAGCCATCGGATGAGGCATCACATTAATGGTCAATCATCAGAAATACAAAGACCCTGGATACATTTAGTCTTTGAGACCACTACACCACCTTTAAGAGAATACACATATGCCTCTTTTTCTTTTTTTTCCTTTGTGACTAATGGTAAAATTCTGGCCTTTCCTTGAAGAATGTCTGTGAGTGCACTTATCTGGCAAATATTAAAAATAGATTACGGGGCCATTGGGAGGTAAGTGGTTCCATAAGCAGAATTGATAGTACTAAGGAGTATCATGGAGACTGCCTACATCACCTTGAGGGTCTCATCTGCTTAATGATGCCATGTGCCGCATGCTTTCCTCCTGAAGAATGGCAACCATTTTACTGTGGGCTCTGACACACCACTTAAACTGCTATTCCAAGCAGTTAACAGGAGCACCAGGGCCCACATACCAGACAGCTGGAAGATGGACAACAAGGGGGGATATGGTTGAAGAGTAAAAATGCTCTGCTTAAGCGCACGATCAAGAATTCCAAGGGCAAATAAAATGGCTGCATTTTCCAGGAAATGGGCAGCTTCAGTGGCAGTAATATTATAAATATGAGACCGTCAGAGGCCAGTTTTAAAAGTGTCCGTTTATATATTTGAACGAGGAGCACTGATTCCATATGTGCGTCTTAAATGCACCTTTGTTTATTATAACAAAATCATTCCCATCCAGTTTTAGCATTCAGAAACAGAGCCTGCCGTTGCACTCTGTACATACTCTCTGACCTGAAGTTTTTCACTTTATGCACCTGTCCGAGATTTAAAACACATCCCTTTGTGTGTTTCCATGGCAGTTTGCAAAGGAAACTGGAGTTGGAATGGAGAAAGAGAGAGCATTTACACAATCAAACTTCAGGTGAAGTTTTCAAAAACCCTTGGTTTGTGCTTCCAGCATGATTTTCATACGAGTGATGCACTCCTCTAAGCCAGCTCAAGGGAAAGTTGTGGACAGCTGCCAGTTCCGTGGGGTTTGGAGATGCCTTGTGCAATTAGGTTCTTCTACCGTAAAAGACTGCCGTGCTGGTGCTGCCAGCCCCTTCCCCTGGACCCTGAGCCCCTTCTCCCAGCCAGCCCATCAGCAGACGAGTTGAAAGGTGCCATTTGACCATGGAGATGGGGCTCCCTTCCCTGCCAGCAAGCTTCTGAGCCGATTTGAAGGTGTGTGTCCCTGGACTGGAAAATCTTCCCTATCCGAAAAGTCGATTAAAGCCAACAGCTGCGTTTCAGGCTCTGCCAGGCAACTCTGCAATAGACACACACATGCACACACTCTTTGACATCAAGCAGTCTTTGGAGCTGTTCAGCTGTATGCATCAACATAGCCCAAACATGAAGACAACTTTACTTAATCAGCCATTAAACTTTATCACTTTGTCTCATCAATTAGTGCGCTCTTGTCAGCAAGTTGTGTTCACTTTATTAACAAACTTCATCATTAGTGAGACACAACTGGCGGCGGATGAAACACTGTGCACAGCAAATACAAGATCAGACAGCAAACTCAATGGTCAGCCGTTTGTGCATTGTCTTTTCCTCCCCATCATGCACTTATGAGGCCTTCTGGTGTTCAAATGAAGTAAAGTGGAGTGAAGGGGGCCAGGAATGCCCGATGACTTGGATAAAAGTTTTGACAGCAAAACGAGAAAAAAGTGTCTGTACAGAATGGTTCAGCGCACTTAAATATGCTTCAGACTTCTGTGTGAAAGAGTGGAAATATTCTATTAAAAAAACGTTTTATAAAAAAAATCATGTCGTTTTCTGCAGAGTGCTCAGTCTTTCTGTAGAGTTTCAACTGTTTGTGTCGGGAAATTGAGCACTGCAATGGCCCTCATTGCTCAGCAGCCACCAAATAAATTTCCATTGGGGGAAGGGAAATCAATAAGTGCATTCTGCCTCTTTTAGGGTCCTCGTAGACTCTCCCTTGTGATTTTAAAAGTATGTTAATGTAATTTATTGAACCTCTTACCCTAATCACGCAGATTGCCTATAATTACATACCTTGACGGCTGCTGGACTTCTAATTGCTAATGCTTTTCCTGGAATTTGTCCTCTAATCCTTGTATGTAATGACTCTCAAAAGAAAGAAAAGTGCTTTGCTGCTACTTTTGGCTGCTTCCCGGCTGCAAGGGCAGTGTGGTTCAAGATGTGTCTGATGTTCCTCTAAGGTAATGTTTGCCACTGCTGGATGGAAAGCAGACAGTAATATTTGCATATTACTTGTGCGGTGATCAGAAGTAAACTGATTAAGCTGAAATTTCAAGTAAACTGTAATCTAGTCGTGCAAAATTCAGCCTTAATCTATGCAAATAAACTGATTTTGAAATCATTTTGCTATTTTGCTCTGTTTTTCTGCAGCCATGAATGCCCGTTTGAAGTCGAGACTCAGTAACACATTAGCCACTGACGGATGTTCATATCTTTGATTTTGCTCTGCTCAACAAGAAGTCAACGGCTCTCACTGTTTGTAAAATCCATTAAACAAATGTTTCACCCATTCAGCCTTATTCCATGTGGACAAAGAGGTGGCAGAAAGCTTTGGTAGCCTAATGATTGTTATGAGTTAATCATTAATGTCCACCGAGGCTGCAGTAGACCATTAGATATGGTTTTGAAACTCTGCCTCAAGGTGTCACTAGCTCAGGTTGCTTTTGGAGTTTGCTCCACTCCATGCCTGGACACAAGCTTAAAGATAACATCACATTTCATAATGCGTTGTCAGGGTCGAAACGGATGGTGCAAAGAGGCACACAAAATTACAATACCCAGGAGCCTTATCCGCTTGATCAAAACACTTTATGGTTGCATTCAGAAACAAAACACGAGGCCAGCCCTTTGTTAAGGTACTGATCCAGAAACCAAAGGCTAAACTACTGTGCACAATGTATTTAACAGCATGTTCAAAGCTTAAATTCTGACTGCTCATCAGTGGAAGACAATAATTAACTGTAAGTTTAAGTTTAGTAATGGGATGTTTCTGATCTCCTTGATAGCTATGTTCATGTGCTTTTTTCATTAAATAAAATATGATCAAATTATATTTGAAACATTGCCAGAGATCTGCCCCTTCCACCATATGAAAGTCTGTCCCCGATAAATAAATCAATAAAATGAAATTCATATGCATTGTGCAAAAATGGAAATATATTTGTACATATTTAGGATGCATAAACAATAAATGCATTTACAAAACAAAATGAATAATTCTTCATCAGCCCACACGAAAAGGCACATTTAGGTGATTTATTGTGACAGATGTCAAACAACGCCTTAATTTCAGCTCAACTAGCTAATGTCAAAAAAAAAGTCTGCAAGAAGTGTTTTAAAGTTTCCTGTGACCTAAATTCTGCACAGGGAGTTGAAAGGCTAGATGCAGTAGAAACATTTTTGGTAGAAATAAGCACAGAAAGTGAAGAAAATCAGCCAAGGTGATCAGTCCAAGCAGCTAACGCTAACATCTCAGCTGCTAGCATTAGCATTAGCCAGGTGCATCTTTTTCCAGCTTCACATGTGTAGATTCTATGAGGACAGACTTTTTAGATTTTGGGTTTGCATGCCTCATATCTGTGCTGTTAATGGTCATTCAAGTAATTGTAACTGCCCAGGGACCGTAGACTGCCAACCAAGAGTGAAATTTAAATTCCACACTCCACGTTTTCCCGGAGCATCAACAAACTCATGTTATATACACAGGCCCGGTTAGTGGAGCTGGCCTTGGAGAGAGACCTGAAAAGCAAGTTCATGGTTGATTTTGCCTGGAAGGATATTACCATGAGACGCTCCACACCAACACTCGCCTCTTTCAGGTATTTAATGCTGAGTAAAGCTTCAGTTAAACAATACATTTTACCACTGTTATTGCTGTGCTTCATTGTGCTTTTGAAACATTTGCACATCCACCATCTGTATGTCTCCTGTCATCAGCTTTGTCAACAGTGCCTCTGTTCATGGTGTTGAATGTAGTAGACAGAGAATGTAACAGACTCGAGACCAAGTGTCTATTAGATTAGATTAGATAAAATTAGATTAAACTCTATTGTCATTGCACAGAGTACACATATACTGAGACAATGAAATTAATTTAGCATCTAACCAGAGGTGCAAAAAGCAGTGACGTGCAGATCCAATGCAGAGACAGTAGTGTACATTGTGTTTTGCTCTCTTTGGTGTGCTGGTGCTTGATTTTTGTCGTCTACAGGAATGTTAACTATTGAACTGGATGGCCAAAATATCGCTGAACATGCCTCTACTCTGCTGTATCAGTGTGTCTAGTACTCATTTGAGGCAGACCGTCTTATTAGAGAATGCTTAAATCTCTGTTACGATCGGTCTTATTAACGCAAGACACTTAAACATGTCGCAAGAGGAAAAGCACAGGTGTTAATAATGAAAGTAATCGTGGGTGAATTGCATTTAACTGCTTTGGTTTCAGGGTCCTGGTGCTGTGCCTGCTGCCTCATCACTGGGACACTTAAAGAGAACAAAGCCATCGTTAATGTTATTAGTAACACCTGCGCCTTTTCTACCAGGAAAAGTCAAAATGTCTACATAAAATAGGCTCATGAAGTTTTTAACTTACTTGGAACATAACGAGGCTCATTATATGAGGGCAAAAATGAAAAATTATTATATTATTATAATGTATGTCATGATTACAGTACATATAAAAGGAGAGACATCAAAAGCTTGAGAGGACTTACTGTGTTTGTCATTTAGAAATTGACTGTCAGCTGCGTATGGCTGCTCTGCTTTTGTTTGTCATAAATTCATTTATCTATGAAGCCGAGAACTTCATTTGGTTTCAGTTGGTGGAAAACATTTTTGTCCGTCGCCTGTTGCACATGATGCGGTACACAAGAAAACAGGGATACAACTGTATTGTATAAAATGTCAGAAAATAGAAAAAAAAAATGCTTGTCATGATTTCCTTGAGATGAGGCGACATATTTAAATGTCTTGTTCAGTGTGAGCAACAGTCCAAAGGTATTCAGAAGATGAAGAAAACCATCAAAATATTCACTTTGAGCAGCAAAACCAGTGAATTTTTGCTATAATTGTAGTTGAATATCAAGATAATCCATGATTATCAATTCATCAACTAATTGTTTTTAGCTGTAGATGAATCAGAATCAGAAATACTTTATTGATCCCTGGGGGAAATTGTTTTCATTACAGGTGCTCCTTACAACATCAGAAGAGGTAGAAGAGATTAACACGTAGATGTAATTAGAAGAGAAAAAAAGAATATATATATAACAAAATATGTATACTGAGAACTATTGGCAAAAATAGCTAATAAAAAGAGTATATACAGTAAAAATTTAGAATGGAAAACTGTCTTTTACAAAAGTACTTGTCTCTTATTGTTTGATATTGAAAGCCTGGCAGCAAATCCAAATCAGCAAATCAAGATAGTCCAAACTGATAAATACTGAAAATATTTTGCTAAAAATGCTGCTGCTGTCCCCTTTCCTAAAAACCTGCTTTTGGAAGTCTCAGTGACACGACACTTCCATCTAATGTCGACAATAAGGAAGCTGTCACTCTCATAATACAGGAATAACAAAGCCAATTGGTTGAATATGGATTTCCTTGACATAACTGATGTGACTGCTACACATCACTGAGCAGGAACGGCATTCATTCATCCGCACCATTCATGAAAACAATATCCTGATTTGCGAGGATGTTTCCCAACACCAAAAGATACATGCAATGGTATTTTCTTCCTTCTTGAAAACTCCCCCTCAGTCCACTCACCCATGCTGGGAGGCTAATGTCATCCTCTCTGCATCCAAGCCTTGTCTCCCTATGTGGCCCAAAATGAGCCAGCAACACAATGACAGTGATCCAATATGAGGAACAAAAAGCCTATTTTTTCTGTAAAAAGTCATTACTCTAATTTTCGCACTGCAATTTTTTGATTTGTAGAGATTTGTAGTATTGCCACATTTGCATTTTTTTGGATTCTTATTAATTTCCTTGGATGTCTTTAGTCGACATGCCGATCAAATTTTGGTGCAATGGGATATTTGTTTTTTCACTAATCATCTATTCACCAGGGCGGCACGGTGGCGCAGCAGGTAGTGCGCGTGCCTCACAGCAAGAAGGTTGCTGGTTCGAACCCTGGGTCGCCCATTGCTAGCTGGGTTAGGCTCCAGCCCCCTGCAACCCCAAAATGGGATGCGCGGGTATAGAAGATGAATGAATGAATGAATGAATCTATTCACCAGGCCATACTTTTATTCTTAAATCGCATCACTTTAATTAATCTCAGTGTCCACTAGGAGGCCGACAGCATATGTATCAGCTACATAAGTCCTGGCACCCTTAAGACATGGCTGTGTGTTCGGCAGGGGTTTCCTCATCAATCTCTCTGAAAAGCTGAGTCATAATACTTCTGTTTGTCCCATAATTTTTAAATTACATGTTTTAGTTGATATTCATCTACAGATTGGTAAACTCAGAGCGATCCTTATTTAATGCTAAGAAAGTAATAAGACATGATAAGATATTGCCTCAGAAGCAAGTTTTTCTGCCATCAAAAACACAAAATCCTCCATATAAAATGCATTGTTGAACAGAGGCTACTTTTCCACAGCTTCACTGAGCACTTTGCAAAAGTGTTGACTGGGCCCTTGACCTTGGCAATTATCTGCAGTATAATAATAGTATCATAACTAGCCTAGCTGGTGCATATGTTCTGCATTGTCTTGGTTAAAATAAGGGAACAGATAAAGGATAAAAACCACCAAATGAAGCTGGAGTGTGGATTTTATTTATTCTTTGAAAGCTGGCAAATCTTTTGTCGAGATGCCAATTTGAAATACATGATTTTTGCCTCCTTATATTATCATCCTGACAAACGTGAGTCAAATGTGATACTTCAGGCTTTGAATGTGAATGCCGTTGTTTCGAATGCTGCATGCATGTGGATATTTGGCTGAGTACAGCAGGAACAGGCAACCACTGAAAGAGAAGTCAGCAGATTTTCATTTCATGAAAAGGCCATGGAGGCTTTTTTGAGTTCAACTAACCAAACAATGCAGGAGATTTGTCACAACATCGAAAATTTATCTTGATATACAGACTGCTTGCATTTGCAAATTAAGACTGACTTTTTAATGAGCATTTACAACCATTCATTTGTCAAGCTGACAGCATAATTGAAAAAAGTCATTTAAAAAAAAATGTTAAACATTGTCTGTGTCTCCGGCCTTATTTTGGATTTCTCAGTACGGTCTCAGTCACCTTCCCCTTTGTTAAAATATCAGAAATCGCCCACTGTCATTCACCACATCTCAGGCTGCAAGGCTGTAGACCTGACACAGATCGATGGTATTCTCCCATCAGTGTCTCCTGCCTGCCAGATGGCTGGTGGGCTTCAGTCTCCTGATATTCATCAGTGTCTTGCATTCAGATGCTCCCACAGCGGTGCTCTGACCCTGGGACTGGTCCAGCAGGCTGGTCCCCTGCTCTTCAATGGGGGCTATGAGGGCTTGGTCTAATGATGCCACCAAATGAGGTGCCATTGCCTGGGACCAGTTGGAAACCTGGCCAATATGGCACAGCTTTCCCATACAGCTGTGCGACTGTGTTCCCCTAGTTGGTGTGGTGAATGCATGTCAAGGACAGGATAAAATATGTGGCCTAATTCAGATATGATGAGCCGCTGTATCCAAGTATTTCCAAGGCTCGCGCAAACCCCATTAAACAATTATAATGGGTGCTCTCAGTTGCCTCTTGGCCTCAGTTGCATCCCCCATCCAAAATGCTATCATCATGGGCACTAAAAGGTGTAAAATACAACAAAATATAACTGCGTCCTTATGACCTGGCAGTGCGTTCAGTGTCATGGAATCTCATGTTCTTCCACCACCACCTCTGTCCACAAGTGGTCCTCTAAAAGGGAAAAGCAATCGTCCTGCTAAGTGATTTTCTCTGACTCCCCGGGGTGATAAAGTGCACTTTGAAGCCACCCACAGAGACTTGTCCCTAAAACACCCAGCAAATTCACAACTGTGGCTTTGACAAGCCGGCTTTTTTCTCAACAAGTAAAGTGAAAGTCTTTTCTAATGGACCCAACATCACTACTGTGGAAACCAACAAGCCCCACGGCACCACCAAATGAGCCTTGTGCAATACTGGAGAGGGAAATAAATGTCACAAAAATGTAATTTCGCCTCTCAACTAAAGGGCTCTCCTGGCTCCCACTCTCGATACCTACTGGCATGTTATTTGTAGCAGTGCAGTTCCATAAAGGTTTCACATAAAATGCTAGTTCTGTTAGTTGTGCATGAGCGCTCTGCCCAAATTGGTTGATTTGGAAATTGACTTAATACCATATTAATTTGTAAAAATTACCATAGTTGAAACAAACATAAAAAGTTCTTCAAGTCTCCATAAAATGACTGCAATTATCACTTATTTTATGAGGTATTCTACTCCTTATTCTGACAATCTTTCAAGTAATTTTATAGAAAAAAAATTAGTACATACAATTTTTATAATATGACTGTAAATATGAGAGACACTAAGTAGGCCAGCAGCTGCCCTTAAAATAAACATTAACATTATGGCTTCCCCATGTGTGTGGTTTCCTCCGCCTTAGATAGATAGATAGATAGATAGATAGATAGACTGTCTGCGGTCTTGTGGTTGTGTCAGCGTGCATTTGTTGCTGAAAGCGAAGTGCAAACTGTGCCTCAGTGATTTGTGTCTGTAGGCTGCAAATAGCTCCATTTCAAATTGAAGAAGCAGCGCAGCAGCACAACGTTCAGGTAAAACTGGTAAATTCGGTTTCTATTTAGTTCCAATTTAAAATTTTTGACTTAATCAACATTTTTTAATTACATTTGCATGCAAAAAACAAAACAAAGAAAAAAAAAAAAAAAAAAAACCTGCTGAGTTACAGATTATGGGTCTTGGACGAGGCCAAGTAATGATGGTAGAGTCCATACAGTCAAAGGCAGACTTACATGTGCAAGGAATTGTAGAGTTTTCTTTTTTGGTCACACAAAAATATATAATGAGTTAGTAGTTAGTAGGTAACACTATAATGTGAGGAGTTACTTTTTAATGCCAGTAATCTTGTATTAAAATGTATGATGTCTGTAGGCAGCTGTCATTCAGGCTAATAAGTGTCTCAGATAGTGCGCAAGCCATAGGTAAATGCTAGCCCTTTATATACAGTGCCATTAGTGCCATGAGATAAAAGAATGCCACGTTGTGGAGTATCAGAGGCCTCACTTACCATCCTAAGAACATTTCTGTCTTCCTTTCGTAGCAGGTGCACTAGCAGGTTTCTATCTCTCCTCACATAATTAGGAAACAGCTTACCCAGGTACTGATAATGCCAGTGCCAAGCTAATCTATAATTATCAACCAGACAGGGTGTGCTGCCTGTACACTCAAAAGTGCAGGAACCATTATTTTTACCCAAAGCATCAAAGAAGCTAAACAGAGGGAGAGAAAAGGGAGATATGTATTTGGTTCAAATTGATTTCATTCTTTTGTATGAATATCAAGGTTTCATTCTTCCCCGTTTTTCCCCTCACTCCCCATGGTAGCGTGTATTCATTGGGACTGCTGTTCCGACCAGATAAACAGGTTTTTTTTGTTTATGGCAATTATTGCCTGAGGATTGTTTCGAATGTGACTCGACTGTCAATGAGGAGAGAGGCAGGAGGGAGGGGAGATGTGATGAGAGGGAATTTAGACCAACCACCAGAGCGCATTCTGTTGCAGCTCCAGGGAACATCTGCCATGGATATGGCTGCTACATACGCAAGTTTTATAAAATCTAGAAATATACGTGTTCCTATTGTGCTTCACAGTTGCAGGGTGGTTCTGGTTCACAGTATAAATCATCTTCAGAGAACACATTGTGAATTGCTTTAGAATAATGTATATCGTTGGTACACAAGATCTGTGATAACTGCTATCAAAGCTGTTTGTGTATACAGACATAAAGTAAGTGAATAGTTCCATATGTGTCTCTCTTAATGGGATTCAGGAATTATGCTTTCTCAGCTTGACAGCTTACAGTTGTGTTCACCACTGAGCGAACAACGGCAGCCATGTGAGAGTTTGTGAGAGTTGAGACTCAGGACCAAGCTTTGGACATTGGCGTACTTTAGCGAAGATGAAAGAAGAGGACGCCTCATTGAGAACTAGCTTTAAAAATGTCATGTGTTCAGCTTAGGTGTATAATTGTTTGATTAGCAAGCATAACAGAAAAGCTTGCATGTTAAGCGCAGATGATTAGAGGTATCTAAACGGACTGTGGTCTCATAGAAAAAACAGTTTGCAAGACCAAGTCTTTTTTTAAAGGCATATTGTATTTCCACGAATTAATTCTCATTAATTCTTAGATAGATTTTCCACCATGTTGAAATTTGTCCAAATCAGTTTTTTCATGACTCCTCCTGCAAATATTGAGCATCAAAATATGCACACAGCATATCTGAACCAATCTGCCCCCAAAAAAAGTTTTTTGGATTTTTGATCTTTCATATGGTTTTGAAACTATACATCTTTAAATCTGTGTCTTCAATTTCATATTTACATAAACACTGATAAATTCAAATTGGCTTAAGCTATTGTAACTAAACTGGGTGCACGTGTTTGTATGCAAGGTCCAAGCATCACTGCACAGTCCTGGGATATTCTGCCACTAACCCTTTCAATCTAGTCGGTAGATTTCAAGTGTTTCTCAAGGTGTTCGGATCAGGCAAACAGTGACTCTATAGTGTCATTGAATATCCTGCTGTAATTACTATTGTATGCACATCATTTCCTTTTTTGACTGTTGTAAGTGTTGTAAATTTAATTAGACAAAAATATCCCAGTTTTGCCTATGTGATGAGTCCCAAGGCGGGCCAAAAAGCAAGCAAATGCTTTCAAGTTGAGTATATTTTCTTGTTTCTGTCAAAAAGCCTTCTTGACTTTTTTTGTATATTATGAAATAAATGCTGAATTTCCATCTTAAAGAACATATTTGTTCTAAACTCATGCTGGCCAATAATACTGACACAGGCCCACTAACAAATAATGATTAAAATTTCTAATTACTTATAATGCTGTGTTACATGTCATTGCCCCAAAAATCCAGTAATTATCTTTTCTTTTCTAGCATGAACAACCAGGGCCTTGTTTTGGAGACATCATTAAATGAGCCTTGTAAACAGTTGTTTTCACTTGCCATCAAAGTAATTTTCTTTGGGCTGTATATGTATATATTATACTTTGGGCTGGGAAAGAGACTGGAAGCTGCGGGCAGGCAATGGTGACCTCATCAAGGTCACGAGAGAAAGATTTCCCCCAGAGATTGAGCTTGAAGGCTGTTCTGGGTTGTATTTGCATATTTTAGCTTCAGCATTGTGCATGAAATGCAGCAGCACGCTTGACGACTGCCTCGTGTTGTAGTACAGGGGTGGAAATGATTATGATGCATTCACCTTGGTGCAGCTTTGTGATTATTTTGAGCACCTTTTGTCTGCATCTGTGTAAACATTTGAATAATTTCTTAACTGGAGTTTCCTTATTACATGACCAACTGAGTCAAAAACACTGAAAATGTAAATGTCGGTCTCTTGGCATCAGAATAAATGCAAAGTAAATTCCTAAAATTAACCATGCTCAATCACTAGTAGAGATTTTTTTAATAAAGATATCAATATCATAAAGTGGGTGGGGTTGAAACAATCTAAGAAAGTGAGAGAATAATTTATAATTATTTTGAATTTAAGCAGGGAATCCTCTGACAGTAGCATCCTTTGTAAAACAGTGAGGTGGTGGGCTGCAATAAAGATCCCTCTCTGTGAGAGTAAGATATTTAAACGTCTCACTTCTATGTCTGGGCTCGTCTAGCTTCTCTGTGTCTCTTCATTAATTGAACTGTTGCAGCCATTCATCACCTCAAACTATTTGACCTGCCCCGAGTAACACACTCGCTCATTTCCACTCTGCCTCCCAGGAGTGGCATTCTGCAGGCGAACGGAAAAGACAGAAATTTTGCTCTCTCACTTCGCTTTCGCACCATTACGTGCCCTCATCAAAAAGGCCCTTTTCTTGGAAATATAATAACATTTTGACAGACAAATGTTGCCTTTAGAGTAGCTTCCCTGAGATCAAGACTTGAAAATATTCGATATGAATAGTTGATGTTTGAAAAGTCAGTCTTCAAAGCCTGTAGGACACGTTTTAATAACTCCTTGTTATGTGGGTGCTTGTAAAAGGCTTCACATGTTTGACAAATGATCAGGAAGAGCCTTTAAACTAATTCTTGACACTCAGCAATAATTAGATAGAAAACACATCATTAAATCAGCGTGTTTCCCCGACATTTGTCAACCTGTCAGGACACAGCGAGGGCTGTCGTAATATGCATAATGTGGAAGCCACAAACCTGCATGAGCCGACCATGCAATCAGATGAAAGAGAAACATACTTGAAGTTTTTGATCATAATCACATTTCATGATAATATTTTTGATAGATCTTTGAAAAATTAACTCAGTCTGGAAAATTCGGTCTTTCTTTTGATATTTCCTGGTAGAAAAGCAGCAACAGTTTGTGTGAAAAAATAACAGAAAATATGCAAAATCATAATTTGCTAAAATCATTGATTTAGCATTAAAAATGATTGAGCTGTAGACAGAAGGCAAAAGAAGCCGCAAGCTGGAAGAATGTTAACTTGATTGCATTAAATGCAGCACTGATTTATATTCCAACACAGTTATCCTTTAACTGAATACAGATTTGCTTATTACTTTTTCCCTCCATTTTACCCCAAACTGAATGAACATAATAATGTCACATTAATGCTGTGACATTTAATCAACAAGGGACACTCAGTACTATGAATTGTATAAACAGTTGCATTTCCTATTTCCCAGAGAGGCAACTGCCGGCACACCATAGAAACAGACTTGACAATTTGTATTTACATGAACCAATTTAATAAAGGCTGGACAGGGAAATGTCAAGATACATCAGGAAAAAGGTTGAAATGTGTTTTGGAAGGCAAACATGTCAGGATAGAGACTTGTGTTCATATTTAAACACATTATATCCCCCTCTTTGCGCTCTTGGTGCTCATAGAGCTAAAGTACAAACACTCATATTACTCCCCAACAAATGTGACCTGCTACTTTTGCTGGTAGTAGTGGGGTGTATGAGTAGCTAACAATATTTCCTCAGTCCCAAGCCTGTGGGATGCTTTGCTGGGCTTTGTGGCTATAATGCCTGGAAGCTGAATGTGAGGCTACAGCACTCACTACTGGTGGCATTTCACTGTAAGCCAGAGGCAGACCACAGGCTTTCCTTGGGGGATTTGCATCGGGCAAAAAAAAATGAGTCAGGCTGGTTTACAACCCGTGGAAGTGGCAGTAGAACAGAGAAGAAAAAGTGAAACGCTGCCATGAAGAATCTCTCACCTTACGCTTTGCAATGCATGTCATACAGCTGTGCAGAAATTGCTTGTGCTCATGAAAGTCTGGTTTGCATAATGATTCCATCGCTTTTTCTCCATTATTCTCCTCCAGTCATTCAGCCTCGCTTCCTCGGTGTCTCTCATCATTTAATATGCACACACATACACACCCACACACACACACACACACACACACACGTTTCATCACTTGCATTCGTTTCCTGGAGACTTATCCTAACCGTAACCATCACCACTACTTGCCTAACCCTAACCGTTACCCTAACCTCAACTCAAGTCTCATGTAATCATTTACATTATGGAGACCTGCATTTTGTCCCCACAAGTACGGCAAGTCCCCACAGTGTGATTGTGTAAACAGATGTTTGTCCCCACAACACGGTCACACATTTTCTCTTTCACACATACACACACACACACACACACACACACAGAGAGTCATGTTTCCATAATTTTTTGGGACATTACATAGACTGCATTACACAAACTGAGAAATGCACACACACACACACACACACACACACACACACACACACACACACTTGTACTTCTATGGTGACATGTGAGGACCCTGCATTCCCTAAGTCTTAACCCTCAAACATCCCTTTGAAGTTGTGAGAACTGGCCAGAATGTCCTCACTTTCCAAAAATGTCCTCATTCTGTTGGTTAAAATGTGTTCTTTACTATGTAGCAAGTACAAGTATACACACACACACACACACACACACACACACACACACACAGACACATACAGAGACACACACCACTCACCAAAGCTGTTCCAAAGACACATTTATTTTCAATGTCAGCGGAAAAACAGTGTGTTTTTTTTTTTATCATTATTAATATTATTTCTTAAATTCTCTTGAGCTCAAACTTCCTGCAAAGCTGATAAAGACTGTTGACAGAGCTGCTGTTGTTGACATTTGGTGAACAGCACAGTCCTTGCTTGAATGTTGTGTGTCTGTGTAGTGACAGTGGCAATATCGCCGCCAGAGTGCTGACTGGTTGGTGTACGTCCACTGAGAGTAGAGGGACGCACTACATCACCAGGAGAGAGGCCAGAATCGCAGCTGCTGAGCTGCCCAGATTGCATCAGCATAGAGCGGACTAAATCCTATCAGACAAGTCAGTGAAGGGAGAGGAGTCTGCCGTCGCAGTGCTGAAGGAAGGGAAAGTGAAAGCTAATGAACAGAAATCAGGTCACAATGGCGCAGAGACAATTTACAACAGATGTGTCGAAGAAAAGTCAGAGGAATGGGTGACAGATAGGAGGAGTGAGAGAGAAGGTGCAGACAGGTCGCCCAGTTATTCATTCGACCATTATCACTGTCGAACATTAATCAAATATCACTTTACTGTAACTCTTAATAATAATATCAAACCATATAGTGCACTCTTTGCATAAATATAACATCTGCTACAGGATTGAACATACAGAGCTTCCTGGTCCACCACGAATCATAGATGTAAGAGCTAGCCAATCTCCCTAACCTGTCAATAAAGTGCATTCCAATTCAGGAGAGCAGAAATCAGTCTGTCACTGGTGAGTGCCATTAATTTGAATCCTGTTTTTTTAATTATGGGTAATCAACACAGCAGTCGTCTCTGTCAATGAGACAGGAGCAGAACCACCCACTAACTGCAGCTGTCAGCTCCAACCTGCTCAGTGGGTGCTTTGAGTGTGCCGATTAAAACTGGTCAGGTTAATGAATGGCACTGATCAATTATGCAGTTCTCTCCTTTGCTGAAATCTCTGATGGACCTGAATACTAGTCAAAACGTAATTCTGCTCTCTGGAAAAAAAGGTAAAAAGCACTATAATGTCACGTGGAGAGAAGCGTTGCAATCTTTTATGTGATTTTATTTCAGAATCACTGAGTGCTATGCTGCATTATAACTTGTGTGGTTTTGGTAAAGGTCCCTACACACTGTGTGTAATAAAGAGTCTCTTATTTAGCTGACTGGCTTCTCTATGTGCAATCGCAAAGTGCGCGTCTGTCAGAACGCAGTCCACCAGGTTCCCCCAAGACTCAAAGATGAAAGGCTGATGATTCGTTTATGGTGCTTTATTTTCAGAACATCCTTACAAAGGTGGTTGTGCATGTGTATATACGTGTGTGGTTGTGGAATAAACAGAAATAATAATAATCATTGATAACCAATTACAACTCACGGTATACACAGTCATGATACATCTTCATAACTTCCTCACACATGAGAACTAAACAAGACACAGTCAACAGAAATACGTGTGTGTCACATATGTACGTGTGGAAAAACGGGACGGTCAGTAACGTAAATATAAATATAAAATAAATGACCGTTCGAATAAATCCTGGCGATAACGAGTGCCTTAATCATTAGCGACACGCACTTTGTAGCACTGTATAATAACCTGAATCTAACAAGTGCAGAGTACCAGCGCGACAGTAACATGCATCCGATAATCACAACACAACTCAAACTCACTTCTCTCTGGACGCACATCGACTCACAACCGGATGATAAACTAACATGCAGCAACAATAAGAACTTCATCCACTCGATGCAAAAACTACTACTTCCGACAGTCTCGACTTCTGTCTCTCAAACCAGCAGTACACAGCTTGAACCCAGCTGAACCCAGTATCCTTTCTTGATGGGTTAAAATAATCAGCTCTCAAGTATTTAAGATTGCCTCAGATCCAGTAAGTTTCCCAGTATTCACATGCAAACTGTTTAAAGAGGAAGAAAAAGTTTCACCAAACCTGGAGCCTCCTGCACATGCCTTTGTGTTTCTGTCTGAGAGAGAGCGAGAGAGTACTGCTTAAGATGCAAAGCATCACATTGTGGCTTGTAGCTCACTCACAAGCACGTTCATTCACTCACAAGCGCATTCATTCACTCATTCATGTCAGCAGGTGGCAGATTATCCAGCTGTTTGGACGCTCTCAGTTCCACCAGGCTAACATGTGCTACATGCAGGTAAGTAGCAGCAGTTGATGTCAACATGCTGATGTCGCCACCTAAGCAAACAAAGAAACTGCTGTTACTGCATTTTTCACTTAATAAACATTAAAATATCACATTGGTAACACAAGCAAATAGATCAAATATAATTCAGCTCCTTGCAGTAAAATACCAAATGTTAGCTTCTGCAGATTTCACCCTTTGACTTATTCATTTATTTTGAAATTTATTTATTTTCCATCCTAAGTTTTATATTAACCTTTGCTCAGCCACTTGCAGGTCAGAAAAGATCAAGTTTTAATTGTCTGTTGAAATACTCATCTGTCCCTCCCAGCAATGAACAACAAATGTGTAAAGTTATAGTGTTTATTAGAGTCCACGCTGTGCCAAAGACAGAATCTAGTTAAACCACATTGTTAACTTTTGTTGCCTTGGTTGTCTTTTGGCCGAGTGCATGTGTGAAGCTGCTGGCACTGCTGCTCCACACTTGTGTGATATTGGCTGAGCCTGATTTCAGGTGCTTCGCATCAGTGACACTGTGTGTCCTTGTTTGCTATTGCTGCACTGCACCCGCTGCTTTCTGGATCTCATTCTCAGCATGCTAATGCCACACTGACACCATTGCTTGCCCTTCAACAATGTAGAAATTTGAATGTATTTTGTTTTGCATCAAATTGTCACACTTTTTTCACCATCGCTGCAATGCTCCTACTGGTTCAGTCATGCTCGTTCCAAGAATGTGGCTTCAACCTATTCCTGCATCTCAGAAATGAATTCTTCTGTGTAAATTGCCATGAATTTAGGAATTGATCACCAAACATCTGGGAAGACGCCCTCAGTTAAAATCAGATTTAAGGCACTCACACATACTTGATGTCACAATTACACAATAAACCCTCTTACGGTGACACCAGTTTGCATTTTTCCCTTGAAAAGTGAGTTTACATGATCTTGATCAACATTTAAATCCTCAGGCTTATCAGGACATCAGTTTCTTAATAACTGACCTTCCTGTTCAATTTCCCATGATTTTCATCACTGCTCAAAACCAGCCAGGCAAGAATAGTCTCAGATTAGGCAGGTTTACCTCTGTGTCCTCCACTATCTTCTGTTTTCCTTCATCTGCAAGTATTAAGAAAGTAATTGTTATCTTATCATCAGAAATGAAAGTTTTTGGTGCACAACACTTACCAGCAAGTAAGAACCAGCGGTTCCAACCAACACTACATACTGTAGCTTACACTAGACAACATATAGAGCTCAGATGTTTCACAGCAAATATATCTGTATGCATTGTATGCTGTTAATACCTTTATCTAAGGAGTTTACAGTTTCAGCCATGGAAACGGTGAACAGTGTTTGGTGCAACTTCTTTGTTGTGATTAAATACATTTTGAATACATTTATTTTTGGTTCTTACATGAAATGAAAATAATGAAAGTGGCAATTATAAATTCCCATTGTCCAATGTCACCAACAGCCTTAACCAATTAGTTGATTAATCATTGATGATTGTTAACTATTTTGATAATTGTTCATCATTTTTGTCCTTTTTACAATAATAAATGTCAAACTCTGTAAATTTACACTGTAATGTGAAGATTTGCTGCTTTTTCTTTGTGATATGTGACAGTGAACTGAATATCTTTCGCTTGATGTTCAGACAAAACAAGAAAACTGAAGATGTCCACTTCCACTCTTTTTTTAATTATAATAGACATTTTTCATTATTTTCTGTCATTTCATAGGGAAAGATCAATTGAGAAAATTAGCGGCAGATTAATTGATAATGAAAATAATTGCTGGTTGCAGCCCTACTTAAATTTCCTGGTAAATGACAAAGAAACACATCAAATACTCACATTTGAGAGGCTGGAAACAGCAAATGTTTAGTATTTTTGCTTTAAAAAAATACTGAAGCTATAAATATAAATATGAAAGCAGGTCATTTTCCATTGATCAGTGTATTGATTAATCATTGCTGCGGTCATACACTGGTGTGAACTTTAGGTTAGGTCAGGGATTCACTTTCACTCAGCAGCAAAGCTATACAGCACATCACTTCTAGATAACGATGGTCTTTACTGAACAGCAGTTTTGTTTCCATGGGTCAAAAGTGATGATGACAAAATATTCAGTGACAAGAACAGGAGTGCAGTCCAATATGACTAATAGGTCAATCGTGCTTCTTGTGGAGAGCAGAGCCAAGTGAACAGTCCTGTGATGGGCACCTGGGGATGTGATGTCATCACTCAATATCCAAGTCTGATGATGAACAGGGAGCTTTTCCTCAGCGCCTCCTCTGTCGATTATCAAACCGCCTCACCTTGTCTTTTCTGTGACGTGGGATCGATCCAAAAACAGCACATGCATTTTGCTATAACCCTGCTCTCATTCCAATCAATATGCCACATAAGTGGTTTGGGCTTAATTTCTGCATTAGCACCATGACAACCCCCAGCCTCCTGAGAAGTACATCCCCGCAATGACAAGATTTTTCATGTTACCCTCCCCATTTGTATAAGTGATGTAACATTGTGTGGCAGTGCACATAATGCTTTTCTTCGGCTCCCTCACTGCACAGAAAGCCTGATGGAAAATCTCAGAGCAGGCGAAGAGAGCAAAATCAATAATCTATTCTATTTAATGGGCTGGAGTGTCACAGTAACGAGATAGGAGTGGATGAGTCGAATCGTCCATTGCCAAATCTTAACAGAAGGTTGCACACAGAGGCTCTCTCTTTCCTTTCCCATCTTTCTGCTCTCTGTCTCCTTCCTGTCATGTGCACAGTTACACATATGTACACTCTCGCTGGCTTTGTCACACATGTGAACACGCACACGCACACACTCCTCTTTGAATAATTGTGCTCATATGTGATTTATCGATCTTTATTTATGAATAGCACCAGTTCTGAGTGTGACGCTAAGATTTCCTATTCTTTTCATCTTTGCTGTGCCTCAGCATCAATTTGTAAAATGCTCATCATCCACTAAATATTTCACAGTTTTTAGATACAGTATTAACTTTCACTCATGCCACAGAAGCACCCTTGTAATATTCAAAAAGGACCGACGGCTTGTGTTTACCTCCTTTGTACCGCTGAGTTTAAATAGCAAAACACTGGCTGTTCTGCTTTGCACTGACTCATATCGCCGAACTTATGCATAGGAAATGATTTGAAAGACATTTAACTTTGATGCCAGTTTTCCCCGCGTCGTGCTCTCCTCCACCCATCGACGTTTCTGTATCGACTTCTAAATTAATCTCTGTGATTAAGCTATACAGGAAGGTGACGGTTTCATTCCTTGTATTACAAACCGAAGATTTAGCTGTAGTGTTTCTCTGTTGCTCTAACTTGGCAGGCAATATTGGCAGCACAATGATTTCATACTTGGCTGATGGAAATTGGAAATCATCTTCTGAAACAACGACATTGTCTGCTGCCTTTTCTGAATTCAGTCTGCTACAGAGCAGCGTGACATGAGTTTCAAACACCTTCCCCTCACTCACGAAGGCTGCTTGTACTACTTCTGGACACTTTGACCTTTAGTGGATATTTCTGGCTTGTAACATGTGAATAACAGTGCTGTTCATGGAGCCACTGCTGGAGGATATGAGGTTCCATTAGTCCCTAATTACCAAGAATTTTATTCAGCATTTTGGCTTTTTAACAAGGATTCACAGGCAAAACCACAAATAGCACTACTGACTCTGTTTACTTACTGTTAACACTGCAGTAAGATTGCAAAAACATAAGTAGTTACCAAATAACAAATCCACAACTAACTGCAATTTAATGAGTTTCTACCAAGTAGTTCCTGTCAGGGACTATGAGGAAAGTGATAAGTTACGGGAGAACAGACTGCTAGATGTTAATGAGCCAGTGTGTAATTATCAGCCTCTAGATGTGAATCTGCATACTGATCACTTTCTTAATAACACGTAGTAAAGATTCACAGGGCACTGTTCAGGAAACACCAGGAACACATTATAACACAGGACAAAAACAACTCTGGATCGATTACTAAATGGCACAAAGCTAATAACTAATATGTACTTGCTTATTAATTACTAGTTAATATTTCTGTGTTCTCTCAAGTAAAGTAGTGCATCCTTTAAAGAAACGGGATAAACACATTTTAGCAGGATGCATCCTTGTTTCTTGTACTTTGAAGAAGACATGATGGGAATTTCCTGTTTGTCTGTTAATACATCTGTAAAGTAAAGGCTGTTTCCTCTGTTAAGAATGAAAGCAATGCAAACTATGGTTCAGTCCCTTACGGTGAACGTCAAGCCGAGGCCTCCACGGTAAGGACTCAGCCTTGAAACATGGGACAGACGCTACCAGGTGAGCCACCGGGGTGCCCCATAAAGAAAGCAGGAAAGCTTATATCAAAGCAGGAAGTAGTATAAAGAGCAAGAAAGTCCATGTATGGAGGAGTAGATGATGCTTCTAAGAAACGAACACCCTGAAGACTGCTGTTCATGTCCTGTATGACACTGAAAGTCAGCATTGACCTATTTTAACTTACTTAATGAACTAAAATTCTTAAGCCTAGCCAAGTAGTTTTGGTGCTAAACTGGTGTATATGTCGTTTTGGGAGCTCATTTTGGGGGTCAATAGCATTCGACCTATTCAGTCGTTAAGGTATGAGCATCTGTTGGATCAGTGATAAGATATAATTGGCCAGCTGATTTATAGGTTGGGCTAAACAAGCAAATAGTTTTTACCGAGGACTTCGCGGAGAAGCATTTGCTCGTGAATGTCACAAACCAGAGACAGCAGACGCCTCAAATAAATCTTCATATTCAGACCACATTTACATTGATATTCACGTCCATATGTCATATTCACATCCATATTTCACCTGAGCCTACTTTCTCCCCCAGACATTACCTGAATAAGGGGAAGAGATGGGAGAGGTATGCACAGAATTGAATGAAGAATGCAGGATGAGAGGGTGGATGGATGTGCACAGGGTGGGTGGATGAAGAAGAACAAGACATTTGGGGTGGAGAGGGAAGGGAGGGTGGGTTGAGAAACCTGAGACACACAGAAGACTGGCTTAGCAAGAAGTTTTGTCAGGTAACTCTGAGATTATAATATCAATTCAAAACACATGAACGAAATGCATGAAAGCATCACTGCATCCAAAATGTTTCAGTCTTCCTTCCCAAATCCCCATTAAATACAATCAAAATTAAATCCACGCTTAGCTGTGGTGCATTTGGCTTCAACAGGGTCTCAGGTTTGGATAGACTTACATAGGCTTCAGATCTGGTGTGATGCAACAAATCCACAGCCTTGAAATCATCCAGTCCAAAGTTCAACTGCATCACAGAGATCTATACTTTGATTTAAAGTGATACAGTACTCCACCCATGATCTTTTGGTAACAAATAGTCTCCTCCCATTAACTTCAAAGATGGATAGAGGTAGTAAATGTGGATACTTTCCTCCTGCAGAGAACTGCAGTTAATGGTGGAAGGTATCAGCACATCTCTGGAAATTTCTCAAAACCGCCCTGAAATGTAAATCACTCGTCTAATACACTGAAATGAACGTGGGACAACATTGCATGGTTAACTGTGTGAGTAGTAGGGGTGTATGGCAGGGTACAGTGCTGTACATGCCTCAGCTTTGGGAAGACAAAAGAATGCAGAAGATGACATTACTGTACTTTATTTTGAGAAATGTAAACATTATTAACATCAGTGTTCACCATTCCCAAACATCAACTCCTCAGAAAGGCTCAGTCATTTTAAAAAGTAAATAAAAACTACATGAATACGAGTACAGTATCTTCATACTTAACTTAAATAGACGTTTAGAGCCAGCAGTGCAGTCTGTAACCCTCTGTGTCCGACATATGTTGTGATGGTGACTGTTAGGGTGGTGGATAATTCCTGGCTGACTGCTGCTTGTCTTTGTTTAAACAGGACAGACACAACAGGCTCACTAATGGACAACTGAAGATTACAGCAGGACTTAAGCCTTGTAATAGACAGATTTGTGTGTTGTCATTGCTAATGGTTTAGCTTGTTTGATTGCTTGTGTTTCTGCACAGTTTACACTGCTTACTGTCTGTCCCGCTCTTTGTTCACTGTAACATCCTGGGAAACTATAACACTTCCAAATAAGAGATCAGAATGACACTGGCATAACTCTGATTTCTAATTTGTGTGCACCGTATAAACTGTACAGTAAGGGCCCAACTAGCATGTATTGCTAGCAAGTGTTGGAAAATGAACTACAATATAAGTTTCATCTGCTGTTGGCCTTTTGCTTATTAAAGCATGCCAATTCCAAAAATCTGAAGAAATGCACAAAATTAATTGTGAAACGTGCTATTTTTTATTTATTAGTCATTTTTTATAACTTCAAAAGTCTCAAAACCATGCCAATAACAAGCATGTTCCAGCTTCACTTTTTGTGCCTCTTGGAAACAGACCTGCCAGCTGCAGCACCTTTCTGTATTTGGTTGGGTTGTGAGCACTTGCAGCTCTCTTGGCCACCGCAGACTAAAGGAAACTTCTCTGATCCTGAAGTGACACGTCTGCAAATGCTCCCCTGTGAACACTGGAAGACAGAAGTTTTTGGGAGTTGAATTAATGCCATCTTTTAGTGAAGTCACCAAACAGAGAGTGTTTGATTTAAACGTAAATTACAGATTTCTATCAAGGGAATTAACACATTATATCCAAAATTATGTTTTATTATTGATGCAACACATCCAGTTCAAAAATTAAACTGGCAAAAATAGTCAGTTCTATATTGACTCATGCAAATGCAAACACTCACGCGCACACACACAGACCATACTGTAGCAGTTCCTGCTCTGCTGTCCAGCTCTGTAGGCAGTGGATTGTACAGTTTGGTGAGAATCTGTGCTGATTGGCAGCTTCTATTTATTTGGACTTCTATAACTTGCCATCGTGACGTCTCTGGGCTCTCGTCCGTGGAGTGTTCAGGACGAGGAGGTAGAGCAGCTCCAAGGGCGCTCTGGCTCAGTGCCACACTTCTTAACTTCTGAAACTGCACAGGCAAGCGCATAAGCCCACACACACATATACACGTACACACGGCCCACACTTCACTTATGGCTTGGGCAGCCTTGCCTAATGAATTTTTTTTTAACAGAAAGTTTAGGAAGCAAGTATTTCTATGCCTGAGGAAAATAGGATATTGATGTTTGTGATATAACGATGACATGTTCACCTCTGCTTCATTTTGGGCAGCGTAGAAATGCAGCTCCACGAAATGAAACCCTGCATTCGCCTCTTAATTTTGGTCGTCGGCTCAGACAGTTGTTTATTGGAAGAGGGAAGTTTATATTCTATTTTCTGAGTTGCCAGGATGTTAAATGTATAATTCTCAAATGAATCCACAGCCTTGAAATCTAATGTCCAAAATCCAGCTGCATCTCAGTGCTCTTGGCTCTGCTTTAACCAAGCAGCACTCATTACAGAATGACTTACATTCCCTTCTGAACTAAAAGGAAAAGAACATTGCGTTGATATATAAGCACTATTACTCCATTACTCCGCTGACACTCCAATCTATTGTGGCTTACATTGTGAGCCTGTGCCCATTTCCAGAGTCAGTCAGTTGTTATTAGCCAAAAGATTAGTCCAAAGCACCATCAGTAATGGGATATTACTGTTAGTGTTACAGCATTCCCTATTTAACTTTTGAAGGGAAAAGTGAGCAACTGGAAGCCCAGCTATCAGGCTGTCAAAGGGCAGAGGGCAGAGCAGCTGCAGACACCTCCAGCTGTCTGGAAGCTTGGAGTGGCCAATGGCTGAGGACACAAATGCTTGGCACAGTACAGAGGAAATCAGCACATTTCATCAGAAAGAAGGCAGCAGCTGAATGGCCTGTGATAAAAGCTACTCATTGAGTCATCAGTGATTTTCAAGAACTGGTGGCACTGGTGCAAGCTGATTACATGCATTCACCATCTACATCTCATTTCCTGTTCTTTATTTCCAACAAAAAAGTCATATTTCCAAGATTTTGGTAGCAAGTCAAGAGTTTTTCTTGTAAATCAAGACCTACATGCAAAGTGCACCATTCTGAGTCACTATCTGTGGCTGCAGGAGGGCAGAGGAGGGCATTCCATCATGTGACTGAGATGCTGCAGATCTACAGTTTTTTTCCCTGTTATCATTGTGACTATTAGTTGTAGAACGTTTAAAATGATACAAAATGGAGCAAATGCTGACATTTGAGCAGCTTGAAACAGACAATCTTTTTTTGTATTCTGTCCTGTATCCAAAAGCCAGGGGAAATAGAAATAACACACGCCTTCGACGCCACCTAGAAAAGTAAATATAAACATCATGAAGTAAAAATCATCAGGATAGAAGGCATCCTGCTAATTTGGACCAATCCAACAAGAAAAGAAAAATATATAAATAATATATAAATATCATTCTCAAAGAATGCAGCATCAAAGTCTGTGTATCTTCCAGTCACAAGAAAGAGACTGAATGAAATAGTCCTTTGTATGTTGGTAGAAAGAATTTCTTCAGAGGAAAGTTGAAGGGAAGGAGCCATAAAAGCACATCCACGACCAATCACTCGCTTATCTTATGCCTTCTGTTCAGCTTCACACAAAACCAACTGGGGAGCAATGAGGGGCATCCTCACCCGAGTATGACACTTTATTCAATTAAAATGGTCAAATATTTGAACAGAGACATTTAATGCAGATTTTGGGGGGAAACTTTAATTAAACACCCTCTCGCAATCTTTATTAAATAGTATGTGTTGGAGTTTTAATAATTTGTCTCAGATAGGTTTTACGTCACAGCTTCAACACCATGTGAGAAATCTAAATTTGTAGTCAGTGCATTTAATTCATGGAATTATTTTCACCTCAGCAGACGCTTTTATACATTTCAGCTAGTTTTGAATTGCAGAGCACGCTTAAAACAGAAGATGACAGAATTATCAATTCAGTTTTTGCCTTGGATTACACACAGGAGAATACAGCGGTCCACGGTATGTGGGGAGAATTCAGTGGAATTTGCTCTAATTGTGTCATGCTCACTTAACCCTTTTACCCTGATCTTTCACTGATGTTTAGTCCATTTTCCTCTTTAACGCCTCAATGCCAGAAAGAACATTTTCACACGCTGTGGAACTACTGTATTTTCAGTATCTGTCACTGCACCTATGAAGACTGCGAGGTGTAGTTGAAAGCTCTGGCTTCACCTATCTGGTATTTCACAAACTGTAGTTCTGGAGTGAAGCATTTACTGGACTTATTCTAATTATTATCTATCTATTACAGGTGTCTACATAACCATTTATGCTGGTATAAAAAAAAAAAGCAAACAAAATACATTACAATGCTGCCAGTCCTAAGAAGAGATTAAAGAAACTGTAAGGAGAGCGCTGGGTAACAGAGGTGTTCCTGATACGTTTTGAAGAAATTTGCAAGATCGTAGGTTCGATAAATGCTGTAATTTGTTTTAATATTTAAAGACACCACTAGCAATTTGAATAATTTAGACCTACAATAGTTTCTGTGCTGTTGTTATTACACTCTTTAAAGAATGTATTTTCTTTTAATGAGGTACCCGTCTCACTGGGTGTCTGTATAATTTTAAACAGAAGAATTATAGTGAAGCGCTGGAGTGGGTGTGGGGATACTCAAAAGCCCCCAGCTGAGCAGCACTGCGGTGGAGTTTTCCCCAGAGAATAGGAGTCTCTTTGTTACAGCAAACAGCAATTTAGAGTATCCGGTCTCATAGGCTCTGTGGGTGGGGTCGAGGAGAAAAGCACTGCCAGAGCACTTCATGTCAGGGTGCTGGGTAGCTCCAGGCATGTCTTGGGCACTCAGGTAAAGAGAGAGCAGAGCTGTTAACTGATCATGACCTTGTGGCGACTTGGATCCTGCAGCAGGAGAAGCTGCCAGACAGAACTCAAACATGCAGTGAGGGTGAACTGGGAGTGTCTGGTTTGAGGCCCCTGTCTGCACGGAAGTGGGGTGGGCCATGTTCAAAGCCTACCTCTGCTGATGCTCTGAGCTCTGACCAGAGGGTGGTCAATTCCTGTTGTGACGCAACCCAAGAATACAGTGGTGGACAACACAGGTGGAGTAAGCCATGAAGAAGATGCAGGGTTGGCCCAGGCCCCCCGAATCTGCAGCCAGGTGCTGAAAGAACAGTAGTAGTGTTACAGCTTCTATGGTCCTGAGGCCAAAAATACAGTGTGGGAGGAGGTCAGCTTCAAAGAGTTTCTGGCAAACCACAGAGCCACACTGCTTTTATCCAGGGAGGACAAATGATGCTGTGCAGTGGAAGAAAAACTTCCTGAGCTCCTGAACGTGAGCAACACCCCCTGTGAAAAAGATTCTCTGTTGGGCGGCGGTCTCAAGTAACGTAGTTTGGGATTTTCATGGACAGACTCGCGAGGTGCAGTCAAAGAGTGTCCAGAATCATAACTTTGCTTTGCTTATTGTCTTTTTGGCTTTATCAGATTTGACCGCCAGTCTGAGCCTGTTTGGTTTGCAGCTGCACCTCCGAGTCTGAGGCCTTGGCACTTGGCAGATAATAGTGAATTCCCTGCAGGTATGGAGCAAGTCGTTGCTCCAAGTGAAGGCGCGGCTTGAGGTTTGCTTGTCGGTGGTGATGCAGACTTTGTACCAGACTAGTAAAGAGGGCGCTCATTCTGATGGTGAAGCTTCTGATTTAGCAACTCTCACCTATCGTCACAAATTCTGGGCAAAGACCAAAAAATTTAGATTATGAGTACAACCCACCAAATATCTTTTCTTTCCAAGATGTCCAATCTCACCCTTAACGACAGAGATGAGTGTGTACATCCAGAATGAACTTGGGAAAGAGCCACTGTTTGCTTCTTCATTTAGAGAGTTAGTTAAGATGTGTCGGCCATGTTGTCAGGAAGCCTCCATGTCACATTCTTATGTAGTGGCCAGTCCAACTGGGAGGAGATCCTGGGGCAGGCCCACAACAAGCTGGCAGAATTACATGTCCCACCTGGCCTGGAAAAGCACGGGGATCCCCCAGGAGGAGCTGGAGGACGTGGCTCGGCAGAAGGGCATCTTGGCTGCCTGCTGCTACTGTGATTTGACCCAGATAAATGGAGGAAAATGGATAGCAATTAAACAGCATGTCATCAAGCATTTGTTAATTGTTCATAAACATTTTCTGCACAACTTTTTCACTGATGACTTTAAAATTGTGCAAAATGTGTTAAAAAACACATTACGGCTAGAATGCAACTACAACCAGGTTATCATGTGTTTTAAAGTGCTGTTTTACACACCAGGTGTTTCTTCAGAGATGTTTTCAAATGCAAGCAAAACACTTGTCTTCACACATATGAAGTCTTTATATGTGCTCACAACTACATTATAAAGTGCTACAAAGCATTTAAAGTTTATATACTGCTTTTAAATTATAATTCTGAACTAAAATGTTACCAATTGTACTCCTCCTTCATGAGCAAGTCTAATTTGTTTCTAGCATCTGTGATGGAGCATCTGCTGCTTACCAAGGACACAATTAGCCATCCATCAATCAACTCTCTCTCTTCTAGCTAACTCAGATCATGCTCTGCCAAAAAGCATGGGCATTAACAAGCAACTGTTGGCCACGTCCACAGCCAAGCTGTGCTTTGGCTTCACAGTGAGGAAGATTTAATGTTGAGAAATGATATTAATGGTTTTTGTCTGAAATTGTCTATCAGGACACACAACCAAATTAACTGTGTTGCCTACAATCTGTTATTGTAAAGAGGGATACTGCTGAGCGCCATGTTAGTATTATGCTCAGTTGGTGAACATGCTACACCACCCTCCACTGTCAGACCCAATTCTCAGAACTGCAAGGATGGATCCAAATAGATAGAAAGCTGATTTGTGACACAGTGATTGTGGTGTTATCAAGTACTGATTCTTTTTTCTTTTTTTTTTTAAGATGTTCAGAGCTGTGCTCCTGGTTAACAACTCACAGCCCCGCTATTAAGTATACAAAAAATGTGGACAAACACTGTAACCTCAAAATGTCAGAGCTGCAGTGAGTGGTGTCGCCTCCAGTCGTAAATCAATATCACAGTTACAGAGCAGGAACGCAGTGAACTGTGTTCTTGCCTTAGGGCAAAGTTGATCACAAAATAATTCAACAATCCCACATAAACATTTATTTCTGCTTTAGCTCTTTCAGGAGATAGCTCGAGTATAGCAACGTACCATGTGTGGAAAGAACCTCGTGGATGGGTTGCCAGTTCATGAAAGGGCTAAAACAGACAGACAGTGCTTCAAGCCCAAAGACATTAAGTCCTTAATCAAGTTTTTGACTATGGAAGGACAATGGAAACAATAGATGAATATAAAGATATGCAAGAGATTCTGTTTCTTACTCTATTGTTGTTGGATTAAATATCGATTGTGAGCCCTCCAGACTGTTACTATCAGTACGATTTGTAAATACTATAGAATACAGTTTGTGCTAAAAACTGTAGAATGGAATCATAGTGTGTGTGTAAACATCAATAAAGTAGTTGAGACCAGACATATGAAATAAGACCGCTTGCAGACAAAACATGGGGTAAACTAATGGTAGAGGGAATCCCACGTTTTAGCCTGTCAGCAACCTGCACTATCAAGAAGTTTGACTGCTGCTGTGAACTGTGCCTGCTGCTGAGAGCTGGTGACAGAGAGAGGTCACATCCCTCTGTCCATCAATTGCTTTAGCCTGGAGTGCGACATTCTTCCGCTATCACCATCAGGCAAGCACCCCTAATGAACTCTCGTACCAATTACGATCCTCCAGAGACCACTGGGGACTCTTATTTGCACCTGCTAGCATGCACATGTAATAAATAGCTGTGTAGCACATTTTTGCTGGACTGCGTAACATTGCTCTGGGGAGAGAAAGATGGATTTGTTATGACTGGGTATTATTCCTCTGGTATATTCCCTTCAAATAAGAACGTCCCTCGCTGCAACTCTCCCTACTGGGACAATCTGCAGCATGACGAAGTGCAATTATGTGCCGCATAATAGCCAGTTCTGACCCTAACCCTGTTTAAGACGCGAAGGGCAAAGTAAAACCCTGCGGGACACGCTGTGACTGTGGAGAATTTGGAAGGAGAGTATGTGTGACACATTGACTGAAAAAGCGGGCAACAATAGACTAAAAATGGAAGGTCACGCCTCTGCCTGACATCACCAAGAAGTGGCGGCTCATTCAGGATTTCTGGCTCCGCTTGTGATGAGATACACACAGGCATTAGGATGTGCTACGACTGCCTCTCAGTCAAACATAAGTCCTGTACCACCGGCTTCAGGTTGACAAAGCAGACGTGTTAGCAGAACATTTGGTTTTCTGAGATCCCTATCACATTAGAGTCAGAGGGGAGGGAGTGAAGCGGTGGCCCTCAAATCTATATAGAATGAAAACATGATTGTTGTTGTGTTTTTATTAGATTTTATCCTTGTACTGCTGCAATCTTTGTTGTGTTTTGGGGTGGGGTTCCCAATGCCAGATGCTTTGAAATTTCCCCTAGGACTCAACTATTGTCGGAGGACAGCATCAAGCTTTATTTTCTGCGGACTAGATGACGCAAAATATGTTGACAGTGTGACAAACCTTCCCGTTGCTGCTGTCAAAGGAAAAGTCTGCATTTCATCTTTCTTGGGAAATATGATAAGAGTCTTGTTTCAGACTCTGTGACAGTGCATTTCTCCATAATCAGATGGGTTCTGGCGTTGTTTTATATGAGACATTTAAATATTATATCACCAAACATAGAGATGCATGTTTTTCACCGCTCGCCATGATCCCTCCTTGCCCTCCCTTCATTTTTCTCTCTTCTCTTTTTTTTTATATCTTTCTTTTTACACCGCTGCAAATTATTTCCATCACTTCTACTTAAGTGACATTTACAAATGAGGGTAAAATCAGGAAGGCAGTGGATCTCAAATTGGAAAAGGCATTGAACTGAAGATAATGCCACAGGCTCCATGATATCAAACCAAATGATATGAAATGTCAAATGATGTGAAATTGTTGCAGAGCTGAATTTTATGCTCCCACCCTCATTTTTTTTAGGAATCCTTTCTTTAGGCTCACCAGTAAAAAAAAAAAACGACATTATTTTTATGAAGACTTTTATTTTTGGAGATAAATAAAAGTAAAGGGTCTAATTAGAATAAGTAAAGATAAAAGGTCAGTTTGTGCAGTGCTTCATTTGAGAGATAATGGAACCATTTGGAATAGTGAGCTGAATGTTCCTTACTGCACATTTCCATGATCATTTCTGTGCCTCCGGGCCAAAAACAAAGAGAATCTCTCTGGTGCGGAGGAAAGACATGATGATTTTATTTCACCTACTTACTGCATGCTGATATAATTTACATGCAGCTCATACACTAGATGTTGAGACATTTCTTCACAACAGCTGCTGGATGCTGTCCTTCTCCAGCAACATCCAATCTAAAACAGTATTTTCCCTATGAATGGCCAATTTCTGAATCACCGTTCCCCACCTTTCTGTGATGATAGTTGTTTTTTTCCTTCCCGCTGAGTCTCTCTGCTGCTGTTATTCGTGATCTGCTTTCAGCGGCTGGAAATGCAGTTAATTTAGGTTAATTTGTGAAACAGAGAACAGAACAAAGGGCCTGGGTCACTGTTTAATGCAAGCAGTCAATTACACTGGCTCTAATGAGATCAAACTGATGAAGGCCACCAACATAAAGCCTTATCGGTCACACATTAATGGAGCTGATTTGAACATGTAGGATGTTTGAATAAAATGAAGTTCTGTATTTCTTCCAACGACCTTGAGGTCAGTCTCTTGAGCCACAAAATCATGCAAGTGTAGTTTGGGAATCATGATCCATATTCAATAAAGCTCGGAACACAGGGCTGTAAACACTGTGTGGAGGTGCGTTCTAATTAAAGCTTTGACCCCCACAGCCATTGATATGTGACACGATGGCGTGAGCACAAAATCCCATCCTGCTCATGTATTCTTCACCTCCCTCCTGAACCCATGCCCCTTGTTCCATTACATTTGATTTGGAAACCCATTCACGGTCCAGTGACTCCCATTTTCTCATGGGATTATCGACAGGGAGCCCTCCATTTGTTCTAATCCATCTCTTTGTCATTCAAGAGCCGGTGTCGATCCCATAATTATATTTCTATCTTCCAGTCAGATCTGTTTGAAAGATTTGTCTCTAAAATAGCAGCATGCCACCTCTGAAAAAAAACAAAATACAATCTAATAGAGTACATTTAGACTGTTTTCTTTTTTGAAACAGGATTTTCTCCACTGATATGGAGTCAGGGGCATCCGTAGTGCAGTATTCCTCTCTTTTACAGAGCCGTGTATTTTTTTGTTTCTTGGAGTCGCTCCATGTCTTCCTCGCCAGATGTGCAACACCCACAGCTCTGGAGAAGCCGCTGTTTCGCGATAAGAAGAGAGGTGAAGGCAGCTCATGTTTATGGCATGGCAATGATGTACTTATATGTGACCCAGAGGCAAATGAGCAGATGCTTCATTACCCTCTCTTTGCCTTACCCGGATTATAACAGCACACAGATATGGAAATAAGGGCTCATGGAAGCCACGAGGGAGGAGTGATACACGGTGAACACGCATGTTCACAAGTTATTCAGAGAGAAAAAATGCATGTGTAGATATATGGATGGATAAACCAATAGATGAATAGATGAAGTCCACTGATGCACATAAACATGGGCTGGACAAAATATGAATGAAGACCTCTCAGCACACAGAAACACAATACAATTCATCAGTGCCACAAACTACAGCATCCAAAATGACCATTAAGTTCAACTAAAAATGCATTTATAATTCATGAAGGTTGGATTTATTGTAGTGCAGCTGAACTTATTAAACTGCTAACTGATTGTACACAGCCAGACAAAAACATCAACACTGGGTAAACAATCTGCTATTGTTTGCCAATTAAAACATGTGGCTGCAGTTCATAAAAGGGCACATTAATGCAGGTCTGGTACATGACACAAACTCTGGTCTCTTGCATAACAGTTGACCATCGCGACCTTTGCTCCTTTCCTTACTGACTCGCTACATACAGTACAAACTACTTCTGCAATGGCACTGAATGTTTGCATTCATTGGACTACGCTGCAATGTACACAATCATCCAGTATGGTCATAATTCCTTGGGATGCTCAGGTCACACAACAATAGTATCTTGTTTGGCGGCTTAAAGAAAAGCCCAAGTATGACCCCTTTATTTTCTTTTATAACCCTGAGCTTCTTACAGGTTCAATCTGCCAGTTAACCAGAATGTAAATGTGATATTTGATGTGTAAAATCTGTTAAAACAGGCCGAACCTTGAACTCCTGGATGGATTTGATGTCAGTTCTGCGTAGCAGTAGTTGTAGTTTAGCCGCCGTGATTTACGTGTCAGTTTGGATCTGTCCAAGTGTTTTGTTTTTTTAAGTGGAAGGCAAATTTAATGAGAGGTCATGCAAATGCTTTAAATCAGAGCCACAAGTCTGCAGGTTTGCATTCCAGCTGATCACCTCAGGAGGTTGTTTTACTGAGGAGTTCTTCATCTTACTGTTAGGGGTCATAGTCAGTGGTTGGAGTCTTGTCTGTTGGCTCTCCATAGCACAAGCTCAGCCACCTCTGGTCTACATGAAGATGAGATGGTTTTTGTTGTTGTTGATTGGGTGTTTCTACTGTTGATTAAAATACAAAATAACAGTTTGTATCTTGCCTGATAACTAATTCTTCACTCCAAATTCTAGCACTGCATGCACATAAAATGTACTACACATACTGTATATTCTTACTATGTTCAACTTCGCTGTTACATTGGCAGATGTGATGATCTCCGCTTCTTCAAGTTCATTCTTCTCATCCGTCCTCTTCTGACAGTTTGCAGTAACCCAGCAGCGCCCGCAGAGAAGCCAGTGACCGATGGACATTTTTTTCTAATTCAGCTCACAGATTTCACCTCAGTAACTTTATTATGCACCAGGCAGTCCCTAAGCATTTGCTCTCTGCACCCAAAGTCCAAAGAGATCTAAATCCCAAAGGAGTAGAGAGGGACTCCAGAGAAACTGGAGGGCAGACTACCAAAATCAAAAGCACTTTTAAAATCCAGAGAGTGAAAATAAGACCTTAAAGGGCATTTTTATTAGACTGTGAGGAGGCTGTGATGAATGGGATGCACTGTAAACATTTTCACAGGGGAACACTATTAATGGCGGAGCATATGACACTGGGAAGCACAGACTAATGCGGGAGGTGTTGTGGGGGGAGATTTTTGTGTTGAAGGGTTTTTTTTTCTGCTTTTGAAGGTGCAGTGTCAGCTCACTTCCTGTGATTTTTGCTTACAGAGCCAGAAAGACTGGGTCACCTGGCGGGTCAGAGCAAGGCACAGATTCCCTCGGCTGCATGGCGACTGCTTTCAATGTCATTCTGATGCTTTTGGAAACTCAACCTTGTATATCGCTGTAAACAAGACTCTCCAGTGATGACCCGGGGGATGAAAAAGTAAATCATTTCATGTTGCTACAGAGAGTCTAAATTGAAAAAGCTTTGTGATGTCTAAACTGCGGAGCCCGTCTGTACACAGAGCGCTGTGCACTCGATCTAAAAGGTCGGCTGGTTCAGTGCAGCAACACATAAAGGTAAAGAGTTTGTCTCACATTAAAGCAGCACATTCTAGTGTACACAGTGCCAATTAGAACATATTAGAGCTGCTTTGGGTGGCTATATGCCCTCAGTGGCCAATTTATTCAGAAAGCACACTTCATTTGAAAGGGAAAAATCAGTGAATAGGCATGAAGATGAGATATGAGTGGCTCTTTAGGCGAAACATCGACTTTTTATTATTATTTATACTGCCTGTAGGACTAAACTGGTGGCCTCAGAAACATGACAACAGGCTGATGCAGAAATTGGAATTGGGAAGTATAGCTGTTTCCAGACAGGTTTGCTTCTCCTATACAGGGAGAAGTGCAAATTCAATTACTTATTTGTGCATGTTTCTAGCCTGCAGGCCAGGCTTCACAATCTAAATGGTAATCGCCAGCCTATTTATTTTTGCTGCTGATTCTAACAGTAGTGTTATATTGGTACCTTGTGAGGACGCTCCTCACCAACATATCTTCATTACCTCATGGGACGCTTGACATAATGATTATGTATAATCCCCCAGTAAAGCAGCCACCGTGCACTTTGTAAGTGGCGTAAATAAAGAGTCATTAGGAGATAAATGGAGGCATAGCAACTGATGTTTATGCTCCTATTCTAACTCTTAATTTTATTTTTAATTTTAGCCAAAGCATGATCATATCTCACAGGTTGTAGCTTCTCCTCACCGGCTGTATGTCCCTTTTAGAATTGATTTCAAAATTTTTGTCTGGCCTTTCAGGGCCCTTCATGGTATGACACCGAGCTACCTGGCTGAGCTTCTAAATCATTACTCACCAGACCGTAGCTTGAGGTCCTCTGATAAGGCCCTGCTAGCTGTTCCCTGGTCAAGGCTGAAGACCAAGGGTATCAGGCCCTTTGCTGTTATAGCTCCAAGCCTGTGGAGTAGCTTACCTGAGGAACTTCGACTAGAAAATTCACCTCCTGCTCTTAAATCGTCTCTCTCGACTTATTTTTATCATTTGGCTTTTTCTTAATCTGTTGCTTGTCTGTTATCTTCAGTGCTACTTTTATCCGTTATTTCATCTTTAGTTTTAGCTGTTTTGTTTATTTTGTTGTTTATTCTGCCTTCTTTTATTTGTTCTCATTTGTTATTATATTAATTATATTATATTACATGTTACTATGTTATTGCATTACTTAACTCTCAGGTATCTTGTGCCATAAATTCTTGAACGCTTCCTCATTCAGTCGTGTTTTGTGGCTCATTTAGCATTCGTCCTCACAACCTGGTTTGACTGAATAACCGCTTTCATGGCTGACTTTAAGATGGACGATCGGTTGGAGTGTTTGTTTGCCCCCGGCTTCACCCTGCCAGGCTGAATACGCTGAGACATTGTTTTGATTTCAGCCTGAGCTCCACTATTCCCTGTATCAGATTGTCTATGAAGGGGGAAGAAAACTACTACACCCTGCCCTGCAATCTTCACTGGGCTGAAGTAAATTGCTTTCATTTTGGCTAGGCTCCCCTTTGTTATAATGTGACAAGGCTACTGATTAGAAGAGAGGGAGATCAATAAACTGTCAAGCTTGTGGCTCAAAAGCAGTGCAGGGAAATCAAGGGAGAGACTTTCTCCACCCTGTCACTGGCTGGAGTTCATGTCAAGTGTCCAGTATTGAGGGTTAACACCCCCATCTGAATTGACACTTGGGAGTTTAATCTCAAGACTTACCAGTTAGCTGTGGATATTGACATGGCTACTACTTAGTACTGTCTGCAACATGGTATTTTTTTCATTTGCATGACTTCATCACAAGATAACGTGTGCTGACATGTTGGCTGTGGTGCACCATAAATGATGCTAAAACTTGTTATGATTGTTAGAGATGCAAATAGTCCTACACAATGACACTTTAGTCAAGATCATCTTGGAATTAAATGTATTTAACGAAAAAGGAAGGAAATTAAACACACAAACGGATATTTAGTATATTTATCACCACAATAACCAATAAACTACCAGCACAGATAAGGCACCAGAATAATGAGTGCACACCATGTCCCACCTGTTTGTTAGATTTTATACAGTCCTGCCCTCACACTCTATGTGCTGTGATTGGCTGGGGGCTACACACCCACTGCCCAAAGGTCAACGCCCAAAAACCTCCACAGCACAGCCAAGTACGAAAATACAGGAAATCTCTGGAGAACTCTGCAGATTCAGACACAACCACACACTTCTGCTGGGTCATGAGTGATAGCTGAGGGGGTTTTCTTTGTCTGTACGATGTGTAATCTAACAATACCTACCACACTATAGTATTATCACCAAAATGTACTCCAAGTGTGTAAGTAAATGTACTGGTGCAGCAGAATTTCTCCTATCAGAGTGACGTTATTATGTGTATTACATTATTGCATTAATGTGTCAGAAGCATTTTAATGTTGTAGCTGGTGGAGATGGAGCTTCCTTTAACTACTAGCATCATATTTTATTATATTACAGCTGGAGTGATCAACTGCATTTGTCCACGAGTTAAAATCTTTCCGAGCAGACAATGTGACAGTTAAACTTTCAAATAAAAAGTACATGTAATTTATTTATGCATAATTAACCTGTTATTGTTTAATATTTTCAATTTCATACAAAATGTATGTTATTTTTATTTTTTAAAAAACTGCATACTTAACTAGAAAGACCTCCACCAAGGACGCAGTCAGTGCTCAATACAAAACCCACAGTTCAACCACCGATGAATGAGTCCTTAGCTGAACAAAAAAACCCTCTTCAGGATCTCAGGATCAAAGGAAAATATTCAATTTGAGACTCAATAGAACAGCTGGCCAGTGAAAATAAACCCAAGTGACGCCTATATAGATTAGTTTCGTGGTTCTCCGTCAGCTCTGGAGTTATCTCCTGTAGTCCAGCCAGTGCACTACTGTCAGCTCCAGGGAATGGGCATCCTGGGAGCCGAGCGGTTTGATGGTGGGTCCACGAAGCAGAGAGGACGGAGTTGGAGAATAATCAAATTCTGTGCAACGCATGAATTATGAATTACGGACATCTTGACTTGTTGCCAGCGGTTGGTAAGCTAATCACTGATCACTCTCAGGATGGACTGGACCTCTTCCACTGGTGAGTAACATCAGATGCAGACGTTTTCTGAATTCATTTATACTCTGTGGGCTGGATGGGAAGGATTGGCGGGATGTGGCCCGCGGGCTGCCAGTAGACAATCACTGCTGTACACTATGTACACTGAGAAGCATTGATTTTTCTAAATGTACAGTAACCTCCTTTATGGACACAGTGTGGAGCATAAACATGAAGCTACTGTTCATCTGTCTATTTAAGTGCGTTGGCACTGGTCAGTCTGATCTGTCGGCTGCTGTCATCAGTCAGCACAGACACAAGCTGGCCTCCAGTCGTGAGCCACCTCAAACCATGGAGGATGCAATGAAATCTTTTTTCTCTCCTTTTTTGCTGTAGGGGCTGATGCTCATTGACAGTGACGCTGATAGGATGGGGCAGGTGTCCTTTTGATGTCCTCAGCGCAGTTATTAAAAAGTCATATTGTATGTGAAAAGCAATCATAAAGAATAACAGGCAGTAATAGCTGTTGTCTCAGCATAATCGTTTAGAAGTCAGGATGCACAGAGAGAGAAGGGTGGTGAATGACATGCACAGCAGAGACACATTTGCACTCTCCGCCTTTTGAAGATTGTCCTTATCCACGACGGGAAATGGAACAGCAGGTAGCTATTTGTCGTCCAATTAGGATTATTTATGGAGTTCAGCAAGCATACACCTGAAAACTGTTTTTCATAAACTTCCAATACCCCTCTTTAATGATAAAGATAGGGGGGATACTAATGAATGTCGCAGGCACATCCCTCCAGGAGGCAGCAGCCAATCACATTTCAGATCTGTTTATCTATTAATGAGCAGATAACGGTCTCAGCAGTGCCTGCAGAGTCGGCTGTAAGTTCGCCATCAAGTAATCGCTTTGTTTAGTTCATTAAGCCGAAAGCGTGGCGAAGCCCTTTCACACAACTGACACACAACACGGAGCTGTTAAATGTGCGACAGCTGTGGGTTTGTTACAAGGGGAGGTTACTCAGGGATAGACTCGAATAACTGACACCACATCACGTAAACACGCCTGATGAAAAATACATAGGTTATGGAGAGCCCTGTTGTTGAACATGCAGTGGGTTGTTACGTTGAGATCTTTAATTGCGAGGCTTACATGTGGCCTTTCTCAAGGGCTTCACAGAAAATTACGCCACAAGAGTGAAATGGCTTTGCGTACATAATACCTACCTTGTATATAATACCTACCTTTCGGATTATCCCCTCTGAGACTTAAAGAGTTGTTGATGGAAAGCCCGGGGGGCAGAAGACGCAGCCACTTCACTTTGATCCTGACAGAAAGATGGCTGCCTCCCAAAAATGTCATCTTTTCTCAGCTTGACCCACTTGTTTGCTCTTATCTTCAGCGTGTTGAGGGGGAGTGAAATGATACGCTGTTGCTGGTAGAAACTGATTGTGAACCTTTTTCTCTATGCGACAGGGTATTCAGCAGATGCTAAGTGAAATATGATGCACGCCATTTTGTGGAGGCTTTTATCCAAAGTGGCTTACATTACCGCAAATGCATGCTTTATTAGCACGAGTAAACCCAGAGAACATGTGAGCTATAATGTAGTCAATGAGCTACGCGGGGTTTGGACAGACAAAGTGAATCGTGTTGAAGGCTGGTGGCAGATAAGAGTATGTCACCCTGTTTAAACTCCCCTTGTCTACATAGCAGCTGCAGTGTGTGACCATAGGTTTCTGGAGTGTCATGAGTGCAGCTAGACAAATTCAGGTCTCCATTAAGGTGACTTGTCATGTGTGCATGGATCGTGTATTACCCCATTAAATCCCATGTCTGAGACAAAGTGCTCGGATCAGATCGTAGACGGAGACCCTTACTTACGTCTGCTACCACCAACTTCGTCACTGTCACCATTCCAGCTGTGCTGTTTCTCACAAGCACGGCTTCTTACCCTGGCGGGCTTAATGACCCACGACGAAAGCCCGTAGACTCCAAAGGACACCGTTATTAGTCTTTCTTAATAAAGTCAGATTGTTTCGGTAAGATGTCGGGATGTGTTTCTAAATATGGTGTCTACTCTTCCATTTTCCAGCCTGATGCAGATGCTCTTATCATCAGCAGCAGAAACACTTGGTTATGATCTCCGATAATTGATTTTGCAATGAGTGTACCCCTTCAAAAAGATGCGGGGGGGAGAAACACTAAGAGACGCCATTAAAAAATATAAAAAATGTAAACGAGGAAATCTTTTCTCTCATTTATTAATCATCATTGTCAAACAAAGTGTTCTCTTTTTTCAGTGTTAACTGGATTGCCTGGATTGTCTGGATTCTTACAATAAGAAATTGTTATATTAATTAAAAAAATAAAAATGTGTTTTGTTTTGTTTGGTTTTTTTTTTCACGTACAGCAAGGAAGGAATCTGAGCGAACAAGGACTGTGGCAGTGAGATAAGGTGTAGAGTCTCTTTTGCCGTCTTATCAGTATCCTCTGCAGTCTTAGTACCGCCACAGCTCCAGTGGGAATTGACAATAACAACCGAAATGTTTTTTTGCTCTTGCTTTTTCTGCAGATGGATTTGTGGGACCTTAAAGTATGAAAGCCGTTGCCAAGTCCCAGTATTAAACGCTATCTTCCCTCATTTAGTCAGAGAGAACTCCAGGAAACTACATTTACTCAACTTTACAGGTGTTATTGACATGGACTCACTTGAAGGGCATTCTTTATTTCCATTAGTCTCCAGACTGGCTCTTGTTCTATTCCCAGCAATTCAAATGTAAGCAAAAGTAGGAGCTGAGATTGAAGAATTTTGCAACAGTTAAGGGCAAGGTGAAGTTACTTTTCCAGGAGTGGTTCGCACTGATAAATATCTGTATAGTTGGATGTTTTACTGCATTTTGACTATTTTCACATGCAGCACTGAAATGTCAGATGATAGCGGTGACATGTCAGTGCAATGCTGATCCAGCAGGAGACTGTGGTTAATTCAGCCCAGTCGCCAGAATAAGATGTTGGCATTGTACATTTCTGCAAATCACAGATACATCAGATTTGTACACTGCACATGTATCATATCAAAGTTTCTACAAGAGGCGGGGGTGGAAGAAGTACTCAGATCTTTTACTTAAGTGAAAGTAGACATACTGCTCTGTGAAAATACACTGTTATAGTAAAAGTCCTACATTCAAAATTTTACTTGAGTGAAAGTATATTGACAGTGGTAAAAGTACTTGTAGGCTAGAATGGGACCTCTCAAAGAGATCTATTATTATATATCTTATTAGATTATTACTGATGCTTTAACACAAAAACTGTATTTACTGTATATACTGTTGGATAGTTTCATCTATAGCACAGTACCATGCTTTCTGAAAGGAATATGTGTTTTGTTTATAAAATCATAATTTGTAAATTACTAGTAACTCCAGTGTTGACACATGTAGTGAAATTAAAAGTACAGTAGTTGCATCTGAACTGTAGTCGAGTATAAAGCAGCATAAAATTGAAATGCTCAGAATTGTACTCGAGTAAATGCACTTTATCACCACTGACAGTAAGTGTCAAAGTGACATAATTCAGGTTACTGGTACGTGATTATGAGCTGAGTTTTGTCATCCGGAGGAGATGGTGGTGGCAACTGCTAAGTAGCACACTGAGAAACCATTGACACTGGGACTAAGTCAGGTATTTTAAACCAACACACCATCTTTTCTGAACACTAATCCACTGGTTTTTGTGCCCAGACCTTAACCACAGCATTGTCACAAGAGATTAAAATGTAAAGTTTGATCTTATCCATGATTTGGCCTGCATTCAAAGTCATGCTGAAATAAAAGTATAGCAATATCAGCAAAATGCAGTTTAAGTATTTTTTTTGACTAGGGTGTCCATAGTGGGGCACTGACTTATGCAAGGGTGGCATGAAGTACATGCACGCTTTAAACACACAAGTTAGAAATATTTTATTTTATTTATTATATTTGTGTCCTTAAAAAGATATTGGACCTGCAAAAATACATACATACAAAAGAAAACAATACACGTTCAAACACACTCTTTAAGCCAATCAATACTTGAATACTTGAATGGCTCCTGTCGGTGTTATATTAACATTAAATATTAAATTATTTGGGTTTCAGAGATCATTGGTGTCCTTGTAAACAGTGTGACCAAGCAAACCCATCCCAAGGCTTTTCTGGAGCCCTTGGAGCTTCTGATTATATCACATGATCCTCAACAGTCACATGATCGTCGAATTTTTTTCTTCTTTCCATCTTAGTTTAAAAGATAAGGTTCAAAGTTCAGTATTGAGCATTTACGCATGAACAGCATTTTGATCTTTTCGCTGAAAGGAAGTTTTAACACATTGGAAACTTTCATCATATTTCCCAAACCTTCATCATAAGTTTGGTATGTAAATTCTTAATCTGAAAAGTAAGTACAGTCAGATAAATGGACCCGAAATTCAAATTTTGACTCTGAAATATCGTTAAGTAGACGTATAAATTTGCATAAAATTTAAATACTCAAGCAAAGTAGAAGCATCTTAAAACTGTAGTCAAGTACAGCACTTGAATAAATGTAATTAGTTACCTTTCACGTCTGACGCTCTTAAACATGTGTGTAATTCTCCTTGAAAATGAGCTTTAATGGCTTGACAAAGATATGGCTGTCAGTCAGTGAGCATCAGATCTTTTACCTTGGAGTGCATGTGAGGCAACAAGACTGTCCAGACAACACTTAAAAAATTAACAATATATCTACACCTGTCGGGTTTGTTTATGAAACTCGGCTGCATTTTTTTAATGCTGGGCTGTAAAGACATGCCATACATTTAATAGACATTCTCACACATACCCTAAAATCTTAACAAGCACCAGAGATATTAAATGATTCATTTCACAAGGAGATATGACATCAGGCTTCCCCTCATTCTGCTTGCATGGCTCCTTTTTGTCCTCTGCGTGACATATAGAGCAGGACAGAGGGGCTGCAGAGAGGTGACTAATGTATCCAGGTGGGTCATATCTAGCTTGGCTGTATAATAAGCAGAACAGGATAAAATTTTGAAAGTGGAAACAGATCAGGAACAGTATCCCACCCCCTGTGAGAGTAATGCAGTGACCTTGACCAGACTTGGAGCTCAGCTTTGGGTATTTTGCCAGAGGTGGCTCCAAGGTTATTTGGCTTAAGCTTTTCGGTGTCTCTGTCAGTAATTGCAAAGTTGAGTGTTGTGATGTTGAAAATCAAGTCAAGCTTCAGTCATTTAAACCAAAATATACAAAGGCAAACTATTGAGAGACACAGCTGATCGGGCTGAAAATTCCCACTGAGCAATGCCTTATCTGCTATTGACCTACTGACTGACCAAAGTGCCATTTTCTCTAAGCACAATTGGCTGTGAAAAACAAAAATAACCAAAAAAGAGGGACAGCATAAGAGTGAAATGAGGCATTCAAATGCCCCTCAGAACACAGCAGTGGATCCACACAGACGAGCCACAAAGAAGCGCAGTATCACTGTTCACAGCGCCGTTTCACAAACAGCTGCGCAGTGCCATCTAGAGGGGCCTCGGGCAACAGTGGAGAGAGAACGAAAGTGATGAGAAACAGCCCAAAGTTGAGTCTCGTGCAGGTGTCACCCACATTTCTGCAGGTGTGCATTCTGGATATCAGATGGTGAGAGGTGATATCTGTCTGGAGCACATGCACACACTCAGATCCTCTCCAGGTGAGAAGAAGGCAACGTGTCACTCTGGTTGCTGATTCGGTTCTCCCCACATAACTAATCCCACACTGATCCTATTTGGAGAAAAAAAAAATATGATGCAACCAAAACTGGAGCAAAGAATGTCTTTACCAGGGCAGACCCAGCCTGTTAGGAAGCAAAGGGAGCAAAAACCGAAAGATACGGAGTGCTGTGAAATGTGTCGAGGTTGTGCAGCTGTCAAAAATATCATATTTGAAAGTGCCTGCTGTTGAGTAGCAATGCTTTGTCCTTTTCTTTTTTAATCACCAGTGCTCAACTGTCCCCAGTAGCAGTGTGACATCTTTAACACTGCAGGTATACAGCCTCCAGATATATGCTGTCATCAATTTTCCTGCCCACTGAGCGCACATTGTTCATGTTCAGTACACCCTTGTCACAAAAGTCAAACCTCGCTGTTCTTATGTTCTCTCTCGGTTAAAATTTACAATTCTCTTGGCCGGATATACAGACATACAGTACGCTGTGGCTGCTGTCAGTGCTGAGAAAATACTCACAAAACACAGTCCTCGTCTTGTAAAATGCATTACACCTGCTTGACAACAGTATAAGAGGTGATATTTGTCCAAAAACTAATGTGTTCAATAGTTAAACGAAAGGTAAATGTGATATTTATTTGTATTTAATAGCACGAATTATTAAATGCTAAAGGTTTGTTTGTGCTGTGACGGTGGCATTTTGGAGAAAGATTTGTTTTCTTTGGCATGAAATGAGTTTAGTCGCACATGGGCAGCACTGACAAAGAAATGCAAGCTAATTATATCAGGAGGGAAGCTTTCCCTTCAGACCTGGAGCTGATTCACTAGTTATCTTGGTAACTTTGCTCAATAAAACCAAGAGCATCATCAAATTTGCAGCATGAACTGACATGAAAAGATCTGTTCTAGGTTTTGCAAAATTATACAAATAACTATCATAATAATATAAAGTAGAGAATATAATTCATTAATTAATATAATTTAAAATATAAGAAGTAGAATTTTGCTTTGTGATACCGTGCATCCACTCTTTCTGTGCATTTATATGCTGTGCTTGTAGATACTGAAAATGAGAGGAAAGGATAGATAAACATGTTCAAATGCAAGTGCAAACAACTGATTTTGTTTTCATGTTTGCGAGTATGTATTTGTGTGGAAGCTGAGTGGGTGGGCCGTGGGTGAGGTGAGGTGAGTCAAGCCATATTCCAGAGGAGAAATGGGGACAGAAGTCTGGAGTGGGCCCCAGTCTGAATTAATTGCCAACACCTAAAGCAAATGTAACCTCAATTTCGCCACCCGACGATTACAGAGGTCACTGGAGCTCTAGGAGCCCTTGTCCTCATTCTCAGCGGAAAAATCCTCAGGGCTTATTGTGACTTTTACCAATGTCGCAGTTAAAATATTCCAAATTTGGGATCCTTCAAGGACCTTTACATCTGTTCTGAAATAATCATAAATGCATATGAAGATGTTTTGGGGGCTTAAACCTTTTCATTGCTCAATTATTTCCTTACCTGTGAAGTATCACTGTAATTATTGGAATAATTAATTATTCTGATCTGTATCCAGTGTCCAGAGAGGGTCATTAGTAGAATCCCAAATAGGATTTAGCCAAAACAGAAACAGAAGCTGACATAAAAAAACAATTGATCTTTCTCACAAATGACATTTTAATTTGTCATAGCAGGAAAGGTACAGGTCTAACTGATACCAGATGGCTCAGTTTTAACTGAGCCCATGTGCACAATACCAGATTTTTAGTCAGTCGGTCAGTCAGTCCAACACTTTGGTCCAGATTGAAATATCTCACAAACTACTGGATGGATTGCTATGAAATTTGGTACATGTATCCATAGTACAGAGGATGAATGCTAATGGTTCTGGTGATCCTCTAGCTTTTCCTCTAGCGCCGTCAGGAAGTTCACATTTCCAGGTTTGGGTGAAATGTCTCAGCAGCTATAATATGGAGTCTTTGGTGCAGACATCCATGCTGCCCTCTGGATGAATTGTATTCACTGTCGTGGTCCTTTAACTGTTTACTTAATGCCACCATCTGGTCTCAATTTCAATTTGTATAATAAGTTGACTTTGGTTTCCATCTAAATACCTGCAAAAATAAAGAGTCTCAACAGTCTCACTCTACCGTGTCACATGCTAATTAGCATATGCTAGCATGCTAACATGCTAAACTAAGATGTAAGCATGGTAAACATAATAACTGCTTAGAAATAGCCCATTAGCATTGTCATTGTGTGCATGTTAGTATGCTAATGCTTTTAGCTCAAAGCATTATTGTGCTTGAGGACACTGTCTCAGAGCTGCTAGCATGGCTGTGGACTCTCCCTCTTGTTGCCTGTATGGAAGACCTTGTGTCTTTTTCTATTACTGTCCTTTGAAGAACACTCAGTGAGTGGACGCATCAGTACAAAGTGTGTGCAGAGATTCGACTGGTACTCTGTCTTGTAGTTGCAGGAAAATTTGAGTGGGTCTCATTTGTATGCCATTTGACAGGAAAGATTTTAGATGTTACCTCAGACTGATGAGAGTAATTAGATGTGAAGTTAAGGCGCACATTTAGTCTTGATGTTAATAGTACTGCTGCTGTTGCAGGGGTTTTATGGTCTACGTGCGTACGTGTTCACATTATGATCATACTTGACAGCTGATGAAACGCAGTAAACAGGATGTGATAGATCCATCTGATCTCCATGGTTAGAGAGGACTGGACATCTTTCAAGTCGGATAGCACGACTTGACGTTGGATAACATTGTAGTGAAACCGTATGGACAGATGACCTGGATAATGTGGACCTTGTCAAGTCATCTTCTGTAAACAATATGACTGAAATATTTCACATCAAAGCCATGATAGAGACTGTAGGTTTCCAGCTGTGTTATTTTCTTAATTAATCCTGCAAACCTGGCCTCACTGCAGACTTTTCATTTCCACTTATCACTCTCTGTACAGGGAGAAATCCCTTGTAAAAGAGGCTAATGTGACAGTTTTAACCAAGATATTGCTGCTACTCCAGGAAACGTAGGAATGTACTTTTACTTGAAGTTAAAGATTCTACTGAATTCCATTTTCACCCCCGAAAGGTTTTGGGTCTCAGGGTGAAGCATCATGACGGAAATGTGACAACTGAATTTCAGTTTAGAGCAAATGGATTGTTTTTTGTGTGTGTGCTACACAGGCAGCTTTAGGCATCCAAACAATTAACCTGTTTTTAACCTGTAATTAACCCATTTCCTGGAGGGGGCAAAAAAAAGTTCAAACTTTGAGGAAATGGGTAAGTGATGGGGTTCGGTGTGACACCTGCTCAGGGGCACCTCCATGCATGAGATGTTTGCGTTGATGAAGTTCATTCGCAGCATGCTCCAGGCAAGCCCTTAAGGGAATAGCCTTGTTCTTTGTCTACCATGTCACTATCTCAGCATGCAGGAAGCATATCGATCCATCTCGCAAATCCCTCACACAAAAACTTCCCCTCAGACAGAGTGCAGGCTCACAGATGTTCCTGCAGCATGTTACTGTATTATTGTCAGGTCCTTTTTTTTATTATCCTTTATTGATTATATTATGTCCAAATTTAAATAGCTCGTAATGCCCAGCTTGCTGCCCCTAGTGGCCATGATGTCCATTACACCGTGCGTTACACAACAGCTGAGAATAGGTTAGTGGTAGATAAAGTGCCTGATGGGCTCAAATGTAATTTGGTTGTAAAATGTTTTTTTTCCTCTGGAACACATACCCTCCAGAAAATAAGTGTTTTCAGTGAACAGCGATATTTCAGAATCCCCAGCATAATGAGATTGATCGCTATCATCAGACATAAGTGACATTTGGTACAAGCTGCGGAGCAGACAAGAGGCACTATGGGCAGTCATCAGCATTCAGTGTTCTTGGATTTGTTTTGGATATGTGGGAAAGTGAGACGGAGAAAACTGTCTCCTTGATATGCCAGATGTTTCCTCAGGAGCTTCTCATATTGCCGCAGGCTAGACAACAAAGAGAGGCAGAGAAGTTCATTGAATCATAATATTGTCTCCTCTTCCTCAGCATACTAACTTCTAGTGTTGTTATTGTTGTTCTTGAATTGCCTAAGCTTCGACATACAAATTGTTTGGTAGAACGCACTTTTCCAACCAGTTGAAATTGGGAGGTTTTTGGAATTTGCTTTCATGGTGAAGACTTAATCATCAGCAGAAAACATGAACCTCCACCTGCATACGTGTGTTTTGTATAGAGAAGTAAAAAGGGGTTATGTTTAGGGTTACCATACCCACTTTATGCAGTGATTGGCCATGTGTGCAAAGATGAGAGGGAGTCATTCTGCACACTATCTTCCTCACTTTTGTTGTGTAAAACCATGTGCAATGCCCCGAAGGAGAGACGGTATGAAAGAGTGCAGCGAGTGTTCACAATTAATTCCCTATGTCTTCCTTCCTTCCCAGTTTGTCTGAGCACGTTGAACCCTGTACACTGCAAAATGCGTCACTTTCTTAAAAAATCAAACAGTCAGCAACAGCAATTACAAACTTTTTACAGAGAGAGAACTTAATACACCATATGGCTGCTGCGTGTTGCAGTCTGTGATCATCATGCAACAGTAGCTTCAATGCGTAGTCTGTTGGTATGGACGGATGGATGGTCTGCTGAGGATTGTACCTTCCCTTCAACTTGTGAAGTTTCACCTGATATGCCTGCAACAATAGTTGACACAGAGCTGAGTTGAACCTACAAACTGTACTGAACAGGTCAGAACAATGTGCTCCTAACCATGTTTGTCTCTCATTAGTTATACTGCATGTTGCCCACACTGACACACAATCACACTCATAGTCGCACACACATATACTACAGCATGATGCATGTCAGTGTGAATCAAAGCAGCAGTTCACATCAGATAACCCGACTTCTTGTGCTTAGGGGAAGTTGTGGGTTGACACAGTGCAGGTAAGGAGACCTGAGGCACATCATCCCTTTTCACTCTGCAACTACCTCCTTATAAATATAGCATCAATAGTGAGCCTGTCTGGTGTTTTGGGTGAGGAGAATGAAGCAACTCCACCTGAAGCCTCAGTGATCTGAGATGAATGAGGTGTCATTCAGGGAATAAGCAGGGCAGAGAGGGTGGATCTGATGCCAGGCGCTGCAGCTGCTGGTGAAGGCCGTTCCTCTCAGCCTCAATCACTTTCTAAAGCTTAACCTATCTTTGCGCTCCTCTGCACCGCTCTGTGAAGGAGCCTTTCATGAGCTCCACGGCTCTTGTTAAGAAATGTTTAACCTCTCTTGCAAAAGTACAATTAATGCACCGCTGCAAATAGCTTGTATCAGTTTTCAGTGTTGTGGAAATCAAGTTTGCTTCAAATCTTAAAGAATAACATCATGATTGAGACTTTACTTCATCTTGGGCTGAAGAGACTCATGAAGACGGTTCTCGTGGAGTTGCCTGGTCAACTACAAGCCAAATAAAATAAAGATTTTTGGTTTGTTTTCTGAATCAAGGATAATCCAGAATATGTCATGAAAAAAAAATGACTTCTTCACCACAAAAGAACATTTCCAGTCACCTCTGACTCCTCCGAAACAGAGGCAGTTAACCCATTATGCAGGTTAAGCTAAGGCAGCATAAATATTAACTTTAAAATGTTCTGGATGGATAACAGCAAATATAGCCGCATGGTATTTTAATGGGGAAAAAACAAAGAGCCAGAGCCATGCCAGGAAAACAGCAAAAGCTACTGAAGTCTAACTAAGGTTTTCCTAAGAGACTTATGTTTGGCTGTGCACAGGTGGAGCTATCAATCTACTGCCAGTTTGCACGGCTGCCAGATGTTAGTGACTCTAATGCACGACTTAGCTTTTATTTTTAATAACTTTTATTGAGAGAATAGATACTCTATAGTCCCGACTCAAGTGTCAGAATTTGACATTCTGCTGTCTCAGATGGCTTATAGAGATTTTTTTATTTGTTTGTTTGCTTTGCCTTTTGGAAACGGCTTTAGTTTGTGGTGTTGTTAAACTGTATTCAGGCTATCTCAGTGGTGTAAACTGTTCCAGTGTCTGAGAATTATGCTTAAGCCAATAAATGATGATTATTAAATGGGAATTAGTAACAGAGGTCTGAATTTTTTTCATGTCGGTCTTAAATTTATTCAGAATTTTGTGTTTATTTCAACCTTTCATCTGAAAGTCACATGATTCAGGACAGTTCGGGAAAGTTTTCTCTTCTCTTTTTTAATCTGTTTAATTTTAATGTGAAATTGCAAGACAGAGAAAAACATCAGCCTTGCAGATAAAGTAACACTGGTGTCAGAGATCAGGCCAGGTTAATTCCTCACATGGCTAGAAGGTACAGGACAGGACAGGACAGGACAAGACAAGACAAGACAGGTCAGCACAGGACCAGACAGGCACACAACAGTTCAAAGCACACCGCATCACTGAGCAGGATGGGACAGGACAAGCTGGGATGTCACAAGACAGGACTGGGACACAACAGGCCCTTTCACATTTTAATGTGGTTGTTTCCTTTGGTTGCTGACCGTGGACTCTGTCAGTTGCAGCGACCTCAGCTGAGCAAACACGAGCCATCCCACTTCCCACTGTTTAGCACTTTGTTCAAGATGAACCCTAATTTCACTAATAGTTGTGTTGGTGGTAGTTCGTTGGTTATATTGTGCCACGGCAGGTAAAGCAGCAACACTCTGGTAACGGGAGCTGGCACTGTGTGTTTCAGTATTTGCTTTGTCTCTGGGACTTGTGTTCTCCAATCTGTGTTTCATTCGCTGTCCTGTTGTGCATGCTGATGTAGGAGGACACGCCTGTCCTCAGCAGTAAAGCTGCAGAGAAAATCAAGCAAGTTCATTGGTATCATGAGTGAAGATATTTTCATTTTTAATTCTGTGTGGCTGCTTCATCATGCAATCACACTTTTTCATATTCGGGAGAGAAAAAAATGTTGTGATGATGTTTCTTTAACCCCTCCATTGTGCAGTTTAGCTCCAGACACGAGATTCACAGTCACATAAAACTGCGATATTCTTTGATTCTTCTCTGTGTCTTGTGTTGAAGGTTTTTCGCATTATGGGGACCACTCTGTTCCCACTTGGTGTAATTTAATTACAGTGGACCTTGGCATGCCCAGGCAGTGCCCACGCAGAGCTGTGCAGAATGCCAGCCGGGAACATCCTGTCTTAGGCGACAGGAACATCAGACGCGACAGATGGCTCATAAATCATGGAGGTGCGTGCACAGTGTCAATGGGAGGCCTTCCTCTGGAGAGCACACTGCGAGCAGGTGGGCAGAGGGAGCATCAGCTCAGCAACATGAGCCCTGGACGCATTACCACTCTCACTGGGTAACTGCCTGGTGTCACAGAGGCAGAATCGGGAGGGAAAACATGGAGAAGTGGCTTCACTGTGTCAGACTGTTCACTTTCAGTCAGCTTCAGTCGGCTGATTTCATTGTGTAAAAGCACTTGTTTGTAATTTGATTATACCTAATTAGGATGGATCAGATTAGCACTATGTAAGCATCCTCTATAGAGGTAAAAAGTTCCTTCAGTCTCACACACAGTGTGGACCATATGGCAGAGCTCTCACCAAACAAACTGAACTTGACTGTTGTTGAATAAAACTGATGTGAGATTGTGTTTCTCTATGAATCTAGAAAGAGAAGAATCAGAGTAAATCAAGTTGGACTTCATACGTACATCACTTACAGCAAAGCTCGCAATCTTTGTCTTTTTTGTGTGTGAGTAGTCCTTAAAACGGGGAATTTATTTGTGTTTTCATCATAAACCGGTAAAAATTGTCTCTTAATAATAGCATTTACAGAGCAAGCAGTCAAATTTTTAACCATTCTGAGCTGTTTTTCATACTAAACTGCAACATCTCTGTGCAACAGAGAACATTTCGGTGCATGAAGACATCATTTCCAGCTGAAAATGTATTTTCCTTTAAAAAATGTGTACATGCTCAGTGAAAAAAAAAGTGTAAATTGAAAGTTTCATGCTTTACTCTGCAAGATGCGACTCTGCTATGATTAAGACAAAAGGGTCATAGATCTGCATCTGAGCTGTTTTCATTGTATCTGCATCAGCTCTCCTCCTGTGCCTACTGAAGCTCTACGCTCTGCATCAGGTTTCCCCTCCATCACGTTTACTCATTTCTCATCTGTTGTGAGTTAATTAAGACACTACTGCATTAATTGATCCCGATATGCTCTTCATTCATAGGAAAGTAATTTCCTTTTTGATTGCTAACTGCCTTGGCGTCTAATCAACACTTTACTTTGCATTCACTCACATGAAAGAGTGACTGCTCCTTCGAGCGAAAGGCATGGCGTGCGGCAGGTGACAATATGCTTCATTAATAAATAACAATTCTCTATTGAATTGGAGCTTGTTTATTTCTCTCTGAGTCCACTTGAAAAGTATGTTTGGCTTACAGTGGACACGTCTCAAACCTTAATGCATTGCGACACAGAGTTGTTCAAGTATATGATCAAGTTCAACATATACTTGGCTCCTCTTTTTCTTTCTTTCAACACGTTGATTTAAAATTTTTAACTCTAATCAGCATATCAGCAAACTCAAGACAAACAGATACTGAGTAACTAATGCTGTCATGAAATACACTCTGAGAATGATCATATTGCCTTTAAATAAATAATATTATGTACGTTTTTGTGGTTTGAGAACATGTGATGTCATTCGCTTGAAACACGGCCTGGCATCACTGAGCAAATGAAAAGCAGCTGAAGTGGTGTTTTTGTTCCAAAACAAATAGGGTTTAAAAGCCAGACATCACCAGCTGGCAAAGAACCAGCCCTGCAGATATATTACGGTCATTTAATTCTCAGACAATAAATATCTTAGTTATTGCGCCTTTAAGCAAGGAGGACTTTATGAATATGTATGCAGCATGGCTTGTTAATTACACCTGGGTCAAATAGCATTTGCATGTTATTAGTGTTTCAGAGGTTTAAACCTGTGAGGAGCAGCAGACGATCAGGGTTTCCTGAATCAGAATCTTTTTTTGTGTGTGTGTCCAATGAGTTGACAGTAAGTACGGAGTGATTTGAAAAAAAAAATGTTACCATTGTGAAAAATGTGGGGCGCTAATTGTTTTGCTTGCGTGCCAAACTCCAGTTGTCTGTCACTTCGGTATGAAACAGGATGAATTAAATTGAGCAGCAATCGCTTTATGTCTTCTTTTTCTTTTTGTTCATGAAGGAATCAGTCAATAAAATCAGTCGAGCCACATCTGCAGGATGGTCCGTGTTCAGGGTGACGCTGAAGACGGTGCTATGTTTATGTATATAGTAATAATGTTTATCGTCCCTTCTGTCAAATTGTAATATTTCCATTTTTTATCATTATCCCAGAGCTCCTATAATGACTTTTTCTACATGGCGAGCTCGGGAAGGTTACAGCTTTGCCTAACAATGAGTGAGAAATCTCTGCAAAGGTTATCATCTCCGCGAGTTACACCTGCTTGATCAGTGGGGTCACCGGGAAAGAAAGGCAACAGTGAATGAAAAATTCAAGATGATTTCAATTAGTGACAGGGGGAGCCCTTTGATAACCGGATATGTGGCTAGATAAACAGACTGACAGATGAATTGATGAATAATACACTAACAGACTTTATAAGTGAGATTGATTCCTTCTCAGATCAATGCTTCTCATACTTACCTTGATGTGAAAGTGCAGGTGTAGCCATTCTGAATCAGAGCACATCACCGGCAGTCTCCAGGGATCCCTGCTCTTCAGTGTAAAAACACTAGCTGAAATATTCAGCATTAAATCCACTTGAAGCCAATGTCACTGGTTCTCCGTTCTCCAGCTGGCTTGTTGCACACACACACACAGACACACACACACACACACACACACATTTACACTCCCAGGTTTGCATACTAATGTCTGTGTGCTAAACACCTTTCCATCATCCCTCTGATGAAATCTCCAGGCGCACAGATCCACAGTTGTTTGAATTGTTTGTTTGGAGTTTGTTATTCACTTGTTAATGAAACACAAATGCACACAGCATCTTGAAGTGAAGTGTGGCGTGCTGCCGTACTAAGTCTGTAACCCAGAATAGGAACATCAAACTTGTAAAAATCTCCAATGACAACTTATGACTTTGAAAGACGAATGTGGATTAAAATTCTGCACTGAGAAGAGGCGTTGCTAACGGTTCTGAGCACTGATTTTAAAGAACATTCCAGTTTTAGCCGCCTAGCTCTAAAAATCATAATGTGGGTTGATCATTTGGTTGGTCCAGACTATTGGATTACTTTTCCATGAAATATGTTTTCAGTGTTCCTTCATTTTCCGTCAAACACCATTATCAAGTTTTAATTTGTCCACTATTTTGGTTGCAAAACATTCTCAGCTGTGTTTAGTGCTAATGAGCAAATGTTAGCATGTTAACACAGTGTGGTGGAGATGGCAAACATTTTACCTGCTAAACATTAGCATGTTAGCATTGCCATTATGATTTTTACAGCCTCTCAAAGCTGCTAGCGTGGCTGTAGATGGCTTCTTTTTACATCCTGAGTCTGATTTTAGGACTTCGTGCAACTCTTTCTCCTCATGATGCTCAAGTTAACTGCATGAGCAATCAGGTGCAATCACCTGGATGTTAACATAGAGGTGAATATGTCAAAAATACAGTGTGTTTCCATTATAATCGGCCTTGGATTTTTAAACCGCACACAGATAGAGGTGTGGTGACGATGGCACTGTATGTCCACACTGTAGAGGGAATTTCTAAATGATGTTTTTAATGTTTTTCAGCTTCCTTCCTTCCTTCCTTCCTTCCTTCCTTCCTTTCTTCCTTCCTTCCTTCCTTCCTTCCTTCTTTTATGCTGTAGTCATGCACATCGAGTGGTGTCCAATAGTCCCACATCTCAACAATGAGTAACAGCTAAATATTTGATCATAAATATAATATTTGTGATATGAAGCCGTTGAGACGTGAAAGCACAACCTCCTTAAACTTAAACCTCATATTTACGTTCCGGCTGAAGTCGCTCTTGTCATCAAGAATCACTTTTCATCCAGCACACATCAGTCCATTCAAACTACCCAGTAGTTTTGCTTTGCTGAATGAACAGTTATGCAGTTTGCAGCGCAGTTGAATGATGAAAAGCAATCGACATCTTTCTTTTTTTTGACAGTGCTGCCAAATTGGCTGCTGTGATTCGGCTCCACTTTCAGGCATCATACACAAGGTGATCGCTCAGTAATCAAGGTCTGCTCTCTGTCTTTGTCTTTGGTGTTCTTTTTGTTTTGCTTTTTTTTAGCTAGGCTCTTTTGTTTGTTTCTACAAATGTGAGCTTGTGGTGAACAAGTTGCCGTATTGATTTGAAATGCTTTTCTGTCAGGAGGGTTTGTAGGTTGTTGTTTTTTTTTAAGGCCGAAACAAATATGATGCTGGTTTTAATTTATAGCATATGAAAGGAGACCAAAGTCAATGCATCCTAACCATAGTGGTAGTAGCACATGGTGCATAGGCTTGAGCGCTCAAACAGCAGCATATTAAATCTTACAAGTATGAGTGAAGTAAAGTAGGACAGTGTTAGACAGGGTCAAGGAGGGTTTTTTGGTGGATAAGGCCCTTCAGTGTCTGTGACCTCATGCTTATGGCCAGCTTTCCTGTGCAGGCCATGTTTAACACATTTTAGCTGACCTTGCACCTACAGCCTCACCTGGGGGGGATCTCCTCATCCCCCAGCCTGGAGACATTGTACCAGGGCGGGGGTGGTGCTGGACTCTGCTATGCTGCATGTCAGAGGCAAACAGTCAAACATATAACCCATTTGTAAGGTAGAGTCCTTCCAACCTCACAGCATGAAGCATTGTTGCCACTTCCTGTTCTGCGGCTCTCTGACCTGTCAAACTGCTCCAGACGGGCAGATTGACCCTCGGTGGCACATGCTCGCTTTGAATTCTTCATGCATTATCGCTGTAAGTAACAGATATATACATTTGGTCTGTATTATCGCTGGGAGATGTGTGGCGTGTTATTGTTGTTTTTAAGAACACCGGTCTGTCAGAGGAAGTTTTTCTGCAGGTCTGACATTTCCTGTCAGCACAGATAAGACATCGCTCCATGAAGCTGTGGTGGTTCCTGGAGTAGATTTCCGCTGTATTTGCAGTACTGTCTCCTTTCACCGCAAGCATGCTGGCCAATTAGAAAACAAAATCTGTGTTATTCAGCAAAACCAAATGACTGTTGACTGCTGTGCAGAAGCCCTACAGTGCGGAGGACTGAACTTCCTCTGAAAAGTTTAGGGGTTAGCTTCCAGATGGTCGACAGAGCTGTTTAGTGCACCACAGGGGAGGATGTGACTACTGCTGCAATAAGATTACACTAGTCGCATATGACATTTACTAAGCAGCACTGTGCAGCTAGTTTTAAGGAAAATTTGACTTAGTTTCACATTAATAACAACACAACTAATGCTTCATCTGTTTTAAAAATGTTTGATTATATTGCATTACCCTTGCTGAAAAATTAAGCTTTACACACAAAGGTCGGAAGGTCTTAAGCCGTACCTCTGAAAAAAGTTGCAAAAAGCCTGATAAATTGCCTCAAGTGATGTCACTTGACTGTGGCCTTCTCCTCATCTCTGCTTCAGGCTAGCAGCTCCAGAGAAATGTGTGAAATAACAAAGACAATATCTCTCCTGCAATCAGTTGTCCACGTCCATCACGAGTCCAACAATGTTAGAGGAGCACGTTGCTAAATCAGTGAAGTAAACTCAGAGCCAGTTTATACAGAATTTCTCCTTAACCAGGAACTACGAACGTGTATCTCATCTATAATTTTATTGGGAAATTCTGTTTTCAAGTTCATTTCACTTTCATGGTGTCTAAGCAGTAAAACGCCATGCGGTGCCAGGTCTGGAGGCAGAAGGGCAGGTGGGTGCTGACAGAGACGGCTGCACAGACACTGTGAACAGAGGGAAGGAGCCAAGACCTGCCAAGCATACACAGACACCAGCAAGCCCCCAAATGACACAACATATGGAGTACAGCTGAAAAATCCCCCCGCCCTTCTCCACCCGCCATCATCTCATCCTCTTTTCCTGCCACACAGCAGCCTTGTGAAAAACAGGCACTAAAGCTGTGATAGCAAGTGGAGAATTTGAATATCTATTTTTGTAACAATGGCAAGCGTGTTACGCGTTCTCAGAAGACATGCTAAATCGTATCTCGATTCATACTGAGCGTCCCTCTGCTGAAAACATCTAATTCTGTATAATAAGTGAAGCAGTGAAGCTTGTTAGGCAATAATATTTTTTCCCGCAGTATCAAAGACTGCAAGGTGGTACCTGAATACTGCCTTCCTGTGAAGACAGACGGTATGAAAGAAGTCAGAGGAGCACAATGTGAGTGCTGTTATTTGTAATGCATATTTCTCTTGATACGATCGATATAGTCGATGTGTTGCCCTCTACAGCTGCCTCTCATTAATGAGGCAGAGGCCAATCACCGCCCAGACCGCCTTCTGTGCCTTCATTAAAGGCACACCTCTTGTCTGCAGGCCAAAAGGGAGACGATGGAAGGAGTGTTTGACCGTGACTTTCAACCACTTCACTGTTGGTAAGGCAGATTGTGACAAAAAATAAATAAATTCCAGCCTTTCTTCTTTGCTGGAAAAAGAAATATTTGCTGGAGATGATGGAGGAATCAAGGCATGGCAGCAATCTCCAACATCAGCCATCACAGCCTGAGTGCTTTATTTCTGTTTTCTCTCATCTTTTATAGACATTTTTTATCATTTCTAGGCTTTATTGTTTGTCACTGTTGCACTTGGTGCAGCTCCATTCTTAAAGCATCCAAAACTTCACCACACACCACACCCACAGCTTGGCTGTGACTGCAGGGCATGTCCAGATGTGCAGTGGATCAGACTGGCATTACCAGCAGGCCCTACACCCACAGACATTTAGGTGATTCACAGGGTGTCGCAGCCAGCAAATACATGCTCCTGGGTTCCCAGTTATGGGGCATTTGAAGCTGATCCAGGTCCAAGTAACATCCACCCTGCTGACTCGCTCACAGGAGTTCATTACCTCTTCGGCAACACCAAAGTTCAACCCGAAAACCTGCCTTGAGTTTTATAGATGGTAAGTTATAAAATCAGGTGACGCTTGATAGCAGTTGCTGATTCGGTGCCAAGACAGGAGACAGGAGAGACACCTCTTATGTCATCCGCAATAAACACACAGGCCTAATCACAGATCACAGAGAACAATGAAATGGTAATGTTGAAAGTACTGGATCATGTAGACCAGGGCCCCATACACATATTAGCTCAGTCAAGAAGTCATTCAGTGTATGTACATGTACTGTCTAACCTAATGGGCCACCATGTGCTTTCAGACAGCAAAAAGTTGCCTTCATTGTTTTCAAAGTCAACCGCTCTTGCACAGCTATTTGCTGCTGACTTTTTCATCTTTCCATTGCACCTCACTGTGGTTTCTGTGGTTGCCATGGTCACACCATCATGGGAAACGATACAGGAGCTGATTTTACAAGTATCCAAGTTGACGGTCACACTGAGCCAAAAACAACCCACGTTAGCTTTCCGGCAAAAGTCTCCTTCTTGTGTAACTTAGAAACATGAACACACATCATGTCCTGCACCTTAACTTCTTCAGTGAGCAGCCGAACGAGAAAGCTGCACCACGAATATCAGTTTGGAGGCCAGATAGCTAATAAGCTGCTCAACTGCACCACAATAAACAGTATGTAAATGCAGCTGCAAACTCACTTTGGTCCAGCTAGATGCTGGTATGGTCCATACACTTCAACAACAGCAAAAACACGCTGTCTGCCCACGAAATGTCGGCCCTAGCACAAGTTCATTTACTTGCTTTTGCCTCTCACTCCCGACAGTGTAACACTGGTTACAACTATTAACAATAGATTTAACTAATTTGGACTCTTGTGCTAAAAGGTGTAACTTTGTCGAAACATGCTATTCCATTCCTCCCAAGCCAGCCAGTTTTAATTAATTTTACCTGACTGCATCACTGCTAAGATGTCTTGTTTGCTTTGTTATCAAACTCCCCTCCGCAACACGTCTAACATACAGTGACAGCTCGTTCATTTGAATGGCGACTACACCACAACTCATGTTAATGTAAATGCCTCATTTAGCGGATAATTTTGAGTATGAACTTGAAAAAACAAAAGTTTGATCTCTTTTAAACTGAGAGATTAAAATTCACAACAACCACCCAGATGAACTAATAATGAAAGACAGATGCTGAAATGATAACCTGGATACTGCAGAGTACTGCAGTTCACGAAACAAATGAGTGAAAATGAAAACAAAATGAAATCCTGGAATGGTGTGAAAAGTAAAACTCTTTGACGAAGGGGAACTGAAATGACCTTGCTGCGTCTGCTATGACTGCCTTATTTGTTATAATTGTTATTATCATCATTAATATTGTTGTGAAAATAATGAGAGAGCTGTTATTTATGAAACATAAGGTTCAGACACTGGAAGCTGCCGTACTTGAATTTTGCCCTCAAGGAGAAGTAATTAGGGACTTCTGTTACAGTATGTGTCGCTGGGAGAAAAAAGTCAGGAAAACACTGTGCAGGTAATAAGCTGTGGCAAAATACACCAATAATTGAGCTGAAGAAAGTATACAGCAGAGACTTTGTGAAACTATAAATTGACTTGCATAATTAACTCAGCAGCCTTAAACCACGCAGCAGTTTTGTGTGGATTTGCTGCACGTTGATTTGCTGCCACAGTTCAACTTGGCAGAATTTGCTGCTGAGCATCATGGGAATTAGGGTGATGCCTTTGCTTGCATAGCAAAAACACTGTGTGGAGGACACCGTTGTTGATTCGTCATTACTCTTTCTCTTGACTAGCTCGCTTGGGCTTCTCGGCCTCTGTAGAACCGAATATAGCTAATTAATCCCTGACACTGAGCTGAGCGTGGGGAGATGTTTGGGACGGCACCATGCAAAGTGGAATCCACCACATCCAAATGAGGCCTGACAGGTGACTGTGCCCTCAATGCGAGCCACTGCATGCAGTCTGGAACCAGACACAAGGTGCATTTGTTTATGATATCACATATTTGCTGACTGCCCCCTTTCCTAATTGGTATGGCATTTAAGGGAACCACCCTGGTGGTGTCATTGTTAATTGTGCTTTCGGCACTGGAGCATCTTGCTATCGGCCTGGAGAGAGGGACAGATTGCAAGAAACGGTCTATGTTAGTTAAGAGATGAGACGGCAGGCTCCAAAAAAGCCCAAATTAATTGTTGTCTGAAATCGCAGGCTCAGCATGCCTGATGCAGGCGAGCCTCCATGATGAAAGTTGTATGAACAGCGGATGAATTGGAGGGCTTTCTAATTTGGTAGCGTGGAAACAAATGGTTCCCTTCCTCTCGTACACAATCACTCTCTGTCATTTGTTTGTAGATATCTCACTCAGTGTGTATTTTGACCATGTCTTTCCCACAGAAACTGTTGCTCTTTGTGTGTGTGCCTCTCTGTTCCTCCTCTCCTCTCCCTCGCTCCCTCTGCTGATTGCTATTCGTGCTTTGGAGGCAGCCTGAGCCCTAGAGCTCAAAGAGTTCAGTATCTGTTGTCTACGGTGGTGAGAGGAAGAATGAGGAAGCAGCAGTGGAGCAGCAGAAACATGAAGGAGGAGAAGCCTGAAATTCAGTACAGCAGTTGCTAAATGCCAGTTTACTCATCTAATTATTGGTCATTTCCATGAGAATAAAGGTTGCCAGAATCCTGTGCACTTATCCATCTGAAACATGAGGTTGACAGAGGAAACAAGAGAAAAACATCTACCTTGATGACACTTTGTAAGCTACCACTCTCATCGTGAATCTTTATTACCATATGATTTTTCTCAAGCACTATTATGTGTCACTATCATGTCACCTCGTAGCCTCAAGCCTCAGTCGCGTACTTTGTCTCTGTTATTCAGGCTCTTGATCCTCTATAGTTTGAGTACGATAATGATACACAGGACCAGTGTATTATAGCTACCCACCTGCAGTCACATCGCATACATTATAATGAATGTAAACAGCAAACACATGTGGATGTTGAGTTATCATCTTGGATATGTGCATTTATAGAAAAATAACAAAAATGCTTTGGACATAATGTATGCGCTTTGCCGTCAGCAGTTTCCATGAAAAGTCACTGAAACGCCATTAAGCACTTAAAAATAGCAAATAATAAATCAGTAATTCCAATTCTCCTGTCGTCCGCAGCCTCACACTAACACGCTAACAAATGCACAAAAACATATTTAAGATTGCAAAGCTGCATGTACTCTCACTCTTTATCTCCTGCTTGACTCGTGCATACACACAAACGGCCAGTCTCACACACACACACACACACACATACACACACACATACTCCCACACACAACTACTGGAAAAGACACTCTGGCAAATACTGTTTACTGATATGCGGATTGGGTTTAAGACCGGAACGCTGAGCATTTCAATCTAAACAGTAAACACTCTTAATTGGATTGTGTGCTTATGTGCTTTGATGTGAATCCTCTAAGGACTGTATATTATTAGGCCTAATTGATTCTGATACATATTTACACGAGTTTGGAAAATTAGTCCAAAACAAATGTGAGTGCTTTCATCATGAACCTAATAGCGGCACATTATGTGCCACCTTTTGGTTGAAACAGCCATTACTGGAGCATTGTGTCGCGGCGGTGTCAGAGTTCACTGGTCATTTGGCAGTCCGGTGAGGCTGCTCTGTCTGTGTCAACAGCTTGTGGAAATGACACCGCGGACCTCCCGCTCATCACAAATGAGGCCCAGAGGGGATGATGGGAGCTGAGCGAGGGCGCTCGTCGCCACCCTGAGGTTTAGAGGTGGAGCACCGATTCTCTGTTGCTGACCTCTTATGCTATAACCTGCCTCCAGAGGGTGTGCGCCAAGCGATTCAACCTCGTCCACATGGGATGTAGGTCAGCTTTGGAGTCTGGAGGAATGTCAGCCAGCAAAAAGGCAAAGGCGGCGCCACTTAGCTGATGGACAGGCCTCCACCACCAGTGTGCCTTCGACGGTTTGAATGTGTGGGCCTGGGTGTGCACTATATAGAAAGCCACAAGTCAAATAGCAAAGTTAAAGACAAGTGTAGTCCATCCTTAATAACAAACAGATGGTGTTTGCAGTGCAGGAGCAGAGGAGCAGGTCTGTAGGTTGATTGAGGGTTGGTGCCACTTTCTGGCTTCGCTCTCCCTCGGGTGACACTGTGGTGGGGAAATAACGTGAGCTCCTTGGCCAAGCGGGCATTCACATCTTTGGTTTCACATCACCTGCAATTTAAATTCCATTACTTGCCTTGCCACACTTCAAATAAAGCTCGGGCTTATTAATTACCAAAGTATGGGTTCAGGGTAAAGGTGAACGTGCAATTACAGAATTAAATCAAGCTCCCGTTTAGCTTGTCAGTCCTGACAGAAATAATTTGAGTGAATTATTAAATGCTTCCACCGCTCCCAGCTTCTTCATTGTCGGTTCAGACATACCCGGCTGCAAGAATCCGAGCTCCGTTTCCCCTCCTTTAAGTAAGCGATTAATTGTGCTGTTTTCAATTTGTATTGAATTCTGCATGTTTATGATAAACAAAGGAAAAATTACCCACTTTCACTGCTGCACATACGCCTCCAAATGTTTCCTTTGTTCTTTGAACCGTATAATAAAGGTAGTCAAGCTTAATGAGACCATTTTAAATTTGTGGTGGTTATGGTAATCAATTGTATATCACTATCATGGGTTTTATGTTGGGTGAATTAGAAGTTTTAATTAGCTACCTGTTCAGGTAATTTAAACTTCTGGGGTGATGTCATTAATTATATGACAAGCTTGCAAAATATATGTAAATTCACAGCAAAGGATTCCCCTCACACCTATTTACACATTTCTTGAATTTAGTAATCAAGCCTATACAAACTTCTCTCTTGCTGTTGTGTGTAAAAAAGAGGTCCAAGAATTACAAGTTTGTAGGAAATTGCACTGAACTATGAAACCTTGCTTTGACTCTTATCCCTGCTGCTCACACAAGTGTGTATTTCACTTCGCTAAAATGGAAAATAAACAAAAATGTCTTGTTTTGTCGAATTCTGCTGCTAGCAAGCATTTTAACTAATTGCCTGTAATGAAGCAATTTGCCGGTAGCTGACTGGATTCAGTGGTTGAGTTTTGGTCTCTATGACAACCAGCTGTCTGTAATTAGTAAATCAAGCCAGGGCGAGGTTTTGGGCAGTCTGAGTCCTGCAGAAGACGAAGTCCAGAGAGGCAAATGTTTTTGTGTTGGCATGAAGTTTACGCTGACACGCCTGTAGGGATGAGTGTACCTCTGATGGTTTTTCTCAGGTATTATAAACCTGAATGTTTCCTGTGGTTAAAAAACAATCATAGCTGCTCTGTGCTGTTCTGTTTGGCTTACAGTGTTTGCTGTCTTTTGCAGCTCCATTGTGCTTCGCTCTGTGTCAGCTGGAGGTGTCTATTGCGCAAAAACAGCGAGAGGTATGTAGTGAGCTTTGATTGATGTTACTGTTTTCATATAATTACCAATTAGCAGGTATGGTTGACATTTGAAAATAATGAACAGAATAAATACAGTTTGAAAATGTGTGTTGTTCTGCTGTAGCCCGTGCAGCTGCCTTGGGTTTGGATTATCCTGGAGTCCATGGAGCCCCTGATCTCTATGGACCAGCTCATAATGGGATGCACACAATGCTATTTAGGCCACAACCTTATAGCAGCAATAACCATGAGCTGGCTGAGACTGAACCTAACCTGGCCTCCTACATGCAAAATCAACTGGGAGTGAGATACTTTGATGACAGAATACAAAAACAAGCTAACCCCAGGAGTTCTGAATCTACATTTCTACCAAGCCATGGCACTTACAATCAAGTTCAAAGTGAGTACACCACCGACCAAGTGCTTAGACTTCCCAGAGGACAGCCAGTTGTTAGCCACAAGTCCAGTTTTGAGGAGGTGAAGCGCGTTGCCCCGCCAACTCTGGCTGTAGCCCCGGGCCAGTCTGACCTTGTGAATTGGGATCCTCAAGGTCGCAACAAACCACTCTCATTTGTCCACAATGAGCATGACCTTGTTGTTGATGAGTCTGTCCCAAATAAACGTGGCGTGTCTCTGAGTGGGCTCCCCCTGGCCCGAAGCCGGGGTCGTGGCACTTACCAGAGGGCTCTAACTGGGTATGGCCCGGAAAAACAAGTTCCTGTCTACGGTTCATCTGGCTTCACTGACAAAGACCGCATCAGAGCGATGACTGTTCGAGGTCCCGCTGTTGGTAGACAGAAAAGGATTCAGTTTCCTGGTCATCTTGCTCAGCCCCTGCGCAGAGCCATCAGTGCGAGACAGTTTGTTCAAGGTAACCCTGTTCTTAGACATATGACAAAAGCAAAATCAGGTCCTCTTAGAATAAGTCAGTGAGCTAAAGGGGTCTGACACATAGCTTGGCTGTCTTGTCAAATAGTGTCCCCGTGAGGAGTTCTTAAAGTTAACAGGCAAGCATTTTGTGACGGAAAAATGATGTGAAATCAGAATCTGTTTGTCTGTTTTTTCTCTAATCTTTACTGAAATAAGCAATGTCCATCTTATCTGTGTACAATCTCCTGCATTGCTGTCTCCTCACCTGTAGCTCTAGAACAAGTGGCATCATACAATAAACCTAAAATTACAAATGGTGATAATCCTCAGTGCCTCTCTCCCTTCTTTCTTCCCTCACCACAAATGCCTGGATGTTACCAGAGTGCCATCTGTTGGTTCTAATGGGTAGATATCCTTTTTGGCTCACATTGTTTCACACAGGTGCTGCTAAACAGAAGGTCAGCCTTTGACAAATCCCATAATCTGTTTACAATCTGCTGTTTGCAAGTACTACTAGTGGTTATGCTAATTTCTCCCCATAACCTTGGTCTTTCAGCGATGGCATGTTTCACTGGTGGTCTGGCATTTCTGATAGAGGAAATGAGGTGTTAAAACGCAACCTGAGATTTTAAATTTGGATAAGTGTCAGCAAATATTGAATATTTATCCTTGCAGTCATTTGTTTTCCAAAGGAGAGCAGGAGCTAAAAGCACAGGTAGATTTTCTAAGCAAGACTGATTGAATAAAGGCGTCACGTGTCAACCCCTGGCTTTGATTCCTCTCTCAAAGACATTTGACTGTGTGAAAGAGTCAGCAGGTAAGGTTGTCCAATGACTGACCCATAAATCAATCAGTCTGGAGGCAGAAAGTGAGTCGGTTATGAGCACTCATCCAGAACGTGAATAGGGAAATGAGTGACAGAACAAAGTAAAGCAATCAACTGTTTATGGGGAGCGGGATGGAAGGCAGTCAAGAGTGGCCATACATCATACAGGATGTCAGGTTGGGAAGAAAAAGAGGACGCTTGGCAGCAGCAGGCAGCCTGTTTGAAGCCCACCTGGAGACCACACATTCGGTGATCAGGCTAAATGCAAAACCTAGAGGTGGATTCTGTGTGTTGATTGCAATAAACTACATTATGGAGGAAGCATATGTCCTGAAACTGCTGTTTGCACTGAACAAAGTGTCCTGGCACATGCATTTAATTCATGCAAATGTTACATCTCTATTGTAATGATTCCTGTGAAAGGAGGGCAAATGCTAGACCAGGTATGAGAGTCAGCTGTGTATATCTTCAATACCGCACGTGTAAATCACCAGCAGCTTAGTGGTTTGATGTCACAGCTTGCAAGACAGAAGCTTTAGTGATTGACAAATAAGTGTGCATCTCTTTATATCAGAGCGTCTGCCTTGTAATACGGTTTAACTCAACTTTTACAGTCAGATAAGATGATTGACCAATGTCACTTCGAGAGCAGTGAACAGATCGGATTCATTTGCATGAACAGGTGGATTGACAGTTTGTCCATGTTAACAAGGAAAACAAGAAGAGCAAGAAGAGGGACTAATTATCTGCACAGGCTGGACAGAAGAACGTGTATACCTGTAAAACCACAATGTTACTCTGACATTTACAAGGAAGACCTTTCGCTGAGGCATCGAGGGGTTTTAATTGGACTTTACGGTCATTTTTGAGGCCGAACGATGCTATATATATTTTTCTGGGGGGGGGGGGGGGTTCTGTAAATCACCACCATAAAATACAATTTTGTCCACCTGTGGGACAAAATAAGTAAAATGTAGTTGTTCTTTTGCTATTGTGTTGTGAGGTAGTAAGGCCCTGAGACAGGCTTAAATCAACAGACTGTTGACAGTGAACAAAAATTGAACAGGTAGCATTTGTTGCTCAGCTATTGTGTTTACAGACAGCTGCACAACTATAGATTGTGTAGCTCGGGAAGTGAGTCTATGATCTTTGTCATGTTTGCCTGCAGAAAGAATTTATGCTTGCCTAGAAAATGTGCAAACATTGCTTATGCTGTCCCAATCCTGAACAATGGCTACTTTTGTGCACTGTGAACAAAAGCAAATGAAAAAATGAGCAGTGCCAAAATAGCTCTGTAGACAAGTTAGCAGCTATACTGTGCACATTTAGAAATGAGCAGCAGTCAATAATAACACTGCAGACCACACCAACACAGGCCACACCAACACGCTGGTTCCTGTCGGTTGCTTCAGTTTATCACTGAGTAAAGTTTTAAGTTGTTTGGTTTCACAGGCTGGCACTCTGTGTGCTCGCATCCCCAACAGAATTCAACACAGTGGTCCAAAGGCCAGTTTAGTTTTGATGTCAGAGGGATCATTGTCCACAGACCAACACACAGTAAAGCTTTATAGAGCCTGCAGAGGAAGTCGTGCCCCTCAACTTAGCCGTCAATGGAGCTTGTCGTGCTGCTCATGTCGTCGGCTTTAGGCTGCAAAGTTTTACAAGTGTTTTGGCACAAATGGGCTAAATGTCTGTAGTAGTTTAGGAGTAGTCTGTAAAGTTTCATATTTGGACATGAGCATTATAAAGGTGATCCATGTACACACAAACAACACATGCATGCTTTATTAGTGCATGGTAATTCAGAGCAGAGACTGCTTTGCAAACCTTTCTGTGGTGATGCTTCAAGCGTTTGTTGGAATTTTTAGTTATATTTGACATCATGATTTTACAAGAGAGAAGACTTGAAATTACAGCATCTTATTACCAGTAAACCAGCAATATAAATACTTATATAGATAATAAATAATCACTAAAGTCAAACATCTCAAAAATAAATCAATACAAATTATAACATATTAAATTCACACAAATACAATTCCTGGCATCACATCACCAAAAAGAAGAGGTACACATGTTGGTATTCTCAGCAAGTAAAGGTCAGCAACACTATCCCCAAGACTTCAGCGGTGGTCTTTGTGGGTGTAAATATTACATACCACTATAAGTTTTGTACTGCTGTGTCCTTCGAGAACAGCCGCCCGAGCTGTTTGCCAACATGTACCCTTGGGCTCACACCCAACTCACAACCCTGATGAACTTCTTCTGAGAGGTAGGAAAGTGCTTTTGTCACTTTGAAAATCTGTTGTGTGTTTTGAAAGTATCAGTGGTAATTTTCACCGTCTGATGATGTCAAAATACAGAGGCGTGTATCCGAAGTAAACTAAATTGCCACAGTTTGGTGAGGCCCGCTTCCTAAAAGTAAAGGCTTAATAAATACCTGTTTAGGGGCGCCCCGCCTGCTCATCTGGTCCAGCCTGATGCTGCATTTTCTGCATGTCATCTGATCTCTTTCCAGAAATAATCATCTTTTTTCTGTTTCACAAAACTGCTTATTTCATAGCCTTCTCTTTCAGTGGTTCCCAGCCTGGGGCTTGGGACCCTCCAGTGGGTCTGGAGTTAAATCTTACAGGTCACTAAATGATGAAAACATTTGTGTCAGCTGCAATTGGATTGACTTTTCAGTTTTCTCTCATCTCTCCTCTCTGCCTTATTCCTGTGAAACACTGCGCGCTTTCATTTCTTCGTGCCGCTGAAGGTCGTTCAAATGAATCACTTAAAGGTGGCAAAATTCAGCAAAGCTGTCCACAATCAACCTGTGCTGATGTCTCACAGACAGACATTATTTTGCACTGTCTCACAAATCTTATATCTTTCACGCCCTTGTTTATTTAACTTTTTCTGCCTCACAAAACAAATCCCATCACCATTTTACCAAAGCTCTGCCATGTCCTCAGTGTTTTACCCAATCCCAGAGAAAAGTAGTTAATAAGAATGTGTATTTTCTCTCTTGTGGTTGTGTGTGTTTTGTAATGTGTGTTTCCTCCTCATGTTCCTCTCCACTTGTTGTCCCATACGAGGCTCTCAGTGAGCCCACTATAGCCTGCCAGCACAACTGACCTGTGGTAAGGGGGAAATCAATAGTCAATTCCATTTTGCAGCCAGCGTGTGACAGGTACTAGATAGGAGTGGATTGGGTGCATGTAAGGAGCAGGAGCGTGAGTCAGAGCTCGTCTGACCCTCTCCTCCCTCCCTCCCTCCCTCTCTCAGTGTCTCACTGTCTCGCTCGACCAAGCCTCATGGTGGAAACAGCCGGCGTGTGAGAGGCCACGCTCTCTGGCGTACAGCAGCTCAGATGTACATAATCACACTAAAGCAACATCTAGTGCGAATGTTAAATATGACAGATACTTGTGATTATAACCGAATCAATATTGTGTGCCAAAGACCACAAGGACTAGTTTAAATGATGCAGGCACACTGCAATAAAGACATTAGATTTGTGTGAATTGAGAGCATATGGCAGGATACTTTGTTCAGTACATATGTAAACAGCATCCTTTCACATGCAATGATTGCAACAGTGATGACAGAACAGAAAGTAAAGCACATGCACCTTCCACATTGCCACTTTGAGGACATATGGTCGCTCCATCTGGGAGTTTTGATAATGTGGGCAGATTGTACAGCACATATCTGAACTGTCACTACAGAGCACATACACTTTCAGAAGTCTGCATAAATTCAGTCGGTCGGTTGGTCCACCATTTTGGTCCAAGCTGAAACAGCTACTGAACAGACAACCGCAGCTATTCCCTCATGTTTCCTCCAGTGCCACCATGAAGTGGTCGTCTTTGTTTTTTAGTGAAATAATACGACTGCTATTGAACAGAATTCCTTGAAATTTGGTACAGATGCACGTGATGTCTAATGCCAGAAAAATAATTGTACTATTTTCCAGAATCTGCACACACTTTAAATACATAAAAGCCACATCTATTAATTTTATGACTAAGTGATGCATTTTAACGTAAATATAATAATGGAAAATATAATAGTCTGTCATATTTTTAACCCCAACCTCACGCTGACACATGCGAGTAAGCTTTCACATCACACTTATAATGATAAATTCACCTTTTTTATACTAGACTGACACACATGAGCCATTTTCAACAGGCTGCTGTGGCTCTTTGCTGTTTTCCATTAAAATTAGTTGATGTGATGACCCAGTTTTAGTCACCTTATAATGGACTAAAAGCCACTAACAATATCCTGTCCGGCTCTAGATGGTCTGGCATCAGTAATTGCAGCTGTGAGAGGAGTATTTAATAGCAGATAAATATCTCTGACCTCTGAGCAGACAGGTTATATATATTTGACAACACTTTCAGGACATTTGTGGAAAAAGGAAAACCGATAGATTCAATCTGTGGTTTCACTGTTGAACCCTTGGTATAGTATATTGATTTTGACTTGAGTGGAGAATGACGTTGTTTCAACAGAAGGCACTGTGCCTAAAATATTTCTCGATTTGAATCCATGATTAGCAGAAACTGTGATTACAGCAGTTGTGATTGCAGTTAACCACTGTAATTCTCTGTGTAATAGTTGACAGATATGAGAGGATATTTCCAGCAGTGACTAATTTGGGGTTAGTCACGTCTCTAATGTGAATAAGAATCTAAAGAGGAGACAGCATTCTATTAGGTACAGTACAAGAGCCATAATCAAACCTAGCAAAGCTTCATCAGTTCAACTTAGCTTCGGGGCCCTCAGCTAATTTTACTGCTCACTGAAACGTAGCATGTAATACCCAGTGGATGGAGAACACTTCGTTCATTACTGCTGATTAGGAAAAAAGATCAAGCAAAATATGTCAACGCATGATAACCAGTTAATGTATTTTTAATTAGTGCCTGCTTTCCTTTCCTCCTGTTGATTCCTATTCACAAACCTACCGCTGCGTGCGCTTAATTCCTCCTCCAGCGGCCTCTTGATTAACAGTTAGCTTCCATTATGTTTTTGAGGGCGGCGGAGTGACCGAGCGGGGATGCAGCTGTTAGATTAAAAGTTGAGTGGGTGAGCTCACTGGCTCGCCTCGCACGCCATTTGAAATGAGGCCTCAGCCAGAGAATCATTTTACAATTTAATAAGCTAATAAACGTGATATGGCAAGTAGTTTCAAGTGCCCTTGGGAGGTCAAGGCACAGTTTACAATCCCATTTAAGAGCTTGTTCTATTACCATGCTGACAAAGGCTTGGACAGGCTCAGAGAGGGAGATGACTGCGATTTGAGGCAGTCTTGGTGATACAGCAGATCTGCCACTTCAAAGGTCACACTCGACACAGAGGGGTCAGCCTGAACCAGACTTACTGCACTCCTCAAGACAGATCCCTGGAGTCATATTGTAGGGCATTTGACAGCCGCCATATTAACACCTTGTGGGAAAAGACCATAAAATAAAGTTGAAATACCTCTGTGCTCCCATACAAGCAAAGAGAAAGTCAGAGACTGACATTTAATCAAGGTCTAATAACTGTTCTTATTACTCCATCAGCAATCACAAAGCTAATATAGTGTGACAATCATACGTATCACCTGTCAGGACTGACTGAATTTGTTCCAGATTTGGTTATTTTTAGCTGAACTATTCACCTCTTTTCTTTTCGAGAATTTAAACACCCCACTTTTCTTCCCATAACTGGGCCCCACCAGTCATGTGTCTCTTCCTGAAAAATAGTGAAGTTTCACAAATTCAAAACAAGGACGTCGCTGCTTCCGCTGCTGCTGCTGCTGCTGCTTGACGAACACACACATATGTCCTCCAGTCTGAGCTGCTTTGAGCCACACTGTTTCATCTAGTGCTATCAGGGCTGATGAGAGCCTCTCGTCTTTCTGGGTCTGCTGCAGCTGCTGTGTGGTGAGTGGCAAGCCTCTCTGATGGCTCTCCTTTATCTTCACATCAAGCGATTTGCTGGTCCTTTCATTTTGATCCTTGTGCCAGATTGAAAAGGGAAACTTCACAAAACTCGTGTCTGAACGACACAGGTTCAGGCCTGGGAGTTACATCTTGATCCAGCTCACTGGCCGCTCCGCTTAATTTCATTTAAAACACTCACTTAATCAGATTGTTTTGGCTGCTCTGAGCTGAACTTGTGCCATTTATCATCCTTTGCAGTTTCCTGTCTAATAATGCCAGCAGATTTTTTAACAAACATGAAACACTATAAATATAGAGGATCTTCAAATATTTTGGATATAAAGAGGAATTTTAAAATAAGACGGTCCTTTTAAAGTAAATGTACTTGAAGTTTAATGCTCAAAACATGTCAGATTAAAACTGATTCAAGAGTTTTGAGATAGAAAACTTATCGTGCTGTTTTTAGCTTCATTTTAATGCAGACTATCATTTTGTGAGATTTGTCATTGTGATATACCTCCAAATAATGACACTGCTATGGAAGTAGTGTTAGCGTGTAAAGCTATGGAAAACATGTTTATGTTCTGCTCATCCATTAAAAAAAGAGGATGTGAAACAGATTGCTTTCCTCCCTTTTTGCTTTTTGGACTTTTACAACTGCTGACACTGACGGTCACTATTTCTGAGCTTGAAGGAACTGTTAATTAATCCAGATGCAATAAAAAAAAGTCTTTCTTGAATGCTTTTTCTTATCTAAAGCACAGTGCTGAGTGTGAGAAACAGGACCAAAAGGTGGAAATAATGGCAAGTTCGTCATTGCACTCTGTCAAGGATATTGCCAAATCCTGAAAGTGGGCGTTTGGTAACCCCCAACAGCAACGGGAAAGGAAACATACGACGGCTATGGCACCATGTTTCTCTGCTCACAATGACATGACTCACTCAGGCGCAGTCCAGATAACAAATTTGCATCGATACATTAGGAACAAAATTGGCCGATACTCTGAAAACAGCCAGTTTTATTTTACTGTCTTTATTTTAAGCATATCAAATTGTGTTTGTTGACAAAATGCACTCCAAATTCAGAAGCATATCTCTGCTTCTCGCCCCTTCCCTTTCTCTCGATTGCCTTTTGTCAGAGCCACAGGCAATTACCTTTTAGTAGTGAGCAGAAATTCTAAAAAGGAAAGCAGAAGGGAAAATGGAGGCCTTTATGCACGCAGCTGATAAGAAACGGGGAGAAATTCCATTTCTTTTACACTGCTTTAAAGCAGACTTCTCCAAATGGCTGGTTATTGCACACTGAGGGCAGCGATCTGACTGTGAGTTTGAGTGATAGTTACAAATTATTAAACTAATACCTCCTTGTCTTATGAGGTTGCTCTCAATTTGACAGTCCAGACATAACGTTTCTGCCCAACGGTAGAGAGCTGCTCCAGACCAGAAATACTTGGAAGCGGAATTAATGGAAATCTAATTAGAAATCATCTCAATTTGTTCCTTTCGCCTTTGAAGAATAAGCTGAAGTCTGTTGACAATAAATATGCTGATGCTGCCAACATGTTTTGGCCTGAGGAACAATGAGCTTCAGATTCTTCAATTTCTCACCAGAATTAGTCAGGGACACCAAGCCCGAGTGTTGCAAGACCACAGGAAGTTTCTTAATGCTGTGGTCTCAGTTACTGGCTCTGTTTATGCATGTGTTTGTGTGTTCACATGTTTGCGTGTGTGTGTGTGTGTGACCATGTCTGTCTGAATTTCTGCCGATGGAGAAATCAGTAATAGTCATCTGCTGCACTGTCACATAACAGATGAGAGTTTCCTCTCTTCTGAGCTCCTAGTAGCAATGGGATTATTAGCGCCACTTAATAATGAATTGCTACTTGTATCCACTTACTTATCCATTTACAAGTTTAAAATGAGTTAGTTAGTTAATTAATGGTACCTCTTTCCACACATGAAATGGCATTTTAAATGTTGGAATTGACTCATTTCACCTGTTAGACTTCCTTGTAATGCCCAAATCAGCTGCAAATGGAGAAAAGATTTAAACTGACGTCCAAATGTGTCAAATTTACAATACATTAGGCGAGAAGTCTTCAAGTTTTTAGAAGCGGGAACCAGAAAAAAATGTCATTTGTGGTGTTTTTTGCTTGATAAATGATGTGAAATAGTGTTTCACATGTGCTTTCACATGTGAAAGTGAAAATGACATGTACTTCCATGTTAATTTTTCCAATGTGAAATGGTGTGCCGCGTATGATAAATCTACATGTTTTCCATTTATTTGGGAAAATTTCACTTTCCCGTCAATCATCTCATCATCGCACATTATGTCAGACTAATGACGGCTTTGTGTTTCCTCCTGTACAGCACAGAGAGACAGAAATGCTGTGAGGCATGTCTGTGCCTTCCTGCTGTTGCTTTCTGAGCCAGAGTTCGGTGAATTTTAACCTCTCATGGTGAGTGTTGCAAAATCTCATTCCTCAAAATCCATTTTCATAACACCTGTGCTTGCAATGTGAGGTCCCAACTGAGCCTCAAATTTAAGACGCAGGTTGTTGACCTAATATCATAAGTAGAATACGCTGGAGGAGTGCTCCCATCTGCTGAGCTTACAAGCTCTTCTGCTTATTATACATGACCAACAAGGCTGGTTACTTTCGAACAACTGGGAATTACAATCTTCTTGTCTGCTTGGAGAAGTTTTATCCCTCTATTAGAATCATATAAGATGAGAGATACAGTGTAAGTAAATGTAATGTAAATATTTTCCCTCTGCAGAGAATCTAAATTTCATGTTGTAACAGCCAGCAGAGCTTTAAATGTCCAAACCGCTTATCAGAATAAATGTTAGCATTGTACGCTTCTGCAAAAATCAACTAAAGAAAACCCCCAAAGTTTACGTTTCTTTACATTTTAACTTTGCACTGTGGTTGAGGGCTCATTAGATTTAGGCAGAAAAGCCACTTGGTTATGGTTGGAAAATGGTCATGTTTGGGCTTAAAAAACAAGATTTAGTTACCACAAACACAGCAGCAGCAGATCCCTCCTCAGCTCATGTGCATGTACCAATAATCTGAACCACGTAAGTTTGATATCTATTGCAGAACCATATCAGATGTACATATTTAATGGGCCTGAGGTTTGCAGAAATGTACAGTACCAACATTTCATTGCAACACGGCTGAAATGTGACATCCTTTGTGCAGTCATGTTGCGTAAATGTGGACCCAAGCTGTCATGGATTTTCAAATCCACGAGCGTGTCACATGTCAGTCTTTGGGGTTTGTTCTCTATATGCTCTGCAAACACCTTACACAGACGGGAAGCACTGGACTCATTCTCAAGCTGTCTGCTCATTTTGAAGTGTTATGCATTATGGAGATCACATCCTTGCTCACATCAGGCCATCATACCAGACACTCGAAATACAGCGCTGATGATGTCTTTTGAAGCGACAGACGCTCTCAATACCTCACCTCGCACAATGCGGCATGTCTCTCAGAAGGAACGGCAACTCAAATATTGTTGTGATAGGTCATGAGAGTTTGTAATTTAAGAATAATGCATTTCATTTCGGTCGCCAAACAGGTTTTATCATCATGATATCGGCATGGGTGTCCGTGATTGTCATGCTGGTGGCATTTGTGAATGGAGCCAGAAATGGTGAGTGTCGCTCTCAGAGTGCCATAGCAAATCTAAATGGAAATGCCCAACTAGCAGTTATGAAGACAATTGTTATTACTCTACGCTTTTCTTTACAATAGTCATCATTTATCTGACTCGGCATTTACAGTTAAGATTCTCTTCCCCGTGCCACATTTGAATTCATGTTCTCATTGATAGAGGACGTCATGCAGCCATGCGCAAAGGTCCAAACGTCCAGCTCCGTGGTGCCTTTGGGGTCGCCTGTCACAGCCACATGTGTCATCAGAGACAGCTGCCCTCTGGTCATCGGACAAGCTGTTCAAATAGAGTGGCGTCTCGGCAATCGCTTTCTCCCCAGCAGCCCCGTGGCCAATGAGAGCGCCACGGTTTCCGAGGTTGTTATACCGAGCTTCAATCACACCAGGGCCTTCCTCACCTGCTGTGTCCAGGCCTCTCCTGCTCAAGTAGCAGCGGGAGTGGAGATCAGAGCCGGATGTGAGAGAGATTTCAGCTTCTTGTGCATGTTTGTTCACTCGCAGTCGAATTAAACTGCTTATTTCACGAGTTCATGTGGGGGGAAATAAGTTTATTAAAAGAATAATAATAAAAATAAAACTTCAACACTGAACAAGTAACTTTAGATTTGCTAGTAACTTTGTTTTGTCCATTTTAATGGATATATGGATGGATAGACCCACATGTTTCAGAGTGCTCGTTCACAGCCTGGGGGTCTTTTTTAATACAGTAGCTTTATATCTCAGCATTTCATTCATTTCTGCGAAGAAAAGAAAATGCAGTTGTTC